>NC_037357.1:10544338-10851876 GCF_002263795.3 Bos taurus
TTAGGATGGACTGGTTGGACCTCCTTGCAGTCCAAGGGATACTCAAGAGTCTTCTCCAACACCACAGTTCAAAAGTATCAATTCTTTGGTGCTCAGCTTTCTTCACAGTCCAACTCTCACATCCATACCTGACCGCTGGAAAAACCATAGCCTTGACTAGATGGACCTTTGTTGGCAAAGTAATATCTCTACTTTTCAATATGCTATCTAGGTTGGTCATAACTTTCCTTCCAAGGAGTAAGCATCTTTTCATTTCATGGCTGCAGTCACCATCTGCAGTGATTCTGGAGACCAAAAAAATAAAGTCTGACACTGTTTCCACTGTTTACCCATCTATTTCCCATGAAGTGATGGGACTGGATGCCATGATCTTAGTTTTCTGGATGTTGAGCTTTAAGCCAACTTTGCACTCTCCTCTTGCACTTTCATCAAGAGGCTTTTTAGTTCCTCTTCACTTTTTGCCATAAGGGTGGTGTCATCTGCAAATCTGAGGTTATTGATATTTCTCCTGGCAATCTTGATTCCAGCTTGTGCTTCATCCAGCCCAGCGTTTTTCATGATGTACTCTGCATATAAGTTAAATAAGCAGGGTGACAATACACAGCCTTGACGTACTCCTTTTCTTATTTGCAACCAGTCTGTTGTTCCATGTCCAGTTCTAATAGTTGTGGACAATCCTGTGTTTCTTTCTAAAAAAGAAAATCTTGTGACAGAAGGTAAGGATGCACTAAAAAACTATGGAATTATGTCAAATAGGAACCAATGTGACCCCACTCCAGTACTCTTGGCTGGAAAATCCCATGAACAGAGGAGCCTGGTGGGCTGTAGTCAATGGGGTTGCTATGAGTCAGACACGACTGAGCGACTTCCCTTTCACTTTTCACTTTCATGCATTGGAGAACAAAATGGCAACCCACTCCAGTGTTCTTGCCTGGAGAATCCCAGGGACAGCAGAGCCTGGTGGGCTGCCATCTATGTGGTCGCACAGAGTAGGACATGACTGAAGCGACTTAGCAGCAGCAGGAGCAGGAATCAATGTGAAGTAGATCCCGCTGAATGTGTTTGAGATAATTTGGGCATCAAAAGAGTAATGATGACAATAAATTGAAATTAAAAATAATGAGTTCATAACAGAAGTCTTGGAGTGAGTGGGGGAAGACACAGAGAAGAAATTTCTTTGCTGAAGAATGACAGTAATAAATGTAGAAGGAAAAATAAGATTATAATATTACCTTTATGTAACCCCTTATGCAATGACTAATTTGTGAAAAGATCATGATTAGATGGTGAAACTATTCAGTTTATTGTTAGTAAATAATATATTCACATGGTCTAAAAGTAATACCACAAAGTGTACTGATTAATTACAAGGAGGAAAATGTCCCCTTTACAACGAAGAGAATTGGCAGTTAGTATTTTAACCAAGTGTTCATGATTAGATACTCCAGTCCTAAAATGGCCTCACATTTACATGCTTTTTGATGTTATGTAGTGGGAAGTACATAGTATCACCTATGATATATTTTTGGAGGAAAATTTTGACATGAACATAATCACATGTTAGAGGAATTGAAATGTTCTGTAGGACAACTGGTCTGTACTCTTTAAAATATTCAGTGCCATGAGAAACAGAAGGAAGGGGGGGCGGTCCGAAGATGGCCAAGGTATAGGACAGGGAGACCACTTTCTCCCCCACAAATTCATCAAAAGAACATTTGAAATCTGAGCAAATTCTACAAAACAACTTCTGAATGCTGGCAGAGGACATCAGGTACCCAGAAAGGCAGCCCATTGTCTTTGAAAGGAGGTAGGACAAAATATAAAACATAAAAAGAGAGACAAAAGAGGTAGGGACAGAGATCCATCCCAGGAAGGGAGTATTTAAAGAGAGAGAAGTTTCCCAATACCAGGAAACACTCTCTCCGGTGGGTCTGTGGTGAGCCTTGGAATCTCAGAGGGAAAAATAACCAGGAAGAAAAATAAATAAATAATTAAACCCTACAGATTACCTGCCTAACAGCAACTCCCAGCAGAGCAGCAGCCCAGATGCTTGCATCCCCCACTAGCAAGTGGGGGCTGGGCAGGGCGACCCAGGTTGCATTGCTTAAGGTAAGGACTGGGCCTGAATGCCCCGAGGGCAATCTGAGGGAACTAACTTGAGACAGCAACCTAGACTGTGGGATAGCTATCCCATGAAAGGCCCTAACCTAAGACACTGCCAGGCCTGCTCACAGAACAAAGGACTGAGCAGAGCTAGCTGGCTGTGGACTGGCCCATCCTCCACCAGAGACAGACAGGCCAGGGCAGCCAGAGGCAGAGGCAGGCAATCACAGCCCCAGAGAGGTATCCTATACCAAACTGCAAGCAGGCTTCGTTGATAACCAAGACTTCTTGGGATTCTGGACAGTTGACATCTGCCGGGAGGGTCACAGCCAGAGATCAGCTCCCCAGAAGAGATACACGGCACACCTGAGAAGGCACACCCATTGTACACCCAGAAAACCAAGAGGCTGGGACAGGGGAGGTGATAAGTTAAAGCCTTCAACTGGGGTTGACTGTGCTCGCCAAGCACCTGGTCACCTGAGCTGCTAGGACCAGGGGTGGGCACAGAATGCAGGCCCAACCAAGTCTGCGCCTTTGGGGAGTACTCGAGAACCTGAACCTGAGTGGCTTAGACCTTTAAAGTGCACACAACCCAGGGCCCACATCAGACAGTTCCTGGCAGAGCAACCTAGAGCCTTAGAATTGTAGACCATGAAAGCACACACGCCATGAGCAGGGGCAAACCCAGTGCGGCTGAAACACTGCGAGCACTCCCCACACACGCCAGTGATATTTGCTTGCAGTATTCCTCCCTCCCCACAGCACGACTGAACATGTGAGCCTAAAAAAAAGTGACCACCACCTCCCTCCTTGTGTCAGGGGGGAAATTAGACACTGAAGAGACCAGCATATAGAAGAAGCTAAAATAGACAGAGGAAACTGCTTTGGAAATGACAGGTACAATAGATTAAAACCCTGTAGTTAGCACCGACTACATAAGAAGGGGCCTATAGACCTTGAGAAATATAAGCTGGACCAAGGAACTATCTGAAAATGAACTGACCCCACACTGTCCATAACAGCTCCAGAGAAAGTCCTAGATATATTTTTACTATTATCATTTTTTAAATTACTTTTTTTTTTAGTTTTAAGTCCCCTATTACTCCTTTAATTTTTATTTTTATAATGTGAAGTGAAGTCGCTCAGTTGTGTCTGACTCTTTGCGACCCCATGGACTGTAGACTACCAGGCTCCTCTGTCTGAGATTTTCCAGGCAAGAGTACTGGAGTGGGTTTCCATTTCCTCCTCCAAACCTACTATTACCTTGCAAAAACAAAAACGAAAAAAGACCCTATTTTTAAAGCAAACTTCATATATATATATATATATTTTTTTTTTTTGAGAATCTAACCTCTACTCCATATTTTTAATCTTTGCTTTTTGGTATTTATTATCAACTTTGTACCTTTAAGAACCCAGTCTTCAGTACCTATTTTTACTTGGGAGCGAGATCACTGGCCTGATTGCTCTCTCCCCCTTTTGACTCTCTTTTTTCTCCACCAGGTCGCCTCTATCTCCCCTCTCCCTGTTTTCTTCTCTACCCAACTAGGTGAATCTTTTGTGTGTTCCAGGTTGTGGAGAACATTTAGGGAACTTATTACTGGCTGGATCTGTCTCTCTCCTTTTGATTCCTCCTTTTATCCTCCTGGCCACTTCTGTCTCCTTCCTCCCTCTTCTCTTCTCTATGTAATTCCGTGAAGATCTCTGAGGGATCCAGACTGTGCAGAGTACATAGGGAAGTGATTACTGGCTAGCTTGCTCTCTCCCCTTTTGATTCCCCCTCTTCTCCTCCTGGTCACTTCTATCTCCCTCTTCTCTTCTCCATGTAACTCTGTTTACCTCTCCAGGTGTCCCTCACTGTGGAGAAACTTTTCATCATTAACCTAGATGTTTTATCATTGGTGCTATATAGATGGAGAATCTTGAGGCTACTATAAGAATAAGACCGAAAACCAGAGACAGAAGGCTTAAGTCCAAATCCTGAGAACACCTGAGAACTCCTGACTCCAGGGACCATTAATTGATAGGAGCTCATCAAATGCCTCCATACCTACACTGAAACCAAGCACTACCCAAGGGCCAACAAGTTCCAGAGCAAGACATACCATGCAAATTCTCCAGCAACACAGGAACATAGCCCTGAGCTTCAATAAACAGGCTGCCCAAAGTCACACCAAACCCACTGACATCTCAAAACTCATTACAGGACATGTCATTGCACTCCAGAGAGAAGAAATCCAGCTCCACCTACAAGAACACGGACACAAGCTTCCCTAACCAGGAAACCTTGACAAGCCACCCATACAATGCCACCCACAGTGAGGAACTGCCACAATAAAGAGGAACCACAAACTGTCAGAATACAGAAAGACCACCCCCAAAACAGCAATATGAACAGATGAAAAGGCAGAGAAATACCTAGCAGGTAAAGGAACAGGATAAATGCCCACCAAACCAAACAAAAGAGGAAGAGACAGGGAATCTATCTGATAAAGAATTACGAATAATGATAGTGAAAATGATCCAGGATCTTGAAAACAAATTGGAGTTACAGATAAATAGCCTAGAGACAAGGATCAAGAAGATGCAAGAAAGGTTTAAAAAGGACCTAGAAGAAATAAAAAAGAGTCAATAATGAATAATGCAATAAATGAGATAAAAAACACTCTGGAGGGAACCAACAGTAGAGTAACGGAGGCAGATGATAGGATAAGTGAGGTAGAAGATAGAATGGTAGAAATAAATGAAACAGAGAGGAAAAAGGAAAAAAAGAATGAAAAGAAATGAGGACAACATCAGAGACCTCTGGGACAATGTTAAACTCCCCAAAATTCTAATCATAGGAGTCCCAGAGGAAGACAAAAAGAAAGAACATGAGAAAATACTTGAGGAGATAATAGTTGAAAACTTCCCTAAAATGGGGAAGGAAATAATCACCCAAGTCCAAGAAACCCAGAGAGTCCCAAACAGGATAAACCCAAGGTGAAACACCCCAAGATGCATATTAATCAAATTAACAAAGATCAAACACACAGAACAAATATTAAAAGCAACAAGGGAAAAACAACAAATAACACACAAGGGGATTCCCGTAAAGATAACAGCTGATCTTTCAATAGAAACTCTTCAGGTCAGAAGGGAATGGCAGGACATACTTAAAGTGATGAAAGAAAATAACCTACAGCCCAGATTACTGTACCCAGCGAGGATCTCATTCAAATATGAAGGAGAAATCAAAAGCTTTACAGATAAGCAAAAGCTCAGAGAATTCAGCACCACCAAACTAGCTCTCCAACAAATGCTAAAGGATCTTCTCTAGACAGGAAACACAGAAAGGGTGTATAAACTCGAATCCAAAACAATAAAATAAATGGCAATGGGATCATACTTATCAATAATTACTTTAAATGTAAATGGGTTCAATGCCCCAACCAAAAGACTGGCTGAATGGATAAAAAAAACAAGACCCCTATATATGTTGTCAACAAGAGACCCAACTTGAAACAAGGGATACATACAGACTGAAAGTGAAGGGCTGGAAAAAGATATTCCATGCAAATAGAGACCAAGAGAACGCAATACTCATATCAGATAAAATAGACTTTAAAACAAAGGCTGTGAAAGGAGACAAACAAGGACACTACATAATGATCAAAGGATCAATCCAAGAAGAAGATATAACAATTATGAATATATGTGCACCCAACATAGGAGCACTTCAATATGTAAGACAGATGCTAACAAGTATGAAAGGGGAAATTAACAATAACACAATAATAGTGGGAGACTTTAATACCCCACTAACACCTATGGATAGATCAACTAAACAGAAAATTAACAAGGAAACCCAAACTTTAAATGATACAACGGACCTGTTAGACCTAATTGATATCTATAGGACATTTCACCCCAAACCAATGAATTTCACCTTTTTCTCAAGTGCACACGGAACCTTCTCCAGGATAGATGATATCCTGGGCCATAAATCTAGGCTTGGTAAATTAAAAAAAAAAAAAAAAAATTGAAATCATTCCAAGCATCTTTTCTGACTACAATGCAGTAAGATTAGATGTCAATTAGAGGAGAAAAGCTATTAAAAATTCCAACATATGGAGGCTGAATAACACGTGCTGAATAACCAACAAATCACAGAAGAAATCAAAAAAGAAATCAAAATATGCATAGAAACGAATGAAAATGAAAACACAACAACCCAAAACCTATGGGACACTGTAAAAGCAGTGCTAAGGGGAAGGTTCATAGCAATACAGGTTTAGCTCAGGAAACAAGAAAAAAGTCAAATAAATAACCTAACTCTACACAAAGCAACTAGAAAAGGAAGAAATGAAGAACCCCAGGGTTAGTAGAAGGAAAGAAATCTTAAAAATTAGGGCAGAAATAAATGTAAAAGAAACAAAGAGACCATGGCAAAAATCAACAAAGCCAAAAGCTGGTCTTTGAGAAGATAAATAAAATTGACAACCATTAGTCAGACCCATCAAGAAACAAAGGGAGAAAAATCAAATCAACAAAATTAGAAATGAAAATTGGAGAGATCACAACAGACAACACAGAAATACAAAGGATCATAAGAGACTACTATAAGCAACTATATGCAAATAAAATGGACAACTTGGAAGAAATGGACAAATTCTTAGAAAAGTAAAAGTTTCCAAAACTGGACCAGGAAGAAATAGAAAATCTTAACAGACCCATCACAAGCACGGAAATTGAAATTGTAATCATAAATCTTCCAGCAAAGAAAAGCCCAGGACCAGACAGCTTCACAGCTGAATTCTACCAAAAATTTAGAGAAGAGCTAACACCTATCCTACTCAAATTCTTCTAGAAAATTGCAGAGGAAGATAAACCTCCAAACTCATTCTATGAGGCTACCATCACCCTAATACCAAAACCTGGCAAAGATGCCACAAAAAAGAAAACTACAGGCCAATGTCACTGATGAACATAGATGCAAAAATCCTTAACAAAATTCTAGCAAACAGAATCCAACAACATATTTAAAAGGTCATACATAATGACCAAGTGGGCTTTATGCCAAGGATGCAAGGATTCTTCAATATCTGCAAATTAATCAATGTAATACACCACATTAACAAATTGAAAAATAAAAACCATATGATTATCTCAATAGATGCCGAGAAAGTCTTTGACAAAACTCAACATCCATTTGTGATAAAAACCCTCTATAAAGCAGGAATAGAAAGAACATACCTCAACATAATAAAAGCTATATATGACAAACCCACAGCAAACATTTTCCTCAATGGTGAAAAAATGAAAGCATTTCCCCCAAAGTCAGGAACAAGACAAGGGTGCCCACTGTCACCACAATTATTCAACATAGTTTTGGAAGTTTTAGCCACAGCAATCAGAGCAGAAAAATAAATAAAAGGAATCCAGATTGGAAAATAAAAAGTAAAACTCTCACTGTTTGCAGATGACATGATCATCTACATAGAAAACCCTAAAGACTCCACCAGAAAATTACTAAAGCTAATCAATGAATATAGGAAAGTTGCAGGATATAAAATTAACACACAGAAATCCCTTGCATTCCTATACACTAACAATGAGAAAACATAAAGAGAAATTAAGGAAACAATTCCATTCACCATTGCAACAAAAAGAATAAAATACTTAGGAACATATCTACCTAAAGAAACATAAGACCTATATATAGAAAACTATAAAACACTGGTGAAAGAAATCAAAGAGGACACAAATAGACTGAGAAATATACCATGTTCATGGATCGAAAGAATCAATAATAGTGAAAATAAGTATACTACCCAAAGCAATCTATAGATGCAATGCAATCCCTATCAAGCTACCAACAGTATTTTTCAGAGACCTAGAACAAATAATTTCACAATTTGTATGGAAATACAAAAAATCTCGAATAGCCAAAGCAATCTTGAGAAAGAAGAATGGAACTGGAGGAATCAACCTGCCTGACTTCAGGCTCTACTACAAAGCCACAGTCATCAAGACGGTAGGGTACTGGCACAAAGACAGAAATATGGATCAATGGAACAAAATAAAAAGCCCAGAGAGAAATCCACATACCTATGGACACCTTATCTTTGACAAAGGAGGCAAGAATATACAATGGAGAAAAGACAATCTTTTTAACAAGTAGTGCTGGGAAAACCACTTGTAAAAGAATGAAACTAGAGCACTTTCTAACACTATACCTAAGAATAAACTCAAAATGGATTAAAGATCTAAACATAAGACCAGAATTTTATTAAACTCCTAGAGGAAAACATAGGCAAAACACTCTCCAACATAAAACACAGCAGGATCATCTATGACCCACCTCCCAGAATATTGGAAATAAAAAAATAAATAAACAAATGGGACCTAATTAAAAGTAAAAGCTTCTGCACAACAAAGGAAACTATAAGCAAGGTGACAAGACAGCCTTCAGAATGGGAGAAAATTATAGCAAACGAAGCAACTGACAAAGAATTAAACTCAAAAATATACAAGCAACTCCTGCAGCTCAATTCCAGAAAAATAAATGACCCAATCAAAAAATGGGCCAAAGAACTAAACAGACATTTCTCCAAAGAAGACATACAGATGACTAACAAACACATGAAAAGATGCTCAACATCACTCATTATCAGAGAAATGCAAATCAAAACCACTATGAGGTACCATTTCACACCAGTCAGAATGGCTGCGATCCAAAAGTCTACAAATAATAAGTGCTGGAGAGGGTGTGGAGAAAAGGGAACCCTCTTACACTGTTGGTGGGAATGCAAACTAGTACAGCCACTATGGAGAACAGTGTGGAGATTCCTTAAAAAACTGGAAATAGAACTGCCTTATGATCCAGCAATCCCACTGCTGGGCGTACACACCGAGGAAACCAGAATTGAAAGACATACATGTACCCCAATGTTCATCACAGCACTGTTTATAACAGCCAGGACATGGAAGCAACCTAGCTGTCCATCAGCAGACGAATGGATAAGAAAGCTGTGGTACATATACACAATAGAGTATTACTCAGCCATTAAAAAGAATACATTTGAATCAGTTCTAATGAGGTGGATGAAACTGGAGCCTGTTATACAGAGTGAAGTAAGCCAGAAAGAAAAACACCAATACAGTATACTAACACATATATATGGAATTTAGAAAGACGGTAATGATGTGCCTGTATGCGAGACAGCAAAAGAGACACCAATGTCCAGAACAGTCTTTTGGACTCTGTGGGAGAGGGCAAAGGCAAGATGATATAGGAGAATGGCATTGAAACATATAAATTATCATATGTGAAATGGATTGCCAGTCCAGGTTTGATGCATGATACAGGGTGCTTGGGCCTGGTGCACTGGGAAGACCCAGAGGGATGGGATGGGGAGGGAGGTGGGAGGAGAGGTCAGGATGGGGAACACATGTACACTCATGGCAGATTCATGTCAATGTATGGCATAACCAATACAATATTGTAAAGTAAAACAAACAAAAAATAAAGTTCACATGAAAAATGAACAATTAGGATAGCCAGGAAAGTTCTGAAGGAGAAGGCAATGAGGTGGGACTATACTACATATTAAAAGCTAATGTAGAACTACAAGAATTAAAACAGTGTGGTACACTAAATGGAGTCCAGATACAGAACTAAATTTTTTTGAGTATTTAGTATATGCTAAAAAAAGATGTGGGAAAAAAGAAAGTAGGTGATAAACCAGATCTGTCTCTCCATGGGAGCACAGAGGAAAAGGCCATGTGAGGACACAGCCAGAAGGTAACCATCTGCAAGTCAAGGAGAAAGGTCTCAGTAGAAATCAACCTTGTTGGCACCTTGATCTTGGATTTCTAGCCTGGAGAAAATAAATTTCCATTGTTTAAGCCAAAAAAAAAAAAAAAGAGAGAGAGAGAAACAGAAGGAAGTCAAGGGACTTTATCTAGATCAGGGGAAAACAAAGAGACATTATAGTCAAATGCCATATGTGAAACTTGTGCAGAACCTGGATGGAAAAATGTAAATGAAAAACCTGTAAAGTACATTTATGGACAACTGGAGTAACTTAGGTAGACACTGTATAATGTTTTGGAATTAATGTTGACTTTCTCAGGTGAGGTACTGCTTTGTTGAGTGGTGAGGTAGCATGTTCTCTGCAGCCTATTTTGGGATGGTTTAACAAAAAAAGAAGTGCTTATGTGTAAGAAAAAGAAAAATAGCAAAATGTACATCCAAATATCAAAGCTGCTGAATATAAATAAATCAGTTTTGGTTCAATTCAGTCACTCAGTCATGTCCGACTCTTGGAGACCCCATGGACTGCAGCACGCCAGGCTTCCTTGTCCTTCACTATCTCCTGGAGCTTGCTCAAACTCATGTCCATTGAGTCAGTGATGCCATCCAACCATCTCGTCCTCTGTCATCCCCTTCTTCTCCTGCCTTCAATCTTTCCCATCATCAGGATCTATTCTAATGAGGAGGCTCTTCATATCAGAAAGATTGCTGCTGCTGCTGCTAAGTTGCTTCAGTTGTGTCCGACTCTGTGCGACCCCATAGATGGCAGCCCACCAGGCTCCCCGTCCCTGGGATTCTCCAGGCAAGACACTGGAGTGGGTTGCCATGTCCTCCAATGCATGAAAGTGAAAAGTGAAAGTGAAGTCGCTCAGTCGTGTCCAACTCTGAGCGACCCCATGGACTGCAGCCTACCAGACTCCTCCGTCCATGGGATTTTCCAGGCAAGAGTACTGGAGTGGGGTGCCACTGCCTTCTCCGTCAGAAAGATTGGGATGACATTAAATATTACTTTGGCTTGCTGGTATTTCTGCATATATGTGTGTGTGTGTTTACACACTAATGATGCAGATATGAGCTATGTAAATCCCAAAATTTTTAATAAGATTCACAGTCAGTTCAGCAAAATTTGGGGGAAGGTAGTAAAAATGTGGAAGCAGCAATCCCATGAATCTCCAGAAGGACATGAGACAGCCAGGCTATTTCTGACTTCTGGATAGCCAGCCAATTGGTTAGAACTAAGTAACCTTCATCGAGGATTATAGAAGCAGATTATAAAAGCAGAGACAGGCTAACAAGCAACAGACCTATCGTCTCCTTAATCCCTCCTCCAAATGTGAAAGTTCATTCTTACTTTCAAAATTCCCAAGCAATCACAAAAGTGGGAGTGGGAATAGGGTGAGATGTAGTATTAAAGCTCTTAAAAATAATTCCTTTTCCTTTCTCACCAAGGCCTAGCTTACTTTAGGTTCATTCCACCAATTTTCCCTTTATTTAGCTTCAGAACTATTATATAGCTATTAAATAATAACTTTCCTCCTGGCTAAACTCCATTTGTGTAACCGGGATAGGCCACACAGAATTTTCTAGTTAATATTGTTCATCATTCTCGTTCCAATTAAGAAGCCTAAGTTTCTGAATCAAACATACCTGATTATAAATCTCTTACTTATTAGCTTTGTAGCCTTGTAGTCTCCATCTACAAAGAGAGATCAATATAATACCTATTTTATAGGCTGGTGATTAAAAGCCTAAGCTCTGAAACTGAGCTTGCAGGGTTTTTATTCCAGCCCCACCATTTCACCACTTATCAGCTATGTGATCTTGCAAGTTACTTACCCTCTCTGTGCACAAGTTCTTCTTGACTGTAAAGTAGAATAATAATGATATGACTCATTTATGGGGCTTTTGAGGATTAAATATTAATAAGTAATACAAATGTAAATATTTTTACTAAAAACTTACTATGAGCTATATTCTGTTCTGAGTGATTTATATGTGTTAACATATCCAAAGCATATGCAAAGGCCCTGATTGGTGTATTTGAGAAAACAGGTAGCCAATGTGACTGCTATGTAGTGAGCAAGGGGAAAACTGGTACAAAATTACATATTTGAGATAGGGAAGAGTCAGATCATTCTCTTTGTAAGCTATATTTTATGTGAAAGTGAAAGTCGCTCAGTCGTATGGACTCTTTCTGACCCCATGGACTATACAGTCCATGGAATTCTTCAGGTCACAATACTGGAGTGAGTAGCCTTTCCGTTCTCCAGGGGATCTTCCCCACCCAGGGACTGAATCCAGGTCTCCCCCTTTGCAGGCAGATTCTTTATCAGCTGAGTCACAAGGGAAGCCCATATTTTACGTGAAGCATCATATAACACCTTTGAAGTGTACTCTCTTTCAGGCTTCCCTGGTAGCACTAGTGTGAAGAACCTGCCGAGGAGACATGAGAGGTGGGTTTGATCCTTGGGTCAGGAAGATCCCCTGAAAGAGGGCATGGCAACCCATTCCAGTATTCTTGCCTGGGGAATCCCATGGACAGGGGAGCCTGGCAGGGCTCCATGGGGTTGCAAAGAGTTGGACACGACTGAAGTGACTTAGCACAGCACAGCATACTTTATTTCAAGGATGGTATTCAATCATATTAAAAGCTGCTAAGAGGTGTTACTAACATGAGGACTAAGAAAATAGAGTGTAGTTCATTTATCTAATATAGAGGTAATAAGTGATCTTTAAGAGTCAAGGGCTCTTATATGGGAATCTGTATAGTAAAGCTCTAGTATATTTCTAGGTGTAACACCTATAATGCTTAAGAAAGAGAATTTGTTCATATTTGTTTTGGTGTGGCACTAACGTGAAGGGCAATATATTACATGACTTGTGTAAATCACTTGCAGTTCTTTGATTCTAGGATGTTCATCCTTTTGTATGCTTGCAATTTTTTTAATGAAAGAGAAATCTTAATCATAGCATTACTATGGTTTATTATAAAGCAGCTGTTATTTCCATGTAAAGCCCTACATGGATTCTTTATGTAATGGAAGTTTGATCAATTCTTTCCCTAAGCATTTTTATTTCAGAGAACTGATGGACAGAGTGAGACTCATAGAATATAAAATTCATCACTGCATAATACCCATTCAAATGGTAATAATAATTCTCAGGTATCTATCATCCCTATTTTGGGGGAGGGAGTAATTTATTCATGCCTTCTATTTTCTTTTCTTACTACTGTTCATTCTTTGGCAGTTTCACTGTTCATTAGCATATCTGTCAGATAGTGAACAAGAAAAGCAAGGAAAATAAGTCGAAACAAATCAGATTGTTTTATTATTCATCACCAGATCTCAAAAAGCAGCTGTAGGAAGAGATTGGAAATTAATTTTTGAGTGGATATTTTGGATATCCTATGAATGCCTATGAATCACAAAAATAATCAACTTTATTACTGACAGAACTAAATCTATTGTTTTTGATTTTATATATTTGCTACACCTCTCTTTAAATAGTACAAATAACAGAATAGTCCATAAATATTTTACTGTCATTCAATTCAGCAATATTTATTAAACTTTAAAAATTTTTCTGTAGATGTAGAATGTCTACCACAGAATTAGAAAAAACTAAAGATGCACTGATATGGTTGCCCTCAGGGAGTTAATGAACCACCTAGGGAACCTGATTTACACACCTAAAACAGATGATAAGAAAAGACAGCAAACTATTGAGTGTGTCACTCAATATCAATGATAAAGCTAAAATGTGTACTAATGAATAAATAAGAAAATATAAAACTTATGTGACACACTGTATCTCGTTTCTGAAATTAACCATTATTGGTACTTCCATTCTAATGATGACTCTATTAGTAACAGAATCTAGTGATTAGAGATAGTTTCTTTGTCTTTCAAGTTTGGAATCAACTGAGACTTTGCTGATTGGTTCAAATTATATTTTTATTATAGAAAACATCATTCTTTTAACAGATTAGATAAGTTTAGCTTTTTGATGGAATTAAATGTTCTGATCTATTTTTTTTTCTCCTAGGGAGCAAACTCTTAAAAATACAAAAACAAATAAAGCAACGTTATTATGCACAAATAGTTGTTTTCCTTTTAATTTTTCTTGACCATAAAATTTATCACTTAGTTTGAGACAGCAGTATATTGGTGAAATATAGTTTACAATATTTTCCTAAATTATTTGATTAATAGGTCACATTATCTGGGTGAAGTTCTGAATAATTAGTATGTATAAACATTTATCATATACATATATTCTGTGAAAAAAGATTCTTTGTATTATATATTCTTCCCATTCTCCCTCCTTTTAATGACTGATAATCTTCCTAAAATAATACAACAAACCCTGAAGTCTGTGAGAAAGCAATGAGAAAATGCCCAATGTTTACAAAATTATAGCAAAATATGACTACATATCAAATAAAAATATCACATATTGTCATGAGGTAAGAAATATCTGAACTTTGACACACAGAAGGATTTTATTTTGTTTTTTTAAGATTGAGGCTTCTGGAGATTGTGTTCCCTAAACTGTGAATGTTATATATGATGATAAGGAGGGCCAAGGGATAGATTTTATCCAGCTATTGATTTGTCAGAAAGAGAGATATCCAGATACCTAAAAAATGATTTTCTGCTTTTTAACCTTAGAAAATGTAAATGGCATGGTTGCCATCCTTCCCCACACCATTCTTCATCATCCACATTAAAAAAATAAAATAGAATAGCAAACAAAATTAGCACATTATTCACCAAGTATTCATTAATACTTATGCTGTATAATTCTCCTTTAACATTCTATTAAAATTACTAGTTGGCTTAGTTAAAATGATCTGCTTCAAATACCCAGTTAAAAAGCAAACTTAAATATGTCTTGTATTACTTCTAAGTCTGTCTATACAAAATCTAAACAACCCATAGCAAAATGAAAAGTTCAATCAACCTAACTGTTTGGACTGTGTGATGGCAAATTAGCAGTTTGAATTTTCCCCATTGAATTGACCAGATGTTTAAGCATTGTGCAGACACTGCCTAAGTATTCAACCACTTACTATCAGATGATTATATCAGAGGGTGGGAATTCACATGCCTAGCCACACCCATACAGCAGTAATACACACTTTGCCTAAAGTGAAGCACACTGTATAATTTTATGACGTTATGTCAGCAGCCATATTTTATCTTGCATAGGAATTATGAGGACACACTGCAGTCACATAAAACAGAATCTTGTTTTACCTAAGTTCTGATGAATTAAGGTAATTTATTGTGCAAAATTTTCACGTGTTAAAATGCCTAGAATATGTAAATATGTAGTTTTATATATATATATATATATATATATACACACACACACACATATATATATATATACTTCTTTGAATTAGTAATCTGAAGATTTTTCTAATGATAGAATTGTGAGCTGCAGACTGAATTTTTTTTAATGTGATGATAGATTTACAATTCAAGGGAACATAAATGAACAGAAATGCCCTAAAAAACAGCTGTCTACCTGACTGATCCAAGAAAATGAACACTGAAAACAAACAGCTGCCCTATAATAGACTTTGTGGTAAAACTGATCACCCTGAGCATAATGGATTTATTTTCTTTTGTGCTTATTATGAACTTGGCAAACTGTCTCTGGTATAAATATTTAAATGTAACAATGAAGAGAAACAGCAATGGCCCAACATCTAAGATAGAGCCAGAACTATTTCTGGGAAATTTGAGGATTTTCAACTTACAAGTTTTCTTTTACAATTATTTAGGAATCTCTCTATCCTTAAGTTTCTGTTAAGCCTAATTCAAGGATGGACGCATCTTGTGAAGTGCAAAGGAAAAGAAAAAGAAGTGAGAGAGTGAGAGAAATGGTGGTGGGGTGAGGGGTAGTTAGAATAGAAGGAGTGAGAGGAGAGAAGAAAAGGGAGGGAAGAAGAAGACAGGAGAGGAGAAGAGAGGGAGAGGAATCAGCAGAATAGTAAAGTAGCATTGGCATTATTCAAGTGTGGTATTATAAGCAAGCATGACCTCAGCTGTCAAATGAAACCCGGTTTACCCTTTTCAAAGTAGTCAAGGAGTCTTGGATACAGAGCAAGGTTAAATGGTTTCTAGTAATTCCATATGCAAAAGTACTCAATATGCCCGTTTTTCTTCTTGAATTGAACACCATTTCCCCAAGCTTTCTTGGTTACATACTTGCTAGCACCGTAATACGCTGAAGGCAAATCCTTTAAGTCTTAATGTTCTCTCTTTTTAAAATAACATAGCTAATAAGGAAGCTTTTAGAGCAAAGGAACATGAGCTCAGGTAAACATGTTAGTGCTGTTCTACAACATTCAGGTATCAGAAATTCTAAATTAACAAAATTCTATTAGGGCATCTGCTTATAAGCAGCCTATAAGGAAAATCAGTGAACCATAAAAAAATCAATACCATGTCCTGATTTTATGCAATAAAATTCAGTTCATGAGGTCTATGATGCTTAGGAGTACCAACAATTACATGTACTTTCTTATTTCTGCCATATCTTGTCCCCCATAATAGATTTCTACTGGTTTTTAATGAGAGCTACAGATGCTTTATAATTATTACAGCCAATGAAAATTGGCAACAACCAATAATAGATAGAGGTTGTTATGGAGGTGGAAGAAATACTTGGCTTCCTGGCAATCAAGTTAAAGAAAGGAAAATTAATGGACTAACTCTCATTCTCTAATAGAAAGAAATAATACACATTTTCAGATAGGACAAATTGTGTCAAAGCCCTCATCTTTGGGATAAAGTATTGCTGTGATCTTTGACATTCCATTCATGTAAGAAGTATTACGCAAAGAAATATTGTCTTGGATAATCTTACAAGATAAAAGCACAAGGACACTCTTTACATGCTTTTCAGCAGTGACTAAGAGAAGACTAAAGAGAAAACATGAAACTGTGTATTTACTAAGGCATTTCTATGGAACTGTAATAGCATTATTTAAATATGAATAGTCTGACAATCTGATTTGATAGAAAGCTACAGCATAGAGTTCTAACTAGTACCTTCTTTATTTCAGTGGCTTTTAACTCTCCTACCTGTTAAAATAATCTGGAGACCTTTATTTATTTATTTATTTTTTATTTTATTTGGTTCTGATTCTCTAATATGCCATTTCAATATGGTTGAGATGAAGCTAAGTATTTTTAAATATCTTTCTTTGGTTGGCTCTTTGGCATCCTTATTCTCTGGGTTTCCTCAGAATGCAATCAATATATTTATGTCTCCTGTAAGTATTATGTTTTCCTGGTAGTATTTTATTATCATTTGTTTCTTTTTCCTCTGGCTCCCAAGAAGATATATTATAGACATTTTTCCCAGGTGACATCTAGGAATCCAAACTTTCAAAACTGTAAAATTTTACATGATAGATATAGCATTGGCATGAGTTCCTGGAAACTTGACATGGTGGCATGGCTTAAAATTTTTTTCATCAAGTACACCAATTAAAGTATAAAAAAGAAAGTTAATTTAAATACATTGCGTACCCTGTGCTGGTAATTATATCACTTTATATCACTTTGTATATGTTATCCCATGTAACCACCAGAGCAATTCTGGGATAGTTATAGCCCCCAATTTTACATACGAAAAGCTTAGACTCATAGAGGTTAAGTTTTGCCCAAAGTTACATATCTTAAAAGTGGTGAAGCTGAGATTTACTATCTTTAAAACCAAAGATCATTCATTTGTCTTCCCATGTTGTTTCTACTGTAGATAATATGGTATGCTACTACTTACTATGAGTTCATGATGATAACTGATGGCACAGTTTAAAATCAGAGCAGAAAGGTATACAGTGCTCCTTTTTTCTAAGCAAGAACAAAAATGAATTATTTGTTTGATTCTTAAATGTATTTAATGATCCATTGCTCTTGCAAGCCTATGATAACTAAGATTGCTTCTCCATCATCCTGCCGATGATCCTTTGATCATTTTATGGGGGTAGAGATTCTCTGTTTGCAATTGAGAAATGGAACCAACAGATAATACCCAGGTGTTAAAAATGAAAACACATAGCAAACAAAAATCTTGATTGAAAAATTTTGAAATACCAAAAAAGTCTTTAAAATCTCATTAATAAACAATTACCAAAGAGCCAGAATTTAAATAGATCTTGTTAATTGTGTTTATCTCAGTGTGATGCCATGTCAGAAAGCCTAAAGCAAATGTATTTTGTTAAAAGTACTGCTGGCACAGCAGGCCCTGAACATTAAAAAGGAAGCTTGTCATTATGGGGCTGTAACTGAGAGAGGAGACTAACATGGATCTAAATCATTAATATTATATCTTAAACTGGAAATGCTGCATTTTAAAGCTATTTATGTCCAACAAAATTCCCTACCATCTTACATTCATCTTAATGCTACTTGAATTGAGAATTTATAATCTGTTGAACATCAGGCGAATCACAACTAAGGGACTTGGCCTATTAGTTATATTCAGAGTTGTAATACTAGTGCACTTGAGAGTATTACCAATATTAATTGATATAAAATGATATTCCCTTTGGATAAATTACTGGGTATCTATAATATAACACAGAGTCTTGTATTCTGAGAAGTAAGGATGAAAATCCTTGATAGGGTATCTGGTTCAAGATGATAGACAACACACATTATATCCTCTTTATAGGAAAATCTTATGGATAATAGTAGTGAAGTATTAAAAATAGTAAATCTGTAAATTCACTGAAAATAGGAAAGACAATAGAAGATCAGAGCTTTGATACATATTCTAGTCGATGGAAGAAAGGTGAGACAATATTAATAGACAATCTACTCCCAGGTGGATCAGATGGTAAAGAATCTGCCTGCAGTGCAGGAGACCTGAGTTTGATCTCTGGGTTGGGAAGATTCCATGGAGAAGGGAATTGCAACCCCCTCCAGAATTCTTGCCTAGGAAATCCCTTGGACAGAAGAGCCTGGGGAGCTACGGTCTATAGGGTCGCAAAGAGTCAGACATGACTAACACACACTATGGTGAGAGCCAGAGCTCAGGGCGTGTACAGAATGCTACAGCAGATGGTAGAGATGGTTTGAGCAGAGGGGTGAAATAGGAAGAGAACAATACGTCAACAGGATTGATGATCTGTTGCAGTGGTTTCCAAGGTTGTGTATGCTCATCCTTGGGTGTGAGCAAGCTTATTATTCCATGTGGTACACATAAAAAATAATGATTTCCATTTCTACTTATTGTCTATCAAAAAATAAGAAATATATGATGCCTATCAATATTTTATAAACAGATTTATAAACACAGTGGTCTGTGCATGTGATTAAGAAGTATATGTAATGTATATTTTGATACATTAAATATATATTATTTAAGTCATCTATATAAATTAAATAAAGTATTAATTTATACTTATTTATATATTAAAAATTTTTGACATATATATAATTATTGATGGATATCCTTTTTTGTAACTGATAAAGTCATCAGGATAGCTGTGGGAGCCTGCAAAACCCCTACGCTGGCCTTTATGTGCAGGTAGAGGCCAAGGTGCTATCTTCTAAAGAAATGACTGATCTATCAGGAAGGGTTTAATGCTCTTGTTATGGCAGTTGACAGCTCAGCTCAAAGAAGAGCCATCCTTATTCTGGTAGACAGAAGAGTGATCATGTGCCTGTTCTCTGCCATAAGCACTAAAATATTCACTTATTTGGGGTTAGAGCTGACTTTCAGGAAATAGGCTAGTGGAAGAAGACCTGAAGAATGGCAGAATTGCTTGGTAGTGACCTATAATAATACACCTAGTCCTTCATTTGTAAGTATGAATAGAAAACAAAGCATCAGCAGATATTTGAGAAAAACTAAGATCATAAAAAGAAGCACAGCTAACTCTGGAAGAACCAGGGAT
Organism: Bos taurus; assembly: GCF_002263795.3. Lineage (NCBI taxonomy): Eukaryota > Metazoa > Chordata > Mammalia > Artiodactyla > Bovidae > Bos > Bos taurus. Next base: position 10,564,165 of record NC_037357.1, read on the forward strand.
TTGGAAAAAAATAAATTTAAAAAATTGTAGTAATTAATATCCTTGAAAGAATCAGAAAGTTCCCACATTTAGAAAATAAGAGATGACTATAAGAAGAGTGATCAGAAAACAAAGTAAAATTTAAATTTGTTTAAAATTAGAGTCAGCAGAATAAATTCAAATCTAATATAAAATAAATTGCAAAACTATGGGATATCACAAAGGTGATGTAAGTTTTACTGGCAAACAGACTCACATGATAGAGCCATTGGTAAATGAATATCTAGTAAAATTAGATGAGTTCAAAATTGAAGGTAGAGAAAAATTCATAAATATAATTATATGGAAGGTGTTTCACATTAAAATAATTTAAATATCAAAATATTAGGGAAATCCTTTTGGAAAATGAATGAAGCCTTCCAATATTTTTACAAAAATTACCTTTATTTTCATGCTGTGAAATTTAAATGCAAAAGGAAGAATATAGTAGAATATTATCTTAAAATTTCATTGGGAAAATTCTTCCCCAGATCCCCCTAAAAATTGATACTTCTTTCATACATTGTTTATTTTAAGAAATGAATGCAAATTTTTAACTAAAATATAAATGTTATTAAATATAAGATTAAACAAATGTTAATTTTATTTTTATCCAGGCAAGTTGTCAATAAAACTTTTATTTTCCACTATTTTCATAAGTATGAAATTTTAGTTCTGGTTTTCAGCATTTTCACTTTAAGTAGGATTTTTTAAAAAACATGGATAAGGAGGTCTTAGAATAGCATAATTTAAGAAGCTGTATGATCTTAGTCATAAGGAAAATAAGGCATACATTTCTTATGTCAACAACCAAAAAGGAAAAAAAAAAAAATCCTGACCTGTTATGTTAGGAAAAATAAGCTCTATAAGGGTGTAATGATCCAAATACGAAGCAAACTAAAATATGGCATAATTGTGAACATTAAATGGAGCATAAAATAGAAGAATGGATTTGACTTTGATGCTTGAAGTATCTTCCTTTAAGAAGGTATATGATTTTTCTGTAGATCCAGTCATGCTCCTTGGCTTTACAGTGAAAAATATTCACATAATTATAATATAAAAAGTACAGCATACATATTTACATAATTTAAACAAAAAAACCTATAAATTTGGAAAGTTTAATTGTATTTCAAGTGCAAGTTTATGTCATAAATCATGTCAATGTGAAAAGAAAAGGTCATGGTAATTCAAGTTAGGATGTAAGAGGAGAGAAAAGATTGTACTTTCTCTCTGAATTAGTGGAAGCATCAATGGATGTAATTTAAAATCAATAAATTAAGAAACTGGGCTTTGTAAAAATAATCAACAGAAGATTATAAAAACAAAATCTATCTAACGGTTACTGGGAACACTAGAGAAAAAGTGTCTACTAACTGAGCTCAATTCACTGTATTTAAATACACTTTTAAATTTTAATTTAAATAATAGGAATATAAGCATATTATTTAGAGTTCTTGACATAATCCCCAGAAAAACAAAACAAATTACTCCCAGGTAGTGGGACAGGTTATGTAGGAATGGAGTGGATTTTAAAAAATTTTTTATTTAATGCTCTTCTGTAGTTTTGAAATTTTATTTCTATGGGCATATAAAATACCCTCTTCCACTCCCTCTAATTCCTTCCTCCTAAAGTAACCAATGGTAACCCTTGCTGCTGCTGCTGCTGCTGCTAAGTCGCTTCAGTCATGTCCAACTCTGTGCGACCCCATAGATGACAGCCCACCAGGCTTCCCCATCCCTGGGATTCTCCAGGCAAGAACACTGGAGTGGGTTGCCATTTCCTTCTCCAATGCATGCAAGTGAAAAGTGAAAGGGAAGTCGCTCAGTCGTGTCCAACTCCTAGAGACCGCATGGACTGCAGCCTACCAGGCTCCTCCATCCATGGGATTTTCCAGGCAAAAGTACTGGAGTGGGTTGCCATTGCCTTCTCCAATGGTAACCCTTACATCTGCTAATTTTCTCTATTCTCTCTTTCTCTTTCACACACACACATACATACACACATGCATGCGTACCTACATACATATTAGTGCCCTTTGTCTTCCTGTAGGAGAAATTTTCCAAAGAGTGATTGTTAAGCCAAGTAATATGCCTGTCTTTATTTTAATAGATTTTGCAATATTGTTGTTGTTGTTCAATCGATCAGTCGTGTCTGACTTTTTGTGACCCCATGGACTGCAGCACCCCAGGCCTCCCTGTCCATCACCAATTCCTGGAGTTTACTCAAACTCATGTCCATTGAGTAGGTGATGACATCCAACCATCTCATCCTCTGTCTTCCCCTTCTCCTCCTGCCTTCAATCTTTCCCAGCATCAGGGTCTTTTCCAGTGAGTCAGTTCTTCAAATCAGGTGGCCAAAGTATTGGAGATTCATCTTCAGCATCAGTCCTTCCAAAGAATATTCACTCCTTGCAGTCCAAGGGATTCTCAAGAGTCTTCTCCAACACCACAGTTCAAAAGCATCAATAACTTGGTGCTCAGCTTTCTTTATGGTCCAACTCTCACATCCATTCATGACTACTGGAAAAACCATAGCTTTGACTAGACAGACCTTTGTTGACAAAGTAATGTCTCTGCTTTTTAATACATTGTCTGTTTGTCATCGCTTTTCTCCCAAGGAGCAAGCATGTTTTAATTTGATGGCTGCAGTCACCAACCACAGTAATTTTGGAGCCCAGGAAAATAAAGTCTTTCACTCTTTCATTGTTTCCCCATCTGTATGCCATGAAGTGATGGGACAGGATGCCTTGATCTTTTTTGAATCAAAAATTCAAAAAAAGTTTTTTGAATGTTGAGTTTTAAGCCAGATTGTTCACTCTCCTCTTTCACCTTCATCAAGAGGCTCTTTAGTTCCTCTTCACTTTCTGCCATAAGGGTGGTGTCATCTGAATATCTGAGGAAATTGATATTTCTCCCAGCAATCTTGATCCCAACTACTGTTTCATCCAGCCCAGCATTTCTCATGATGTACTCTGTATATAAGTTAAATAAACAGGGTGACAATATATAGCCTTGACATACTCCTTTCCCGATTTTGAACCAGTCTGTTGTTCCATGTTCTGTTCTAACTGTTCTTTCTTGACCTGCATACAAGTTTCTCAGGAGGCAGGTAAGGTGGTCGGATAATCCCATCTCTTTAAGGATTTTCCACAGTTTGTTGTGATCCACACAAAGGCTTTAGTGTAGTCAATGAAGTAGATGTTTTTTCTGGAATACTCTTGCTTTTTCTATGATCCAACCAATGTTGGCACTTTGATTTGTGGTTCTCTGCCTTTTCTAAATCCACCTTGAACATCTGGAAGTTATTTGTTCATATACTGTTGAAGCCTAACTTGGAGGATTTAGCATGTGAAATGAGTGCAATTGTGCGGTAGTTTGAACATTCTTTGGCATTGCCTTTCTTTGGGATTGGAATGAAAACTGACCTTTTCCAGTCCTGTGGCCACTGCTGAGTTTTCCAAAATTGCTGGCATATTGAGTGCAGCACTTTAACAGCATCATCGTTTAGAATTTGAAGTAGCTCAGCTGGAATTCCATCATCTGCACTAGCTGTGTTTGTAGTGGTGCTTCCTAAAGCCCACTTCACTTCATATTCCAGGATGTCTGGCTGTAGATGAGTGATCACACCATTATGATTATCTTGGTCGTGAAGATCTTTTTTGTTTAGTTCTTCTGTGTATTCTTGCCACCTCTTCTTAATATCTTCTACTTCTGTTAGGTCCATACCATTTCTGTCCTTTATTGTGCCCCTCTTTCCATGAAATGTTCCCTTGGTATCTCTAATTTTCTTGAAGATATCTCTAGTCTTTCCCCTTCTATTGTTTTCCTTTATTTCTTTGCTCTGTTCACTTAAGAAGGCTTTGTTACCTCTCCTTGCTATTCTTTGGAACACTGCATTCAGAAGGGTATGTCTTTCCTTTCTCCTTTATCTTTTGCTTCTCTTCTTTTCTCAGGTATTTGTAAGGCCTCCTCTGAAAACCATTTTGCCTTTTTGCATTTTTTTTTTTCTCTTGGGGATGGTTTTGACCACCACCTCCTGTACAATGTTATGAACCTCCGTCCATAGTTCTTTAGGCACTCTCTCTATCAGATACAATCCCTCTGCAATATTACTTTCTTAAAAAGTTGCAGCATTTCACAATCTCAACATCAATAATGAGAGTGCATTTTCTCATATCTCTGCCTATATTGGATATTATTATCCTTTTTAATTTTATCATCAGATGGGTATTAAAAAAAAGGTAATTACATTTTTGTTTGAATTTGAATTTCCCTGACCACTGATGAGATTGAGTCTCTTTTCATATGAATATTTGCATTTCAAATTTCCTTTACTCTGAATTGGTTATTTGAAACCTTTATACATATTTATATTTAATAACTAGACCTTTCCTCATTAAGCACAGTATTTTTTCTGCTAATTAATCACATTAACCCATAGAAAACTTAGAAAATATTTGGGATATGATTACAGTTTTCAGTGATTATTTATCTAAAATTAATATTTAACTGAATAGGGTTCTTTTATAGAAAGGCTATCCATCTTCTGTTAGATACTTGATTTTGTTTATGATATTCCCTGCCAATTAGGTAATTGAATTTAGTAATTATTTCTGATGGCCTCCATTTTCTAGTCTGTATTAAGAAGATATTTACCATTTCTTGGCATTTCCTAAGTGATTGCAAGTGATTGCAAGTGATTTCCTAAGTGGTGTTTCTTTTTTTTTACTTTTTATGTGTAGATCTTTACGTTTGGATCTTTATAAAGAATTCACTTTTTTATTATGTCAAGGTATAAACTTTTTTCTTAAATGAATATTCATTTTTCCAACACCATTTATAAATAAACTATGCTTTTTCAACTGAATTAAATGCCCATTTTGTCACATTTTAATTTATTATGTATATATTAGATCTATTCAGACAGTTATGTTCTGTAACTAATCTATTCATCCATTCTTATCCAACTGACTTTAAGTTTACTATTTGATATAGAAGGTCTTATATCACTACAATGCATTTTCAATTTTGGTATAATATTCTAGGTATTTGCTGATCTTTACTATTCTATATAAAATTTTATATCATTAATCCAATTCTAAAAATTTGGAATGAGTAAATTTATATATTTGCTTGGCATAAATTGAGCTGTTCATGCTGTTAACCACCACTCCGCAGGGAATGCTAGTTATTCCCACTAGTTCTGATATTTTTATGTCTTTCTACAAAATATGTTTTTAATTCAATTAAATAATACTTATTGAGATAATATTCACTTCCCATAAGATTTATCCCTTTAAAGTATTAATTCTGGCAGTTTTACCATATTAACAAAGATGTGCAGGCATAACCACTATCTAATTACAAATAAGTCATTACCTCCAAAAGAAAGCATGTACCCATTAACAATCATTTCCAATTCCTCTCCATCCTCACTCCTTGAAAACCACTAATCTAATTTCTGTCTTTATGGATTTGCCTATTTGGGACATCTCATGTAAATTCAATCACATAATAGGTTATGGTCACGTTCCGTTGTGAGACCTAGACCATAAAGAAGGCAGAATGCCAAAGAATTGATGCCTTTGAACTGTTGTGCTGGAGAAGACTCCTGAAAGTCTCTTGCACAACAAGGAGATCAAACCAGTCAATCTTAAGGGAGATCAACTCTGGAAGGACTGATGCTGAAGCTGAAGCTCCAGTATTTTGGTCATCTGATGTGAACAGCTGACTCATTGGAAAAGTCCCTGATGTTGGGAAAGATTGAGGGCAGAAGGAGAAGAGGGCATCAGAGGATGAGATGGCTTGACAGCATCACCAGTGCAATGTTGTTTGCCCAATGTGAACTTGGGAAAACCCTTGGAGGTGGTGAGGGTCAGGGACGCCTGGCAGGCTGCAGTCCATGGGGTCACAAAGAGTTGGACATGACTGGGCAATTGAACAACAACAACAACAACAATATGTTGTACTTTGAGACTGGCTTCTTTCATCTAGTGTAATGTTTTCAAAGTCCATCCATATTGCAACACATATATTTTATTGATGAAAAGTATTACATTTTGTGGATATGTGTTTGTGTGCTTGGCTGCTCAGTCATTTCTGACTCTTGCAACCCCATGCATGGACTGTAGCCCACCAGTCTCCCCTGTCTGTGGAATTCTCCAGGCAAGAATACTGGAGCAGGTTGCCATTTCCTACTTCAAAGGATCTTCCCAACCCAGGGATTGAACCAGCATCTTGAGTCTACTGCATTGGCAGGCAGATTCTTTACCACTGTGCCACCTGGGAAGCCCCTTTACCATACATTATTTATCCATTGTTCAATAGATGGGCATTTGAGTTGTTTCCTTTTTTTGGCTATTATTATTAGTCAAAGCTATGGTTTTCCCAATAGTCATATATGGATGTGAGAGTTGGACTATGAAGAAGGCTGAGTGTCGAATTGATGCTTTCAAACTATGGCGCTGGAGAAGACTCCTGAGAGTGCCTTGGACAATAAGAAGATCAAACCAGTCAACCCTAAAGGAAATAAACCCTGAATATTCATTGGAAGGACTGCTGCTAAAGCTGAAGCTCCAATACTTTGGCCACCTGATGCGAAGAGCTGACTCATTGGAAAAGACTGACGCTGGGAAAGATTGAAGGCAAGAGAAGAAGGGGCAACAGAGGATGAGATGGTTGGATGGCACCACCAACTCAATGAACATGAGTTTGAACAAGCTCAGGAGGTACTGAAGGACAGGGAAGCCTAGTGTGCCGCAGTTCATGGGGTCACAAAGAGTCGGACATGACTTAGTGACTGAACAACAACAATAATTCTGCTATGAACATTCATGTATGAGTCTTCGTGTGGACATTTGTTTTCATTTCTCTAGGGTAGGAGTAGAATTGCTGAGCTGTAGGGTAACTCTATGTTTAAACATTTGAGGAAATGCTAAACTTTTTCACACAGCCTGCACCAGCAATGTATGAGTGTTCCAATTTCTCCGTATCTTCATCAGCACTTATTATAATGTCTTATTTATCTGCCAGCCTAGTGGGTATGGAGTTGTATCACATGGTGATTTTCATTGGACAGCCCTGATGGCTAATGATGTTGAAGTCTGTTCATTTTCTTAATTATCATTTATATATACCTTCTTTGGAGAAATGTATATTCAAAATATTTTGCCCTTTTAAAACTGGAGTATAGAATTTTTATTGTTAAATTAATAAATTTTTTATATATTCTGGACATTAAACCTTTTTAATATATATGATTTGCAAGTATTTCCACCCATTATGCTTTTTTTTAATCCTGTCCCTGAAATCTTCCTAAATATGTTATCTGCTTTGGTAATTTTTTTAAAAGTAGACTTTCCTAGGTTGTCTGCTGCTGCTGCCGCCAAGTCGCTTCAGTCGTGTCCAACTCTGTGCAACCCCATAGAAGGCAACCCACCAGGCTCCTCCGTCCATGGAATTTTCCAGGCAAGAGTACTGGAGTGGGGGGCCATTGCTTTCTCCAACTAGGTTGTCTAGATTGATAATTAAGTCAACCAAAATAAGAAAAATATGTTAATTGGTTTCTAATATTTGTGCTAATTATTTTAGTCTCTTATATTGGATAAAATTTCTAAAACAAATCTTACTGACATGATAGATTATCTCTTGACTTATTTCTAATTTATTGAAATTGGTTCCAGTATTCTTTAATTAAGATAATATTTGATATTTACTTTTCATAAATAGTATTTTTCCTAGTTACAAGTTTTATTTTATTGAATCATATGAAATTAATTTTAGAATTCTATTACATGTCATCTCAGTCCTTAAAATATAACCATATGGTTTTCTTTACTTAACTTGTTTGTTTAATGACCTTTGTTTAATTTCTTAATGATTAAAATGATGAACCATTCTTACAATTTTGTAATTAACCAAACTTGATTCTTGTGTATTATTAATATTATATTCACTTATGATTTTGATTGTTAATATTTAATTTAAAAAATTTCAGCGACATAACAAATTATTTTTACATCAAAATGAATCACTAAAAGCCCAATTCAATTATCATTTCCTTATCCCTAACACTGAGTTGTCTTTTAGATTGCTATTACTACCTACATTCTCCCACTTAGTTGCTTGATTTTGCTTAATATACTTCATGTTCTTAGTTCCAAGTACCATTAGCTATTGCATTAGTACATATATTTTGTTTCAACAATTCCTATAAGAATGAAAACAAGAGCTATAATGATTATGACGATGAGTACAAGGAAAAGGAAGAGAAGACAGAATAGCTGATGTTAAGACATATAAAGAAACAAATGGTGATTGTTCTCTATTATTCTTGAAAAATGTTCCAGAATAAATAATTATGGATGATATTAATAAGGGAGAGACAGATACAGAGGGAAAAAGGAGGAAACATAAAGCTTATTAAAGAACATAACAGTTAGGAAAAGGAAAGAGGATTTTTTTTTTTTAGACAAATGTATGCCTGTAACAGTGAATTACATTATTGGACTATAGTCTGTTTTGATCAGTTCTGTGATTAGTATTAGTCATTGTAGACACAAGTATTATGCATTTTTGGTAGGTATGGTTAAGATAAACAATATGATATAAATATACTTTAAAAAATATCATTCAACTAATTTCTCATTTAAATGCTTTCTTCTCTGCAATCACCTTCTGTATTTTATTCAGTCTAACTTTATTGAGGTTTTCTATGGCTAAATCAAAGACCTCTTAGTAAATGTTACATAGTACTTGAAAATATGTATTTTATTTTCAAATATATTTTGATATTGATTTGTAACATAATTCAACAGTAATGAGAGAACAGATTCTGAATGATTTCAATACCTTTAGGCCATGAAATTTTTGCACTTTTTTTTTATGTCCCTGGATATGTTCCAGTGTCTCCTAGTTTACAGTCTATGGGAACTTCAATAGAATTTATGTCCTACTACTGTGTGAAATTGTGTAAATCTTAATTATATTGAATTGGTTCACAGTGCTTTTCAAGTTTCAAGTGCTTTTCCTTCTTATATCTCTGTATATTCATTCTATTAATTTTTGAGAGTTTGATATTGAAACTCTAAAAATCTTTATTTATCTACTTAAAAATAATTGTAATATATAATGGAACTATATGTAACCTTTTTTTTGGTATTTTCCAAGTCTCCTGTAAATGTGTTATCATACTTTCATAATGTAAAAAAATAACAATTAAAATAAAAAAAAGCTTCCATCTTGCATTATTAGAGTGGAATTAGCTTAAAAATATAATAAGTTAATCCTTAAAGTAGCTTTGGGTTATTCAATCTGTGATTCTAAACTTTGAGAGGTTTTTGTTGTTCCCGTTGCTATTGTTGCTGCTGCTGTTTTCCTTTTTATAGTGAAAGAATTTTAGGTTTATGGAAAAGTGATAAAATCATATAGAAGTCCTGCATTTCCCACAGCAAATTTCCCCTACTATGAAGATTTTACGTAACAGTAGTAAAATTATCAAAACCAAATAGTTAACATTGGTACAATGTGGTTAATAAGCTGCAGAACTTATTTCAGTTTTACTAAAGTTTCAACTAAAGTGTGAAGTTTTACTTTTTTGTCTTTCAGGATACCCTCTTGAGCTTTATCTCTAGTCTTTCACAGTTCATCATTTGTTCCATGTCTTACAGTACCTTGACAATTTTGAAGAACATTAGTCAGATATTTTTACATAGATTATTTTTTTCTCTTGTAAGTTATAAAATAAAATGATGGAAACCAGTTCCCCCCACCCCATTATGCAAAGAAATACCCGCTAAGTATATCGAGAGTTCCAAAGTTAAATGACTGACATCGTAAGTCTACCAGCTATTTATATCTGGAGATTCTTCCCTCAGAGTAGAAACAAATGGGAAGAGATTGGAAATATGATGTGCTAATGGTGTACTTCCTAATATTTGCTCTTGTGCCTTCTCCAGAATATTCAGAAACCTAGTTATTTTCTGCATATAAATTGAACAACTCAGTCCTGATCTGAATATAAAATGGATAATATTCTCTCAAGTTTGAAATATAGTAATTAAACTGATCAGGGAATAATTCTTTCATTTGAAAAGGCGTGTGAAAATGAATATGAAGATAACCATGTTTGCATATTCAGAGAATGACCCATCTTATTAGATTCATTATTCCCAAGTAAATGGTAAAGTTATTAAAAACCACCATCCTTTTAAAAAGACTGACATTTTAAAAACATAATAACAATGATGAAGTATAGAAAGATTTCATGAAAGCTCTGTAATCATATTGTTGTTGAGATGGAAGTGATTACCCATTATAAAAAAATAAATAAGAGTCATAGAACTTAAAAACAAAGTTATGGTTAGAGGAAGTCTACTTTAAAAGAAAACAGTCTATTGGAACAGGATCTTCAAACAACTTTCCCTTTTGATTTATTTTTCCCTTTGCTCTATGTCTATTAAGCAAACTAAACTAAAATCACATAATTTTTTCTACTTTGATATAAAAGAAATCGTTACCTGAAGGAGTCTGGATTTTTGCAATTTTTATTGAGATATAATTATCCTTCCCATCATATACAAGTTACTTTTTTAAAGTGTTCAATTCAGTGGTTTTCAGTATATTTACAAGGTTGTGCAAACATCACCACTATTTCATTCTAGAACATTTTCATCTCTGCAAAAAGAAACCCTTTACCTATTAGCCATCACTCCTAGTTGCTACTTCCACCCAACTCCTTACAACTACTAATCTTATTTCTATTGCTATGGATTTGCTTATTTTGGACATTTCGTATAAGTGAAACTGTACAATGTGTGTCCTTTTGTGTCTGGCTTATTTAATTGAGAGTGTTTTGTAGGTTCAACCATAGCATGAAAGAGTACTTCATTCCTCTATGTGGCTGAAAAATGTCCCATTGTATTGAAATATAACATTTTGTTTATCCATTCATCAGTTGATGGACTTTTGAATTATTTCCACTTTTTGGTTACTGCAAGTAATGCTGCTGTGCACATTCCTGTACATATTTTTGTGAGGACATGTATTTTCATTACTATTGGGAATATACCTAACAATAGAATTTCTGGGTCATTTCGTAATTCTATGTTTTATTTGAGGATATTCCAAAATAATTTCTACAGTGGCTGTACCATTTTACATTCTTTTCAGCAGTATATTAAAAAGATTCCAATTTTTTTGCATCCTCACCACAATTATTATTGTCCATGTTTTAATGATAACCGTATCAGTTGGTAAGCAGTGTGTCTCACTTTGGTTTTCATTTGCATTTCCCTAATGACTATTGATGTTGAGCATCTTTTGATGTACTCATTCTCCATTTGTTTGTCTTTTTTGGAGAAAAGTTTATTCTGATCTTTTGCCTGTGTTTTATTATTGGATTATTTGTCTTTATTGTTGAGATGTAAGAGTACTTTATATATTCTAAATACTAAATCCTTATCAGATATATGCTTCGGAAAGATTTTATTTCACTCTGTGGGTTGCCTTTTCATTTTCTTGATAGTGTCCTTTAGTGTGTAAAAGTTTTTAAGTCAAATTCATATATCTTTTTCTTTGTTATTTGTGTTTTTGGTGTCATATATCAGAAAGCATATATCAGGAAGATCCCTGGGTAAGGAAATGGCAACCCACTCCAGTATTCTTGCCTGGGAAATCCTGTGGACAGAGGAGCTGACAGGCTATAGTCCATGGCGTCACAAAAGGGTTGGATGTGACTTAGTGAGTAAACAACAACACTAATTTCTCTTTACTGATATTCTGTATTTGATGAGACAGTTTCTTCATACTTTTCTTTCCCTCTTTACCCACAATCCCCTTTAGGTGTTTGAACATATTAATAAAGGTTACTATGAAGTTTTTGTTTGTTATATTTGACATCCAGCCCCCTTCATGGGCAGTTTTTGTTGCCTGCCTTTTTTTTTTTTCCAGTGTATGCGTTACACTTTACTGTTTCTATGGATGTCTCCTGTAGTTTTGTTTGAACACTAGGCATTTTGGTAATATTGAATGTGTTGCAGCAAAACTGGGTAGTTGTTTCTCTCCCTCATTTCCAGGGCTTATTTTTGTTGTTCTCTGTTTATATGTTTCCTGATTCAGCTGTTACTTTAGTAAAGTCTCTTTACCCAGAGTGCCGTGTCTTTGGTATTGCTCCTTGGCAGGAGTGCACAGGCATACTGGTATGACGGTGATTTTATCCAAACTTTCTTCCTCTTTGAAACAGATCTCTCTGATCTCTCTTTTAAACAAGCTACTTCATTTGGTATTATACTAAACTTATTAGATTGCACTGATTACTGTCTGATTTCTTCTCTGTTGTATTTGACAATGCCCCAGAACTAAATTTCCTCAGTGATCTGATACAACTAACTTTGTACAGATCCAAGTTTTAAGGCTAATCTTTGAAGTTTTTTTCTTATCCAGGTGGGCTCTTCTTGATTGTTTTATTCCCCTAGTCTTTTTGGCAAAATAGTTCGCCTACTTTTGGCTTGCTGCTCCTAATCAAGAGAAGCTATTGTTTTTGAGAATGCCCTTGAGGTTTGAATTTCTCCTTTGGATAAAGCTTCAGAGCCCTCTTTCCTTATGGAACGATTCTCCCCTTTAGGAAAATCTCTGAGGCACTACCCTGCACACTGGGCTGGGTGGTAGCTTGCTGTCTTTTTGGCTTGCCTCTCCTGGCAAGTAATCTCTGCCTAACATGTGAGACGGATCAAGGGAGATTAGGGCCCCAATATTTTCAACCTGCCACACATGGAATACTTCATCCTATGTTAAAGGCTGGTTGAATGAAGGGAGCCCATGACCTCTCAGCTGTACCCTCCAGGAATTCAGCATCTTCAAGTTGGAGTTTTAGGGGATTGGAAATGCTGACTGATTGCCCCTCCCAGGGAGTTATGCGAGCTGCTCTTTACCGGGAACCAAGGGGAGAGTGAGAACCACCTTATTGGTCTTATCTGTTCAAATGTTTAAAATAGATTTTTCTTATACAGTTTCACTGATGAAGAAAGAAGGATCGCCATTGATGACTCTGTGGCCAATTGTAATAATATATGCAAAAATTGCAACTCCTAAGTTAAACGGTGAAGCTATTTCCCAACCCCTTGAATGTGTGATGACCAGTGTGCCTCCTATGAACCAGTGGTAAGCTAGCAACAATGACATAAGCAGAAACGTGAAAAAGTACTGTTGCATTAGGGCTGGCTTTCTTGCTGCCAAATAGAAAATCACATGTAATAGAGATATGTTTTAACATTACCGTGAAAAATCCTGAACTATACTTCTGGAAATGAAGAAACTGCATTGAAAAAAATATGGTATGCTTTAAGCAGTAGCTTGTCAACTATCATACATGTGAATGAGGTCATTTTAGATCAAACACTAATTAACTGACCAACTAGGTGATCACAGATATGTGATAGAGCTCAGCAAAGATAAAAACAAATGAATGTGAAATATTATCCAGCTGTCCCACAAAACCTGGAGCTACATAAAATGGCTGTTGTGTTAAGCCACTAGATTTTGGGCTGATTTGATATACTGCAAAATCTAACTGATATAGGCTGGACAAGCTGAATGAGAGACGCCTGGAAATTGGGAATGGGACAAAGTATGGTAAATCCCACAGACTGCATAGACCAAAACCATATTCCATAGCAGCACCTAAAGGCGATGGTATACATAGTGAAGCATAGAAGCAGATAACTCCTGTGGTCAAGGGGTCCCTGTAATCTTGGAAAGTGAGGAAAATAGTAGGACTTATAACAAGTTGAATTTTAGAAGTCTTTTCCCTTCAAGTCTGGGTTAAGTAACTGTTTCACTTAATTTCACAGAGGAAGGAAGAATAGTGGGTTAAACAAAATAAGAAGACAGAGGAATGTGTTTAAAATGAAAGAAGAAGAAAAAAAGCCCTATTGAAATGCTACTGAAACAGAGATAAATAATATACCCAATAAAGAGTTCAAAACAATTGTGATAAGAATTCTAACTGAACTGGGGGAAAGAACAGAGGAACACATGGAGAATTTTAATAAAGAACTGGAAAGTATAAAATATTAAAAAGTCAGAGCTTAAGAATACAATAACTGAAATGAAAAATACACTAGAGGGAATTAATAGTAGATTAGGTGATATGTAAGCACACATAAGTGATCTGAAAAGTAAAGCAAGGGAAATCAAATAATCAGAACATCACAAAGTTAAACAAATTAAAAAAAATAGAAATAGTTTATTTGGCCTCTGGGACAACATCAAGAATAATAAATGTGTATTATAGGGAGTCCCAGAAGGTGAAGAGAGAGACAAAGGGGTGTAAAATTTGATGAAATTATGGCTGAAAACTTTCAGAACCTGAAGAAGAAAATATAAATCAGATACAGGAAGCACAAGATGACTCCAACAAGACCCACACCAATATATATTATAATTAAAATGACAAAAGGTAAAGAGAAAATTCTAAGGGCAGCAAGAAAAAAAACAAAGTGTTTATTACATACAAGGAAACCATGAACAAGATTATCAGCTTATTTTTCAGCAGAAATTCTGCAGGCCCAAAGGGAGTGGCATGGTATATTCATCATGTGCTGACAGGAAAAATATCTATGACATAAAATCCTCTATCCAGCAAGGTCACCATTCAGAACTGAAGGAGTGACAAAGAGCTTCTCAGACAAGCAAAAGCTAAGATTTCATCAACACTGAAGCTACCTTGGACTTCCCTGGTGGCTCAGTCCATAAAGAATCTGCCTGCAGTACAGGAGACCCAGATTCAATCCCTGGGTTGAGGAGATCCCCTGGAGAAGGAGATGGCAACCCACTCCAGAAATAAGAAATTAAAGGAAGGGATAAATGCAAATAAAAACCAGAATGAGATATCACCTCACACCTGTCAGAATTATTGTTGTTAAGAAGACTACGAATGATAAATATTGATGATACTACGGAAAAAAAGGAACCTTAAGATACTGTTGGTGGGAATGTAAATTTGTACATTCCAAAGAAAATGAAAATACTAATTTGAAAAGATATATACACCCCATTGTTCACAGAAGCATTATTTAAAATAACCAAGATATGTAAGCAACTTAAATGTCCATCAGCTAATGAATGGATAAAGCAGATGTAGTATATATATGCACAGTGGAATATTAGCCACAAAAAGGAATGAAACTGGCCATTTGCAACAACATGGATGGGTGTGCAGGATATCATGCTTAATGAAGTAAGTCAGACAAGGACAAATACTCTTTTTCACTTATATGTGGAAAATGAAACAAATGAATGAACATAACAAAACAGAAACAGACTCACAGATACAGAGAACAACCTAATGATTATCAGTGGAGACAGGAATGGGGGGAGCAGCAAGATAAAAAAGGATATTAAGAAGTATGGACTACTAGGTATAAAATAAATAAGATTCAAGGATGTAATGAACAGCACAGTGGATATAGTCAATATTTTATAATAACTTTATATTCAGTATAATCTATAAAAATATAAAATCATTATGTTGTAACGAATATAGCATTGTATATCACCTACACTTCAATTAAAAATATAAAAAATAACTTCTCAAGCTAGTAATATTTTTCTTTATATAGCTAATCTTTCAAAAGAGATTTCTCTATGTGTTATAGCCACATTCCCCTAGCCATTCCAATCTGCTTGTCTCTTTAAGGATACCACTGAAAGTACTCTACTAAATAGTCTAACCTTGGGAAGCATTACTGCAAACAAAATTACTGGAAGTGATGGAATTCCAGCTGAGCTATTTCAAATCCAAAAGATAATGCTGTTAAAGTTCTGTACTCAATATGTCAGCAAATTTGGAAAACTCAACAGTGGCCACAGGACTGGAAAGGATAGGTTTCATTCTAATCCCAAAGAAGAGCAGTGGCAAAGAATGTTCATACTACCATATAATTGTGCTCATTTCACATGCTAGTAAGGTTATGCTAAAAATCCTTCAAGCTAGCTTACAACAGTATATGAATGGAGAACTTCTAGATGTACAAGCTGGGTTTAGAAAAGGCAGAGGAACCAGAGATCAAATTGCCAACATTCACTGGATCACAGAGAAAGGAAGAGAATTTCAGAAAAACATCTACTTCTCCTTCATTGACTATGCTAAAGCCTTTGTGTGGATCACAACAAACTGTGGAAAATTCTTAAAGATATGGGTATACCAGATCACATTATCTATCTTCTCAGAAACCTGTATGCATGTCAAGAAGCAACAGTTATAACTGGACAAGGAACAATGAACTGGTTCAAAATTGGGAAAGGAGTATGTCAAGGCTGTATATTGTCACCCCATTTATTTAACTTATATGCAGAGTACATCATGCAAAATGCCAGGCTGGATGAAATACAAACTGGAATTAAGATTACTGGGAGAAATACCAACAACCTCAGATATGCAGATGATACCAGTCCAATGGCAGAAAGTTAAGAGGAACTAAAGAGCCTCTTGATGAAGGTGAAACAAGAGAGTGAAAAAGCTGGCTTAAAACTCAACAGTCAAAAAATTAAGACCACGGCATCCAGTCCCATCACTTTGTGGCAAATAGAAGGGGGAAAAGTGGAAATAGTGACAGATTTTATTTTGGGGGCTCCAAAATCACTGCAGTGACTGCAGCCATGAAATTAAAAGATGCTTGATCCTTGGAAGGAAAGCTATAAATAACCTAGACACCTTATTCAAAAGTAAAGACATCACTTTGCTGACAAAGGTCCATATAGTCAAAGCTATGGTTTTTCCAGTAGTCATGTATGGATGTGAGAGTTGGACCATAAAGAAAGCTGAGTGCTGAAGAATTAATGCTTTCAAATTGTGGTGATGGAGAAGACTCTTGAGAGTGCTTTGGACAGCAAGGAGATCAAACCAGTCAATCCTAAAGGAAATCAACCCTGGATATTCATTGAAAGGACTGATGCTGAAGCTGAAGTTCCAATACTGTGGCCACCTGATGCGAAGAGCCGACTTATTGAAAAAGAGACAATGATGCTGGGAATGGTTGAAGTCAAAAGGAGAAGAGGGCGGCTAAGAATGAGATGGTGAGAGAGCATCACCAACTCAATAAATCTGAGCAGACTTCGGGAGATAGTCAAGGACAGGGAAGCCTGGTGTGCTGCAGTCCTTGGAGTTGCTGAATCAGACATGACTTTAACAACCCAACAACAAAAACCTCCTTGTTATTACAAGCAGCTCTTTTTTTCATCCCTTAACAATATTTGAGTGTTGTCCTTTGTTGTTCCGCATTGCTTTCTTATTACCCTCTCCTAGTTTCCATCCTATTTCTGTAAATTTCATATTCACCATACTGTTTCTCAAATTGCTTTGCTGGTTCCTACTTCTCTCCATATAGCATTCTTTGGTGGGTCCATACCTTATCTCAGTTTGGTTAATCTTATTCACTTGAATGGTTTCTATATCTCTTCCCCAGAAATGGTTCTCCTGAATTCCAGACCAATATCTCTCTACTTAATGCCCTATTCACCTGCATTTTAATCAGTCACTGAAATCTCAAGTTACCTGCCACTTTAACAAGCCCATTTTGATAAGATCGGACTATGAATGGCAAGTACAAGTATTTGAAAAATGCTTTTAAATCAATTATTTTATAGTTTAAACATATAATAAGTGTACTTCATACAAAGTTCCAAAATGGAAAATATATACAGTGAAAAGTGAGTCTCTCTCACTGCCTGCCCTTTCCCCAGCTGCTTAAGGACAGCCACTTAACTAGTTTCTTATGAATCTTTAGAGATATTCTGTCCATATGCAAATCTGTTCCACTGAAGAACTTATTGTGCTTTCTCCAATATTATTTTTTAAAATAATTTTATGTATTGATATATTTATTTTTGACTGTACTGGGTCTCCATTGCTGTGTGGGCTTTCTCTAGTTGCAGGGAACAGAGGCTACTCTTTAGTTGTGGTACGCAGGTTTGTCATTGCAATGGCTCCTCTTGATGCTGACCACAGGCTCTAGGGTATGCTGGCTTCAGTAACTGTGGCACATGGGCTCAGCAATTGCAGCTCCAAGGCTCTAGAACACAGGCTCAGTCGTTGTGGCACACGGGCTTACCTGCTCCACAGTATGTGGGATGTTCCGCAACCAGGGATCAAACCTACCTCTCTTGCTTTGGCCAGCAGATTCTTTACCATTGAGCCATGAGGGAAGCCCGTACTCCCAATATTTAAACATTCATCTTTTTTTATTGAGTTAGCACTATGAGCACTTTGAAGTTTTGATACATAACTTCATAATCTTTGCATCCCAATTCCTAGAACAGTGTATGGCACATGGTAGGAACTTAGTAGGTCATAATTAAATCAATGATAAATTATCCACTGTACTAAGACCAGACAGCACAACAATAATCAGACCAAATGGCAATTATACTAACACATAGTAGATTTTCAAAAGCAACTTGATTTTAATTGTATTAATTTTATTTTAACTGTGCATTTATTAAATCTTACTCCAAGTTGTAAGCAATTTGATCCATAGAGCTCTTTAATGTTTATAAGTAGTTCTGTTCACTAGCAACTATTTTTATTTGGAAAAGCATAATTAAAAGAAGAATCATGCTGTAATCTTTGATTTAGGTTAAGTTTATGGAAAGTCTAGAGATTCAGAATACAAGGTCCCCTGAGGTGTAGTCTTAGTAGCTTAATGGGATAAAATAACTGCTTCAGGAGTATGCTGGCCTTGGAAACTAAAAACTCATAACGTGATGACAAATATTAATTTCTCAAAAGGATAATATGAACTTGCCTTATTAGAATATGTTTTGATGTCAATGAAGACATCTGATTAAACTTGTCTTTCTCTTTTATTTTTTATATAATTTAATTTACTTTTATAGTTACAAATCTGAAGAAAAAGCCCTTTAGTATTCACCTGATTCTTTTTAGGTCACTCAGTGAATGAATATAAGGCTATATAATTCTATCTAAAAGGTCCATAGATAATAAACCTCAAGGGCACAGTTTTTTGTAAGCAGTTAACCCTCCATTCTTCCTCCTCCCCAACTCCCCCTAAATTATTTACTTGTAAAATACATCATGTTGACATAAAAAGTTCATAGTGCAGGAAACACATAAGGAGAGAGGGCAACAGCATATTCTGAAGTATGAAAAAATTGCTATTCGAGGACAGAGATCACTTGGAAATGCAAAAGTACAACTGTTCCTAATGCAAAAAGCACATAGAAATTATTCATGTTCAATAAAGTTTCCAAAGTTCCGCACAGACCTAAGGACCCCACAGTCTAGACATTGTATTGTGCTGTATGTCACCCAGACATAGCACAACTTGACCTCATTCTTTATTACACCAAGTGTGACTTTTAAAGTGCAGTCTCAATTAGCTCAGGGAACAAAAACACTAATGTCAAGTTTAACCCATTGTAGAGGGCCAGTAGATGCCAATAATTATTTTCTAAAATTATTTTCTGAATCATTCGTTGCCCTTTCCTGGATCTTTTTCCTCAACTTGATTTTCCCCTATTCAAATATATGTTACAAAAGAAGCAAAACAAAGCAAGACACATAAAAAAATCTTCTTTGGGGCATAAAATTATCATGTCAGCTCTACCTGAAGTTAGATTTTGGTTTTGTTTCTTTATGAAATGCTATATGAAATGCTCAAGTGCAATATTTGCAACTGCATCTAAGTTATATGAGATAAATAACAGATTCAGTGTGTATTCTGTGTAATATTTGTTCTTTTTGTATGTGTTCTAAAACAGTTCAAGTAAAATGAAAATGTAAGAAGTAAATTACAGCAGTGTCCAGTATGACCATGAGAGAACAGGGGTGCCATTCTCTCTAGTAGTCCTCTGCATTTTGTCTTTTTCTACTAGTTTTTCTGGGTACTCAATCTGTATCATTTACCTGGTCACTTCCCTTCAAAATATTTTATTTTAGCTAGGGAAATATGCTGTGTTATTCAGAAGTGCTCTATATAGATTTCAACTCTCTCTATATACTACAATGTTAATTCTTATCTAGAAAGAGGCCAAGTTGGGGAAAGGAGTACACTTCAGAGTTATCATTCCCTAAGTGAGTGACTGTGTGTGTGTGTGTGTGTGTGTGTGTGTGTGTGCGTGCGTGTACTTTGAAAAGGCTCATCAGGAGATTCTAATAGAGTTCCTATATCACCACCCTCATTCAATAGTTTGTTCATGATCAAGTCTAAAGCAGTGCCATTGAATGTACTGCTCATCTTGAGGAAAACAACAGATGTCTTTGTGTGATCTAGAGATATCTAGGCATGAACCAGTCTCAGAGCTGAGCATGCCATACATACTACCAGCTCTGCAAAGGTTTCAGAAAGAGAAGTGAAGGATGATTGAAGAAAAATACAATTCCAGTAAACTTTGGAGATAAAGAAGTAGATTATAACTGTAACTTAATTGTTTTCAAAATAAATACTAATGTTTCGGATTTTTATTGAAAAGAATTGGGGGTGGCTTTGAGTTGAGACTATAGCAATAATATGGATGGTAAATGATTGGCTTGGATCAGTGTGGTAGCATTGGAAATGGTGAGAAGCGGTCACATTCTGAACATAACATGAAGGTAGAATCAAAAGATTTGCTGTAAGATGTTAGGAGGAATATGGAAGAAAAATGAATCAAGGATAACTCCACGTTTTGGGGTTAAGAGATTTAAAAAATGGAGTTAGCATTAACTAAGTTAGGAAATCCTAATGGAGGAGCAGGCTTAAGGATGTTGATATGGAGCTTAGTTTTCATCATGTTAAGTTTGAAAAGAGATCAGTTTTAATTTGAATAAGATAAGCATATTCCTTTATCTGCATAACAATTAATATTCAAATAGCAACTTACAATAGCAACCATTTAACTATATTTTATGATTTTCTGGGTCAGGACCACAAATGAGGCTTGGCTGAATGATTTTTCTGGTCCATGTGGCATTGATGAACATCACTTGTTGGCATTCACCTGGCAGATGTAATGGTTTGAAGGTTCCATGAAAGCTTCCTTCACATGTTTGGCACCTTAGTGGGGATGAGTGGAAGGCTAGTCTGAGCTGAGACCTTCAACCATAGCACAGCAAACTCAATGCAGTTGAGTTTCTTACATGGCAGCTCAGAGCTATGAGAAACTATTCTAGTGAACAAGGTGAAAGCTGCATAATCTTTCATGACCTACCTTTGGAAGTCACAGAGCAGCATTCTGCAGTACTCTACTGATCAAAGAGACATAAGCCAACTCAAAGTGAGAAGACATATATCTTACCACTTGATGGGAGAAGTGTTAAAGATTTTGCAGTATGCTTTGAAGCTAACACAAATTTATTGGGGTGTTTTGATCAGAGGATCAGCCCAATATGACTTAGGTTTAAAAGGATAACTCTGAATGCTGTATAGAAAAAAAGACTATAACAGAGAGAGGGCAGAGATAGGAAGGGTAATCAGAAGGCTATTACTAGTGATTCAGGTGAAAGATGGTGTCCTTGACCTTTAGGTACAGTTTGAAGATAGGACTGATGGGAATCCAATGGGAAAGATGTAAGGAAAAAAGAGAAATCAAGGATTATGTCCAAGGTTAAGCCTAAGAAACCGAGTGCCTTTAACTTTATGTGGAATATTGCAGGAATAACAAGTTCCGGAATGGGGGAGTAGAAATCAACACTTTAGTTATTCATCATGTAAGGGTTGAGATACCTATTAGATATCAAAGTGGCAACTGGATCTAGAAGCCTGGAATTAAATGGATTGCTCATGGCTTTAATATATAAATTTTCAAAACCCAGATGATATTTGAAAGCATTAGGACTGTATGAGATCATCAAGGAATTCAGTCTAAATAGAGAAGGCAAGAGGACACATGATGAGACTCCTGGAGAAATTCAATGTTTAGAGGTTGAGAAGAGGAAGGGAATTGAACAAATGATACTGAGAAGGAGCAACCAATGAGATAAGAAAGAGGACAGGAAAAATTCAAGAAAAATTTTATGTTCTGGAGCCTAAGTCAAGAAAGCAGTCAGTGATCAACTATGTCAAATATCATTAATAGACCTAGTAAAACAAATATTTGAGTTGACATATTTTGGGGAATTTGAAGTTGTTGACTTTGAAAAGAATGGCTTTAGTTACCTGATGGGGATAAAAATCTGTCTTCAGATTTTTGAATTGGATTCTCCTGGAGAATTTTTTAATGAATGGAATCAAAAAATGGAGACAGGTGAGGATATGTGGAGGTAGGTAAATAATTTTGAAATATGGTAGATATACTACTTCTTTATGGTAAAGGTAAGAAAGAATGATTTTGTGCTAAATCAATCTATGTAATGATTATAAAGTGATTTTAACATTGTAGCTAATATTTTTTTTTTTTTGGGGGGGTAAGGAATAGTGACTTTATTCAGAAAGCCAGGAGACCAAAAAATGGTGGACTACTGTCCCAAAGAATCATCTTTGCTGAGTTAGAATTCGGGTTTCTTTTACACAAAAAGATCTCTGTAGCTTCTCTTCAAATCTGGACTTACTGCAGTTGCTGAGTACCTGAACTAAAGTCATCAGAGAATACATAGAGTGAAAAAGGTAAAGGATTTGCCACAACCACTGAGTCTGGGAAGTATGTTGTAGCTAATATTTTAAATGTATATTTGAATTTATATACATATTTTAGGGGCTTTCCTGGTGGCTCAGATGGTAAAGAATCTGCCTGCAATGCAGGAGACGTGGGTTCAATTCCTGAGTCAGGAAGATCCCTTGGAGAAGGGAATGGCTACTAACTCCAGTGTTCTCGCCTGGAGAATTCCATGGACAGAAGATCCTGGCAGGTGATAATCCATGGGGTCTCTAAGAGTTGGACACAACTGAGTGATTGGCACTTTCATACATATTATAAAGGTGAAGTTAGGAGAAGTAGTCAAAACTACAAGAATCTGCTACCTTACCTTAAATATTCCAAAATTCAACAAAAATTAACATATGATTGGGAAAAAAAAACGTGAATATATAGTGAGGAAAATACGTTCCACTGGAAAATGTTTTTATCAGAAAACTTACTAATTGGAAGTACATAATCTTACAAAAGGCTACCTTGTGGCTCATCTGGTAAAGAATGTGTCTGCAATGCGGGAGACCTGGGTTCAGTCCCTGGGTTGGAAGATCCCCTGGTGTCATAGCTGTTACTGCTATTACTGACTTGATTTAAATGAAGCCTTTTTCCATGAAATCTTCCCATATCCTTTTGCTGTGTTTCCATAGTACTTTGTTGACATCTTTATGACTGATTTCACAATCATTCCTGAACTATGGTTACTTGTGTACTCATCTTTCTTTCTCAAACCAGGAAATATAGTGTAGTAATAGTTATTAAAAACTCTGTCTCTGGTGTCAGAAAGACCTGAATGAACATCCTAGGTCCTCTAGTTGCAAGGTGTGAAACTTCAGTTGAGAAACCTCTGCCTGGGTTTCTTCACCTAAAATGTCTTGATACAGATAAAAAGTTGCTAATTCATGTGGGTTGTGCTAATAAATGTAAGTTAAGTGCCAGGAAGTATGTGAAGCATAGTAAAGTCTCAATAAATGTAAAATGTGCTTGGCTTCCCAGGTGGAATTAGTGGTAAAGAACCCACCTGTCAATGCAGGAAACGTAAGAGACACAGGTTCGATCCCTGGGTCAGGAAGGTCCCCTGGAGAAGGAAATGACACCCCACTCCAGTATTCTTGCCTGGGAAATCCCATGAACAAAGGAATCTGGAGGGCTACAGTCCATAGGGTCGCAAATAATTGGAAGTGACTGAACATAAACATATTTGGTTTTAAGCTCTTAAAGGATGGGAAATGGTCTTGTTACCTTTGTTCTTTCTCCACTTTATTAGTGCAATGTGTTGCACATTCTAGATGTTCAAATACTTGTTGAATTACAATAATATTGATGAGAGCAGTGCTAAATATGCCACGATTTTTCATCTTTATACTTTAGGGCAGAGGCTTGAACCAGGAATCTGACCTATGTATATTGTATTAAGGAAGTTCTTTATACCTCACAACAGCACAGCACAGTATCTTATACTTAGCAAATGTGTAATGAATGTTTATCAAATGAATCAATGAGCTTCAATTTTAGATATCAATTGCAAAGTAACATTCTTGATTGTTGTTTAGTAATAAACAACAGAAATTTATTTTTCAATAAAATAAGTTTAGAACCAAAAAGCACCAAGGAAAGGAAAAGATAAAACAATGCAAAGTAAAACTTATCATAGAACTTTTATGATACTGTGAATCAGAAAATATACCTCTATGTTTGTCATCATTTAACTTGAGTCTAACATAAACTTTAACTTTTAAGAAAATACCTTCTTAGACAATAGACTTATAATTGTGATAGTTGTCACGTGAATATGAAGTAACACACAGACATGGCAAATAAGTTTTTCTTGGGTGTGGAAGACAAGGAAAAGTAGAAATGACGCAGGGGCCTGTAAATTGCATAGTTTCTTCAAGGTACCCATAAGAATAATTGTAATGGATGAGCATCACAAATGCATATTTGTGTAAGTAAATGTCATCTGTGCCTCTGTAAGAATATGTAAATTAATAGGGTTCTATCTCTGTGTAGGTCTAACTAAAGAACAAGTAATATGGACAATGAAACACAATAGTAAAAAAAGTTCAAGCCATTTCTCAAGCCAACTCTGATACACTCTGAAACTACTGCAAGATTCATTTTCCCAAAATATAATTATGATCACAGTGCTACTATTCATTCCTTCCTTCATTCATTTCTGCCTTCAAAAATGTGTCTTGAATATCTGTCAAGTATTAGGCTACCTAGACAATGAGGATAAAAAATGTATAACACTCAAAGGGCTCATAGTCTAGTAAGAAAAATGGACAAGTGAAGTGACTTGTCAGATATAAAACTCAAGAGAACATTGGGTTGGAAATGGATATTGTGCAATTCTAAGGATAGTGGTGGTAATTGTACGTAAAGGAATAGTGAGATGCTCAAGGAAGAATATGAAGAAACAACAACATTTAAAGGGTGAATTCTAAGAAAGAACAGAGAGGTAAGAAGAAATCAGCATGTAATGGTGAGGAAACAGCTTCAAGAGGAACTTTATTTTCAAAATAATAGAGATAAAATAAAAATATTAAGAAAGCATTAATGGTTCTCCAATCCCTATTAGTATGCATAAACTTACCAGTACTGCGCTCAGAAAAATTCTGTAAAATGTGTCCAACCTACTTTTCCCACAAGCATTTCTTTGGCTCCTTCACTTCTACTCTTTAAGGACTTGGAATACTCATTGCACCATGACCATGAGAACTTGCCTGCTTCTGTAACGTAATTCACATTGTATCTCTAAATAGCATGAGCTCCTCCTGGATGAAGCATGCCTGTCCATAGTCCAGCCATACTTCTAGGCCCATCTTTTCCATGAAAGCTTTCTTGGTAATCTTTCCTCCTTTTAAACCCTCATAGAACTTTTAAAATAGCTTCCTTGACACTTATATTACATATTAGATTATGGTTATTGGTATACTATATATACTTTTCCTTTCTATGCCTTTTCATGGAAGAGTCTGTGCCATACTCATTCAAAACCTCAGCCTAGTACCGTGAACACATAGATATTTGATAAATATGATCTGAATACTGAGTAAATAAATGCTCAAGTACCCCTAGAAACCAACAAAAAAATATTGAGAATACATTGAGCAACAAGCAAAATAGTTTCCCATTATTTAGCCTTTAAATTTTCTGTCTGACTGTCTTTCAAGCACAAATTATTATCTTTATAAGTAATATTTCTATGAGAAAATTTTAGGCCAGTGTAAGATACCCTGACTCATATTTCTATACTAACCACAGTAAGCATTACACATTAATTGAATGATTAATCTTAATTATGTGTTAACTCTGACATAGGGGACCACTATTTCATTACAGTGAAAATGTTCATTGCAAAAATTATAAAAAATAGATTACAGTGCTTGATAAACCAATGATCTGTAGTATGCAATGTCCTTGTGCAATGCTTGGTTCCCAGACTGAAAGACAATTTGTCAGGAAGGATGGCAGATTATTCTTGGTTCACAAAAGAAGAATTCTGTAAACGATTTTATGCTCATTTCAGTTCAACTCTACTCATTTCCTTCTTTAAGACAAAGTAGAACTTAATATTCTAGGGTGCTGAAAACTCCTAACACTAACACTTTTGATTTATTGCTATGAAAACAAATTTACTTGGGGAAACAATAGAGGAAGACATACATCACAATAGAAAAATTGGAAGTTGTTGCAGAATGTATTTCTATTATGAAATAAATGTGGGATTTGAGGTTGCAGGTTATTTAATGTTTATTTTCAGGAGGATCACTTCAATTTTTTTAAGGAAAAATATTTGATAGAACAATGCTATAATACCTCATGAAAACCACAGTTCCTAGAAAGATAATCTTTCATGCAGTTAAAAATGATTTTGGTAGATGAACATAAAATTTTCATGGGGGGTAGATGTATTGATCATTTAGATTTTAAACAGCTTAGAAGTACCTCAATTTCTTTTAAAAAATGTACTGAAGAGGCAGTATGAAAGGTGGAATAAATCATGGTTTTTCACAACTCTCCCAAATATTTATTTGCCTAAAACAGGTACAGAAATCTGAACACAACATATGCATTGACATTTTCTTGACAGATTCATAACCCTATAGTTTCCAAAACTTTAATGTTCAATAACATTTCATTAGTATACTCCAGTGTATTTATTACTCTGAATTATTAATACAGATATGTGCCTAGGAGATGTACAATTTGTAATTATTTTTCCTTTCAAAACATAATAGCTTCACAGTGGGCTTGTTGCAGCTACGATATTTCATCTCCGAATTCTCCTTCAAACTTTCTGGGGCTGTGACAGAAATTTGTATTTGAACAGAAAAGCTGTCAAGAAGGTGCTGTGGTACTATCCATCACATTTTTAATCCTGACCATACTTAGATGCTACTGAGGTTGGCTGTCCAAGACACTAAACAAAGATTGAAATTATGCCTTCTGTTCTTGCGCATCAAAGCAGCACCGTCATACCAAATTCAATAGGCCTGTATTACACTCTATTAATTTCCTATTAGTTCTCAGCTATGCAAAATGTAACCATGGTGTCACTATGGTTTAGACATGCAACCTTGATTTCAGCATCAAAAAATGGAACCTGTCACTTCTAATAATTTTACAGGAGATTCTACAAATGTAAATCCTTTTTCATCTTGTCATCCTTTCATGTCTTTAATGAGTTTGCTCACTAACAGTGTAGAATCTTAATTTAAGTTTCAGAAATATTAACAGCTATTATAATTGAGCATCTCTAGGAGTATACTAATTAAAGTGTAGTAAAGAGTAATTTATAATACCCGAAACATTTTTTTTTTGTCTTTTAAAAATCCCATCAATATTTAACTGTGTATCAGAAAGAAAACAAAGACAATAGTGAACTCAAGATTCCTAGCCAAAGTGCTTATTTTGAGGGAAAGCATCATGTAGTGTAATTGGATGATCTACAAGGTAAACTCAACCATTTGTAAAAACAAGCAAACACCATGTACTTGAAAAGCAAATTAACCAGGGACTACCATGTAAAAGTTACATCACAGAAAGTAGTTAACTCTTGGGAATAGGTGTTGACAACTACTTTACATGAAATATTAGTATATTCTCTCATAGAATTTTATGCTTTATTTATATACGTTGCTTTTTTTTCTGCAATGCTGACCTTTAAATCTAATTAAAGGCCTTTAAAACCCAAATCTACATCCTTTTATCTCTCCTGACAGCTTTTTATTTGAATGGCTGTAATAAAGTCTACTAAAACTCATACTGTAAAAGTAGTAAAAATAGCATTTGCTGTACTAGAGTCTCAGATACAATACTTTAATTAAGCTGAAAGAAAATGACTCAAAATTTTAAAATTTTAACCACAAAGTTTATTATTAAATTTTCTAAAGATTAAATGGAGAGGGTTTGATAGTAGAGTTAAACTTATCTTTTCCTTCAATCTGTCCTCCATTCCCTGTTGTTGAATCATTTTATAAAAACAATAATATAACATTGATTTTTTTAATACAGAATCAGTGAAATTTATTCTGGTGTTCCAGAATTCTACATTCAAGAAGTCTAAAGCCTTAGGTATTTAGTTGGGGGAAGTAACATTACTCAAGTCAAGTCTGCCAAGCCAAAATTGCTCAAGTAAACCAAGTCTTGGCATTCAGATTTTACTGTGAATCTTAACTGCTTCAAACTGTGCTTCATCATGACACAAGGTATTTCTTTCTTTATACATTGGACACAGTATACTTTATTCATTTTAATCTCTTCTGTCCATTACCTTTTCAGAAGAGCTAAATTTCTGAAAGTCTGCCTTTATCTCAGTGTCAACTGCTAAGGTAGCTGAATTTTACCATAAGTCATGATATATAGTAGCATAAAGTACACATGAAATGTAGTGGATTCAAAATATACTCAATGAATGAATATTTTACTGTTTGTCAACACAAAGCATGTCTGTCTACAATATTGAACATTTCTAACTTAGCATTTATATTATGGTTTTTATAAGCAGTAAGAGCACTCATAGCAAATAGCTATCAAATATTTATGTCTAGGACATTGAGTGGAACCCTTAAGGTATATTATCTCATTTAATTTTTGCCTTATCATTAGTACTTTATGACATATACAGAAATACAGAAAATCATTAACAACTTTTCCAAGATCATATAACTTGTAAATGTTAGAATTAGGATTCAAACCCTTATCTTAACCACAATTACTACTGCCCTCAATGATAATGAAAAGTGTGAAATAATATGTTTTAAGGGAGATCTATATGTTCTGGAGGTTTCAAAGTAAGATATGCTCATGACATGGGTGACTATAATTGGGAAAACATAAATCTGAACACATTAAGTCTATACATTATGTTTTTGATGTATCATACTAATAAAGTATAAATCAAATTTCTTCTTGAATTTAGTTCCATCTGTAAACTAATCAAGTAAGACTGGGGAATCAATAAAGAAATTTTTCTCAGAGAATTTTCACCCTCTTCTCCTTTTCATTTGTGGAACAGAATGAATTCAAGTAAGCTTCATCTACATTACAAGGTAGAGAAGGACTTTTGACAAAGCATAGTCCTCTTTCTAAGCCTAGACAGCATATTAAAAAGAAGAGATGTTACTTTGCTGGCAAAGGTCCATATAGTCAAAACTGTAGTTTTCTCAGTAATCATATACAGATGTGAGAGTTGACCTTAAAGAAGGCTGAGCACCAAAAAATTGATGCTTTTGAACTGTAGTGTTGGAGAAGACTCTTGAGAGTCCCTTGGATATAAAGGAGATCAAACCAGTCAATATTAAAATAAACCAGTGCTGAATATTCATTGTAAGGACTGATGCTGAAGCTGAAGCTCCAATACTTTGGCCACCTGATGCAAAGAGCTGACTCATTAGAAAAGACCATGATGCTAGGAAAGACTGAAGGCAGGAGGAGAAGGGAACAACAGAGGGTGAGATAGTTGGATGGCATCATCAACTCGATGGACATGAGTTTGAGCAAGCTCCAGGAGATGGTGATGGACAGGGAAGTCTGGTGTGCTGCAGCCACGGGATCGCAAAGAGTCAGATATGGCTGAGTGACTGAACTGAACTGAGTCCTCTTTCACAAAGGAAGCTTGTTTGTCTGTTAAATTTCCCAACAGGGCTATTATATTAATCAAGTATAACCAAGTTTATAATATTCAGATAGAAACAAGTCAGTACTTCAATAAAAGTTCATTTTTAAAGGAATTTATTACAGAGTCCCAGTTAAGTAATGCTTTATTCTTGAGTTGCCACATATGGTTTATTTTTATTTTTTTATTATAAATTTATTTACTTTATAATATTGCATTGATTTTGCCATACATCAACATGAATCCGCCACGGTTCACATGCAGTTGTCCAAAAATACAATCACTACATAAAGTAAGGTATAACTGGACTTTGTTTAAACTTTCTTTTTCCTTCTTGGGAACATTCAAGTATATTGTCTTTTCATTATGTACAGTTTGAAGCAGTCAAAGTTATACATACAATCTTTTGACTATTTTTTCTAAATGTGCTTTTTCTTGATAACAGCATCCTATTTAAAATCGCCACTCAGCCAAGAAGTTCCTGAGGGAGTAAGGTGGAAAGCAAGTAATTAACCTCCAATGAAAATAAATACATTTATATTAAAAAAAAGAAATAGGCTGAAAACAAGGGGTAGAAAACAAATATTTGTTAAGTGATAAGCCTCTGTCTAACATTAAATTATATGAGTTACCAAAAAAAAAAAAACCAAATGGTGTGAAATGGTAGATGACTAGGGCAGCAGGGAGAAAAAGGCGGGCCTTTTGTGAGCAACAAGACATGGGATTATTGATGTTTATAGGAATTGGAGAGACTGAACACTAAGGATGAAACTCCTTACAATCTTGTAAGCTAGATAAATGGTCTGACATACCATACCCATGGAGATGGGGGCATTGTGGCACACCTGTGAATTTCTGGGCCATAAAGTCTTCCTTTATATGTAGTCAGATGGGAAAAGTGCTATTTAAAAAGCAAAATGTCTACTTTTCTCCTGCATTCTAGAGGAAAGTCAACAATCTCCTTAATGGTGAATATCACCTTTGTCTTTTCTTTTTTTTCAGGACAAAATAACTGCAATGTACTTTGAGGAGCCTTTTTGGTTGAAAAAGTTAGAATCCAGAGCACTGAGAGCCAACTTTATAGTGCTACCTAAGAGCATAAAAAAGATTGTGAGTTCATGCATGTAGCTTGAAATAAAGGACAAAAGGACACCAGGGTGGAGATGAAAGTGAGGGGAACAAGTCTTGAAAGAGAGAAAGAAACCTGAAAAGGTGATAGCCTAAGGAAGGGATAGAGCCACCAAGAAGCTCTTGGTGGTAGGGAAGGCCCAGTAAAAGTTTAGGGCAGTGATATTTTACGCTGAATTTTAAATTTTCTTTTTTCTTTTGAAATTTTGTGTAGCTATTTAATTTTTAAGGAAAAGGTGTTTTATTTTCATGTCTCATTCCTTTTTCTTGAGTTATTTTTACTGGAGTATAGTTGTTTTACAATGTTGTGTTTGTTTCTGCTGTACAGCAGAGTGAATTAGCTGTATGTTTACACATAGCCTTTCTATTTTGGATTTCCTTCTTGTTTTCTGCTGTGCTATAATCCCACTGTATTATTCCAAACCTTCAATATAAACCTGATATATGTAAAACACTAGATAAGCATTGTTTGGTTGAGACTGAATGTAGGAAATGAAGAAACAGGGATAGGAGGATATGATGTACCCAGGAAAAGCATCAGCCTTCCACTTCCCAGGTCACCCAAGCAAATTTAGAGACATAGGGAGTAGTATTAAGATGAAGCTGCTGTATTTGAATACTAAAGAAAGTGTGAATCCAGAGGCTGGAGGACCAATGGATACATACTCATGAATCACACTAGTTAGATGTATGTGTAATAAGTGTTCACATTGCTATAAGTTCCTATATGCTTCATACAGTATTTTCCAGTAACATCAGGAATCATTACATAGTTGAAAGTATGAAGTACTTCTGTCTGCTAAGTACAGTGTTCACAAATATGGAAGCATTGGTGTTAAAGCAAATTTGTTGATGTAGTGAATACCGTATAAACATATTTGGAGATCGGCTTAGTGTAGGTTCTGTGAAAATAAAGAATCAAGGAAGCGTCCACTGTTGGATGCTCGAAATCACATTTTCTGTGAAATGCGAAGTGTTATTCAATAATATCTTAGAAGTTGGAGGTTAAATGTTACACAACTGCTAATATGTCCCTATTGCGAAGAAGAGAACAACACAAATGATGGCCCGTGTTGTTATGTCGGTTGTTACGCCTGTAACATCTGAGTCACCTCATTTTAGAAATCTATAAAGGAGACAATAACTTAATAATGTGGACTATATATTCCTATAAAGTCAAGGAAATGGATCCTGGTAATGGTGTGTGCTCAAAATATGGGTCCCTAAGTAAGAATATTAGAACAGGTTTCTATTCCACTTCCTAACTGCAAAATAATCACTGCTTCAGGGAAAAGTTCTATTTGGCTTTCATCTTTTCTGCCACCTCCACCCAGGTGAATAAATATAATTAAACTGTGACCTTGGCACTGCAGACTCTATCTATGTGTGGAAATGTGTGTGTGTGAGGTCTTCCATAGTAGGACATCATCGTGGCTTAATACGATACATAGAATATGATGAATTTCAGGATTCTAGAAGATATATAAATAAATTATAGGATAAATAGATAAATTCTAGGCCCTTAGCTGCACTTGGAATCTAGTTTTACATGATGTACAGGACTGATATCTAATGAATAACACTTTCAGACTCTTTTGTTCTAATTTCCTCATTTACTGGAACTCTGAAGTAGCTGCTGCTCTGGATTCTATTTTTATGTCTTTCCCTGAATCCACTAATGCCTGAAATAGGTTCCATCATCTATTTCTTCTTATGTATTGTCTTGGCTTGCTGAAAGAAGTCCCTCCTCCAGTATCTGAATGCCTTGCTTGAACTGCTGACCCTGTCCTTCACTTGAATAAATCAGTATCAATTCAAATCTCCCTTTTAAGTTTCTTTCCTTTACCAACTTCTTATGTATACATTCTGCCTATTGTTCTGGTGTCTGTCAACAAACACTGAGTCCTTCAGGAAATTAATATCTTTATCACATTTTTGTGAACAGTAGAAAGGAGTAACAATTAAATGACATATTGTTCAGGACAAGGTGCATCAAAAAGGGCACCGATTTTCTTTCTTATCCCATCTTTCTAAATATATGATAAAGGAGTTAAATGTAACAAATAAATCAATAGTTATTAAATATATTAGAATTATCAACTGATAGAATATTAGATCTAGAAGGGGGCCTTGGAAATCTTCTACTTTAATCTTCTCATTTTATATTTGAATAATATGAAGCTCATAGGATTAAGCAAATTGCAAATGTCATAGAGTTAGACTGGCAAATCCAAGTCTCAGACCCCATTCTTCTGACACCCAGTTTAATTTTCTTTTTACTATATCACTGTGCTAGAATAGACTTAGAAAAATAAACCTCAAAAAGATGAACTGATATTGACCACAATAAACTAGAGAAAAATGGGCATAAACATGTGTGCATGTTTGTGTATTTTATCAATAGCAAGTTATTTGAATGACTGCAATATTTTATTCAGTGCATAATCAAATAAAGCAATTTTAATTAGTAATAAGGAAATAGAAATGATAATTCTATTTTTGAAGCAATTATTCAGTATTACTCTCAATAGGTAAGGAAAATACAACAAAAGGAACAAGATTAATTGAAATGATTTGTAGAATATTACAGGCTTTTAAATACCAAAACTCCAGTTCACAAACTCGACCAATAATAGTTTTTACTCCTTGGAGAAGGAAATGGCAACCTACTCCAGTATTCATGCCTGGGAAATCCCCGGGACAGAGCAGCTTGGCAGGCTACAGTCCATGGGGTCACAACAGCTGGACACAACTTAGCGACTGAGCATGCACACAGTAAACTACCTGTAAACTTTGTATTTGTGAATATGGTACAGAGAATATCCATATATCTCACATCCATTTGCCATTTTCTCCCTTTAATAACATGTAACATTAGTATGGTACATTTGGTACAATGAATACATTATTTACTAAAGTCCACATGTTATTCAGATTTACTTAAATCCATTTGTTTGTTGCAGGGAGATAGGGTTCATTTTGTTGATTTATCTGTGTAAATGCTGAGGCTACCTTGCTCACACAGGAAAAGGGGAGCTTTATTTCTTGGTCTCTTCTACCTTGGACAGGGTCTTGATTTCCTGCTCCTTGGCCTGGAGCCAGTCTTCCTCGGTTTTAAACCTATGGGCCTCAGGCTACTCAGCCGGGAGCTTCTTTGGAGCCTTGTTTCCTCTATTCCCAGTTTACTGAAAGTTTTCATCATGAATGGGTCTTGGATTCTATCAAAAGCTTTTTCTACACCAATTTATATGACCAAATGATTTTTCTTCTTTAATCTCTTGATGTGGTGGATATTGGTTGATTTTCAAATGGTGAACAAGCTTTGATCCCTGGAATAAACCTCACTTGATTTGGGGATATGATTATTTTCAAATATTATTGGATTCAATTTCTTAATTTTTTTTGAGGATTTTCACATCTAAATTCATGAGAGATTCATGAGGTCTGAAGATTATATTTCTTGTACTATATTTTTCTGGTTTGGGTAATAAGGTAATACTGGTTTTAAAAAATGAGTTGTGGTATTTTCCTGACAGTCCATTGATTAAGACTCCAGGCTTCCAATGCAGGGGACACCGGTTCTATCCCTGGTTGGGGAATTAAGATCCCACATTCTGTGGGGCCAAAAAAAACAAACGAAAAAAAGGGCTGAGAAGCCTTCTCTCTGAAAGAGATTTGGAGCATTGACATCATTTCTTCCTTAAATGTTTGGTGGAATTAACCAGTGAAACTATTTGAACCTGTTGCTTTATTTTTAGAAGGTTATTAATTAATGATTCAGTTTCTTTATGTGATATAGGACTCTTCAGATTATCAGTCTCTCCTTGTATGAATTTTGATGGTTTGTGTCTTTCAAGGATTTGGTCTATTTCATCTGAGTTATCAAATTTGTGGACATAGAATTGTTCATAGTATTCCTTAATAGACATGCCTCAGAGATTCCAGGTTTGGTTCCAGACCACTGCAATAAAGCAAATTTCTCAATAAAGCACATCACATGAATTTTTTGATTTCCCAGTGTATGTGAAAGTTAACGTTTACACCATACTATAGTCTATTAGATGTGCAATAGCATTATATTTTTTTTAATGTACATACCTTAATTAAAAAAATACTTTGTTGCTCAAATATGCTAACCATCACTGAGCCTTCAACAAGTAATAATCTTTTTCCTGGAGGATGGTTTGAAATATTGCAAGAATTACCAAAAATGTGACACAGAGACAGCAAGTAACAAATGCAGTTGAAAAGCTCTCACTGATAAATATTTTTGATGCAGGTTGCCATAAGCCTTCAATTTGTGAAAACAGTGTCTGTGAAGCTCAATAAAGGAAAGCATAATAAAATGCTATATTCCTCATGAATATGCTTTTCATGCTTATGAGATCTGTAGTGATGACCTATCTTCATTTCTCATATTAATAATTTATATCTTTCCTTTTTATAATCCTGGCCTGGCTAAAGGCTTATTAATTCTATTGATCTTTTCCAAAACCCAGCTTTTATTTACAATAATTTTCTCTATTGTTTCTATTTTCAATTTTGTGGGCTTCTGCTATAATTATTATTATATCTTTGCTTCTGCTTACTTTACACTTAAATTTCTCTTTCTTGTCTCATTTCTTAGAATGGTATATTTAGGTTACTAAGTTTAGATATTTCTTCTTTTTACATATATGCATTAATTTTATAACTTCTTGCAAGCTCTGCTTTTGTGGAAACTGACAAATTTTGAATAGCTATGTTTTCATTTTGATTTAGTTCAAAATATTTTTTAAAAATTTCTCTTGAGATTTCCTCTTTGACCCATGGATTACTTGTACGTGTGTGTGTCTATCTCTATGTATATGTGTGTATGTTAGTTACCAAATAATTGTATATTATCCAGCTAACTTTCTGTTATTGATTTCTAACTTAATTCTATTGTGATCTCATAACATACTTTGTATGATTTGTTTTCCTTTAAATTTGTTAGTGTGTTTCA
Source organism: Bos taurus (assembly GCF_002263795.3). Classification (NCBI taxonomy): domain Eukaryota; kingdom Metazoa; phylum Chordata; class Mammalia; order Artiodactyla; family Bovidae; genus Bos; species Bos taurus. Next base: position 10,600,041 of record NC_037357.1, read on the forward strand.
TGGCCCAATATGTGGTTTATCTTGAATGTCCCATGTGAGATTAAGATGTGTATTCTACTGTTGTCGAATAGAGTATTCAATAAATGTTATTAAGATCGAGTTGATAGATACTGCTATTTGGTCATCTATGTCTTTACTGATTTTGTGCCAATTTGATGTATCAATTAAGTATGGAGGGGTGTTTAAGTCTTCAATTATAATAGTGGATTTTTCCATCTTTTCTTTCAGTTCTCTTGTCTTCTGCCTCATCTAGTTTGGCACTCTATTGTTAGGTGCTTACACATTTAGGATTGTTGCATAGTCTTGGAGTTTTACACCCCTTTAACACTATGTGTGTTCCTTTTTTATCCTTAATAATAATTCTTCCTATGAAGTCAGCTTGGTCCAAAATTATTAATAATTACCCCAGTTTCTTTTGGTTAGTATTAAAAAGGTATGATTTCATTCATCTTTTCACTTTTAACCTATATGTGTTTTTATATTTAAAGTACATTTCTTACAGAAAGCCTGTAGTTAGATATTGTTTTTTAATGAATTCCCATAATCTTTGTCTTTTTATTGTATTTAAAACATTCACAGTTAAAATTATTAATATAGTTGGATCAATATCTAGCATACTTGTATTTATTTTCTATCCATTCTATTTATTTTTCATTTTTTCACCTCTGTTTTTTTCTGCCTTATCTGGCTTTACTTGAACAATTTTATAGTTTGACTTTATGATTTTTAGGGTTTTCTTCTCTTAGCATATGAATTACACTTCTCATTAAAATTATTAGTGGTTTCTGTAAAATTTACAATACACTTTTATTACTAATATATGTCCACTTTCAAATAACACTATGTCACACTATGGGTATTGCAACTACCTCACAAAAGAGTTTTCCCAATTCCTCTTCCTCATTTCTTTGGAGTTTACTATCATTTAATTCAGTTACCTATAGTCTGTAATCTCTCAATGTTGTTGTTGAATTGCTAAGTCGTGTCTGACTCTTGCGATCCCATGGACTGTAGCCCACCAGGCTCCTCTGTTCATGGGATTTCCCAGGTAAGAATACTGGAGTGGGTTCTCATTTCCTTCTCCAATAATCTCTCAATACATTGCTATTATTGACTGTATTTCTTATGTTCTATATTACATCCTGTGACTTATTTATTTTATAACTGATAGTTTGTACCTCATAATCCCCTTCACCTATTTTGCTTCTTCCTCCACCTATCTACTCTCTGGCAATTACTAGATTTATCTTTGTGATTCTGTTTCTGTTTTGTCCCATTAGCTCTTTTGTTCTGTTTTAGATTCCACATACAAATGAAAACATACAGTATTTGTCTTTGTCTGACATTTAATTAAGCATAATACCCTCCAGGTCCATCCATGTTGAAGCAAATAGCAAGAATGATTGGAGAATATTCCATTGTGTGTATGTATGTGTGTATGTGTAAGTATATATGTGTGTGTGTGTAAATATATATATATCATATCTTAATTATCCATTCATATGTTGATGAACATATTAGAACATGTATATCTGACCAGTGTAAATAATGCTGCTATGAACAGTGGGATGCATGTCTGTTTTCCAACTGGAGTTTTCATTTTCTTTAGATAAATATCTAGGAGTAGAGTTGGTGGATTGTATGGTGCTGCTAAGTCACTTCAGTCGTGTCCGACTCTGTGCGACGCCATAGACGGCAGCCCACCAGGCTCCCCCGTCCCTGGGATTCTCCAGGCAAGAACACTGGAGTGGGTTGCCATTTCCTTCTCCAATGCATGAAAGTGAAAAGTGAAAGTGAAGTCGCTCAGTCGTGTCCGACCCTCAGCGACCCCACGGACTCCAGCCTACCAGGCTCCTCCGTCCAGGCAAGAGTACTGGAGTCGGGTGCCATTGCCTTCTCCGGGATTGTATGGTAGGTTTTTTTTTTTTTTTTTTTGAGCAACTTCCATACTGTTTTCCATCGTGGCTACACCAATTTGCTTTTCAATCAGTAGTGTGCTGCTGCTGTTTCCTTTTCTCTACATCCTCAATGACACTTGTTATCTCTTGTATTTTTGATGATAGCCATTCTGTCAGGTGAGAGATGATATCTCACTGTGGTTCTGAGTTGCATTTCCCTGACTATTACTGATGTTGAGCATTTTTCATGTGTCTGCTGGCCATCTGTATGTCTTCTTTGGAAACATGCCTATGCAGATCCTCTGCTCATTTTTTAATTGGATTATTTTTTATATTAAGTTATTTGAGTTATCTATGTATTTTGGACATTAACCACATATCAGAATATCATTTGCAGATATCTGTTCCCATTCACTAAGCTGCTTTTTTGTCTGTGTATGATTTGTTTGTTACTTAGGATACAGAGATGGTTAAAATATGACCCCAGGTCATATGGCTTGATTATGGCTATTTGCTATGATTAGGTAATAGAGTGTTCATTTCCTTCTTTTTATATTTCAGGAAGATGAAAATCAGAAAATCTAAATAACTTGCCAAGGTAACCAAGTTAGATAGTACTCTGCTGCTGCTAAGTCACTTCAGTCGTGTCCGACTCTGTGCAACCCCATAGAAGGCAGCCCACCAGGCTCCCCCATCCCTGGGATTCTCCAGGCAAGAACACTGGAGTGGGTTGCCATTTCCTTCTCCAATGCATGAAAGTGAAAAGTGAAAGTGAAGTCGCTCAGTCGTGTCCGACTCTTAGCGACCCCATGGACTGCAGCCTACCAGGGTCCTCCATCCATGGGATTTTCCAGGCAAGAGTTCTGGAGTGGGGTGCCATTTATGCTAGTGAATAAATAAAACATAGTATATTTTTCATGTTTTAAAAATTGTAATATAAAACAAAGCATTTAGTTTGAAAACTATTTTATGTAATGTAATATTTTTATTTGAAATTTATAAGATATTTTAGTGCCTCAATTTATTTTTAAGAATTATTACTTGAAGTATAATGATGTGAAAATGATATCTTTGAGAATTTACTATACTATAATTGATAAGGAGCCTAGGACACAAAGTGGCAAGGTTTAGGGAAATGGAAATGAGTTTAGAGTATCCAAAAGCATTATTACATAACTCCTAGACTATGGAATAGCATGTTAATTGGATTTGCAAATGGCATAAAGCTCTGAAAACAATAAAAAAATATAAAATTCATTAAAGAAATTTACTCAGCACTTTCTACTTTCCAGTTTTGTTATGAATAAGCCCTAAGCATAGCTTCTTGGTTCAATCTACCATGTAATTTCAATTTTACATATTAATAGATTCCTATAAGTTATGTAGGAATCTATTAATATGTAAAATGAGTGAGGAGGTTCTCAGAGAGGATCAGATGAGTGTTTGGATGAGGCTGTATAGGTTAACAGTAACTTATTACTTAAATCTATTAGGAATCTATTAATAAATAAAATAAGTTATGTAATAGTCAGGCTTTATTCTCAAACCTTGTTATAGTATCATTCATAGAACTATCAGAGTGGTATTTCTAAAGTGTCAGTTTGCTCATACACACTGATCTAAATTTGTCAAAAGTTCCTCATTACCTACAGGAAAACTACAGACTTACCAACAGGAACCTTCACGAATAGGTTACTGTTAACCTATACAGCCTCATCCAAACACTCATCTGATCCTCTCTGAGAACCTCCTCACTCACCCACAGCAGTGAGAAGTTTAAGCAGTGCAATCCCATCTGTAACGTCCCATCACTTGTGAAAGTTGTTCAGTCATGTCTGACTCTTTGCGACCCCATGGACTGTAGTCCATGGAATTCTCCAGGCCAGAATACTGGATGGGGAGTCTTTTCTTTCCCCAGGGGATCTTCCCAACCCAGGGATTGAACCCAGGTATCCCACGTTTCAGGTAGAATCTTTACCAGCTGAGCCACAGGGAAGCCCAAGAATACTGGAGTGAGTAGCCTATCCCTTCTCCAGGGGATCTTCCTGACCCAGGAATCAAACTGGGGTCTTCTGCATTGCAGGCAGATTCTTTACCAGCTGAGCTATCCCCCAACTTGTGCTCTAGTAATCAGAACATTTGCACTGGTAATTCTGAAGTTGAAGTCAGATCTTATACTTAAGGAGTTAATGGCTGAAAATCATAGCTATCATAGTATCTGAGATTTAATGAGTGTTTCATGTCTATAAACTACTACACAGAGCACTTTTCCAATTTTCCAGTTTAATCCTTAAAACAGCTCTATAAGTACCAATTATCCTTGTCTTATGGATGAGAAACTGAGTCCAGTGAGATTAAATAACTATTTCTGCTCACTAAACTATTTTCTCATCACAAGGTCATCTGTCATTGAGCAGGGGTAACACTTTAAAACAGAGGCATTCATTTCTAATGATGAAGCTTTAAGAGTGGATACAATTGAAGATTTTAAGACTGACATATTCCTGCTTTTCCATTCATACTTAAAAATTGATCTTCAAGTCTACCTATGAATAAAATCAGTTTCTTTTAAGTTATTATTCAACAGTGTAGGTCAATCCTGACATACTGCTTTACTTTTGCTCCTACAACCTTAATCCAAATAAACCAAACATGATAACTGTGCTGATATGTAATATCAGGATCATACATTTGACAACCAAGCCAATTAAGTGAGATTTACTATGCAAGCTGTCCTTTCCAAAAGGATTATCTTAAGCAACATTTTTTATTATTAATACTTTCTCTGTGCTAGGTTTATTTAAATTATATTCATAATTAATTTTATATTCCATAGTATGCTATTTTATTTTCAGTATTAGAATGCAATTTATAATATTGTGGAGATGGGAAATAAAGGTTTAACATAAGACAGCTAAACTTAAAAAACTATAGCCCAGCCACCAATTATGTTTTGTGTCATGGAATACCTATACTTGTATTCAAGTCCTGTCAGAAAAACAGAATCACAGTAAGGATTTCAACATTTATAATTTAATATGGGAGGTTGATGCACAGGTATTGGAGGATTTAGTGGGCAAAAAGGTAACGCTGAGCTAACACAGATATAATAAATGCAGGAAGTAGCTGCCATTTCTAAGAAAGAAGGGAAGAGGCTAGGTTATTAGAATCTAGAAGCTTGGAGAAAGGGCTCTCAGAACTGATTTGGAGTTCTGGTGAGTGGCTCCTGTTTAGTTAGAGCTAACTGATGTCTGTGAAAAAGAATACTGAGATCTGGAAGTGCCAAAAAGTAGTTGGATATTAGAAGTAATAACTGCTGTCATGGTGAGGCGCTATTCCCATGGCATGAAACAGCAAAGAAAACAAGAATGTTCAAGTCCCCTTTACCCGTCTCTTGTTTTCCAGTCTCTCTCTAATAGCCTGTCAGCTTTCAACTCCATTCTTTGAATTTAACAGTGAATCAGCTGACAAATGGTGAATATAAATTGCAGAATCATAGCTCTTACATCATAAAACTGAATATAGTAGGGTGAATGTAGGAATGAAGGCAGCAGGTTAGTTTTAGGCACAATACTCATGCTGCTGCTGCTGCTGCTAACTCGCTTCAGTCGTGTCCGACTCTGTGCGACCCCATAGATGGCAGCCCACTAGGTTCCTCTGTCCCTGGGATTCTCCAGGCAAGAATACTGGAGTGGGGTGCCATTTCCTTCTCCAGTGCATGAAAGTGAAAAGTGAAAGTGAAGTCGCTCAGTCGTGCCTGACTCTTAGCGACCCCATGGACTGCAGCCTTCCAGGCTCCTCCGTCCATGGGATTTTCCAGGCAAGAGTACTGGAGTGGGGTGCCATTGCCTTCTCCAACAATACTTATGAGTAATCCTTAATTAAGACCTCTTTAAAAATTATAATTCTGGACAATCTCCATTTTCATTTATTAAAGAACATATTTCTGAAATTTTCAAAAGATCATCAGGGACAAAAGGGGAGCGAGACCAGAAATTAAGAAAATAGTAATTAGTATTAGTCTGATGATAGACAAAATGAATGATGAAATAGGATAGAGAGTTCAGTAAAGGACACACATATGTGCTATGTTACATACATACATACTATACTGTTTTTGCTGTTGTTTTTTAATTGTGTCTGACTCTTTTGCAACCCCATGGACTGTAGCCTGCCAGGCTCTTCTGTCCATGGGATTTTCCAGGCAAGAATACTGGAGTGGGTTGACATTTCCTTCTCCATGGGATCTTCCTGACCCAGGGATTGAAGTCACATCTCCTGCATTACAGGCAGATTCTCTACTGCTGAGCCAGCAGAGAATTTTCTGTTTCTTAATCTGGGTCCTACTTACATAACTGTGTTCAGTTATGTAGCCACATACTTGATAGGCACACATATATACTATGACAAAGGTGACAATTTTGTGAAATGGGGGGAGGGGGGAAATGGTCTTTTCAATAAATGGTTTGTTCTATTAGAAATCCATAAAAAGTTCAATGTATCTCAATCTTACCTCATACTATATCCAAATATAAAGTCCAGGTAGATTGCAAATCTAAATATGAATGTTAATAGGCATTAAAATAGAAAAGATTAAAAATACCAAGTTATGATATTGATATCGAACAATTGAAACCCTGTAAACTGCTGGTGGTGAAGTGGAAATTGGTATGATCAATTTGGAAATCTGTTTGACATGATCTACTTATAGAACATATATAAGTTCCATTTCCTGACAATTTCACTCCAAGTATATACCCAAAAGAGAGGTGGGTATTTGCTTACCAAAAGTCATGTACTGGGATGTTTATAGCAGCATTATTCACAAAAGCCCCCAGTCTGGAAACCACTCAAATGTTCATAAAGAGTAGAATGGGTGAAGTGTGGTATTTTTACATGGTGCAATACTATATAGCAATGAAAACGAACAATGTACAACAAAACTGAATAATATGGGGAAGTGTCTCAATAATATTGTTGAAGAAAATAATTTAGAGTAAAAAAGAGTTCATACTTTATGATTCATTTAATATAAAGTACAAACCTAGGCAGCTTCCCAGCTGGTGCTAGTGGTAAAGAATCTGCTTGCCAATGCAAGAGACTTAAGAGACATGGGTTTGATCTCTGAATCAAGAAGATACTCTGGAGGAGGAAATGGCAACCCACTCCAGTATTCTTTCCTGGAGAATCCCATGGACAGAAGAGCCTTGTGGGCTACAGTCTGAGGGCTGAAGAGTCAGAGAGGACTTAATCAACTTAGCACACACACCAAAATAGGCAATACTAGCCTATTCTTTTTGCTCAGTCAGTCATGTGTGACTCTTTGCAACCCCACGTATGTCAGTACACCAGACTTCCCTGTCCTTTACCATCTCCCGGAGTTTGCTCAAACTCATGTCCTTTGAGTCGGTGATGCCATCCAGCCATCTCATCCTCTGTCGTCCCCTTCTCCCCCTGCCCCCAATCCTTCCCAGCATCAGAGTCTTTTCCAATGAGTCAACTCTTCACATGAGGTGGCCAAAGTACTGGAGTTTCAGCTTTAGCATCATTCCTTCCAAAGAAATCCCAGGGCTGATCTCCTTCAGAATGGACTGGTTGGATCTCCTTGCAGTCCAAGGGACTCTCAAGAGTCTTCTCCAACACCACAGTTCAAGAGCATCAATCTTCAGCACTCAGCCTTCTTCACAGTCCAACTCTCACATCCATACATGACCACAGGAAAAACCATAGCCTTGACTAGACGAACCTTTGTTGGCAAAGTAATGTCTCTGCTTTTGAAAATGCTATCTAGGTTGGTCATAACTTTCCTTCCAAGGAGTAAGCGTCTTTTAATTTCATGGCTGCAGTCACCATCTGTAGTGATTTTGGAGCCCAGAAAAATAAAGTCTGACACCGTTTCCACTGTTTCCCCATCTATTTCCCATGAAGTGGTGGGACCGGATGCCATGATCTTCATATTTTTTTTAAATTTTATTTTATTTTTAAACTTTACATAATTGTATTAGTTTTGCCAAATATCAAAATGAATCCATCACAGGTATACATGTGCTCCCCATCCTGAACCCTTCTCCCTCCTCCCTCCCCATACCATCCCTCTGGGTCGTCCCAGTGCACTAGCCCCAAGCATCCAGTATCGTGCATTGAACCTGGACTGGCATCTCGTTTCATACATGATATTTTACATGTTTCAATGATCTTCATTTTCTGAATGTTGAGCTTTAAGCCAACTTTTTCACTCTCCTCTTTCACTTTCATCAAGAGGCTTTTGAGTTCCTCTTCACTTTCTGCCATAAGGGTGGTGTCATCTGCATATCTGAGGTGATTGATATTTCTCCTGGCAATCCTGATTCCAGCTTGTGTTTCTTCCAGCCCAGCGTTTCTCATGATGTACTCTGCATATAAGTTAAATAAACAGGGTGACAATATACAGCCTTGACGAACTCCTTTTCCTATTTGGAACCAGTCTGTTGTTCCATGTCCAGTTCTAACTGTTGCTTCCTGACCTGCATACATATTTCTCAAGAGGCAGATCAGGTGGTCTGGTATTCCCATCTCTTTCAGAATTTTCCAGTTTATTGTGATCCACACAGTCAAAGGCTTTGGCATAGTCAATAAAGCAGAAATAGATGCTTTTCTGGAACTCTCTTGCTTTTTCCATGATCCAGCAGATGTTGGCAATTTGATCTCTGGTTCCTCTGCCTTTTCTAAAACCAGCTTGAACATCAGGAAGTTCACAGTTCACATATTGCTGAAGCCTGGCTTGGATAATTTTGAGCATTACTTTACTAGCGTGTGAGATGAGTGCATATAGCATATCAGTATATCATTAAAGTTCCAATGTACCACATGATTTTTGAGCACGTATGTTTTGTAAAAGGTAATCTGTCAAAAATAGACACAGATTTTGCATATGTATTTACATATAATATCTATTACAACTTGAGTGAAGCAAAAAGAATACACAGGAATGATTCTTAAAAAGTGATGAGGTGGAAGAGTTGGTCGACTATTCTTACTCCATCAAAGGAAAGAATTGTACTGCTACTCCAAAAGGTAATAGCACAATTTTTTATTCTCATAATTAAACTTTTTAGTATGCAAATGTGCAAAGGGAAAAATGCCTTGATATCCTAGAAGGGACAATATTGGTGTGTAATAAATGAATTCAGAATAATGCTCCCAGATACAAAGTAGGACACAAATCTTCACTAAAATGACACCAATTGTAATTACTCATACTTTAGGGAGATATTATCATTTTAACTAATGAAGTAAAATGCCAAGAAAAAGAAAATAGAACTTATTCAGGAGATTTGGGGGACCCCTGCAGAGAATGTTTCAAAAATGAAGTGTTGTAGCCAGTCTGATTTAAAACAGATTATGCAAGTACATCTAGATTTTCACCTGAAAGTAGGTAAGAATCATCTTTGAGCAAAAACCACCTATGAAAAAAATACCAGTTTTCTCTCACCAAAAGTCACATTAAGGAATATATATGTGCATAATAAACTATTTTTATGTACGATAGTCTACATAATTTATTAGTCTGAAAGAAACCACATGATTTTAATGATTTTGGATCCAATCATAAATCTGCTATTTAATTTGATCACTGAATAAAAAGCCAAGTACCTTCTTAAAACATATCTGTAATGCAGTTACAATTTAATGACCCACAAATTTCCCTTCACTAAAGTTGTTTAAACATAAATGATGCTTGTTAAAATAGTACAAACTTAAGAGATTTCCCTGGTGATCCAATGGTTAAGACTCTGAGCTCCCATTGCAGGGGACACAAGTTCAATTCCTAGTCAGGGGACTAAGATCACATGGCATAGCCAAAAAAAAAAAAAAATAGTAAAAGCTTTAACACTTTTTTACAGAGGCTTTGAAAATGACCCAGAAACTCTACTGGGGATTTTCAACTCTGGACAATATTTATCTGGTTTAAACTTAATCTGAGGATGCTGCTTTGAGGAAGAAACTATTTCTATCATGCATGGATGTAATTACAAGGTCAGGATCAATAATCTTGGAGAAATCCTGGAAAATAGATGTCAGAGACAGCTCAAACCCACCAATTCCCTAAAATGGGAAAAGATAGATACTGATATCTAAAGACCTACTTGTTTGAAACATATTTCTGACAAAATAAAGTGGTAAAATAGCTTAACTATGATTTATAGATGTTAAAGTATTTTTTTTTAATGTGATGATCACCTTAACCATTAAATGTTAACTAAGAAGTCATGGCAGAGTACTGCTGACCACTGTGAAGGACAGACCCTCTAGGCATCTGTTGCAATCCAAGGAGGCCTGTCCAGGTAGAAAGCAATACTGAGTTTCTGCTGAGTCAGAGATCTCCGTTGTGTTCTTGTGCACTGGCTTTTGGATCTCAAGTAAAGGCCCTTTCATTTTGGGTGCAATTCCTCTTGGTAGATTGGACCTAGGCTGGTCTTGGGAGAGAGATCAAGCCCTGAGCCTTTGCAGTGGGAGCACTGACTCTAAGACCCTAGACAAACAGAGAACTAACCCTGGGGAGTATCAAATAGTGAGAATTCACACAAAGGAAACCACTTGAATACAAGAGCTGGCATCACCCAACCAGCAGTAGCACCTTGTGCATCTAAACAACAAACAAAAATACAAACCCAGTCAGCAGCAGACAAGATTACCGCCTCACTCAGCCTTGCCCATCAGCGGAAAAACAAAGAAAGAAACAAAGTGAAGTCGCTCAGTTGTGCCCGACTCTTTGCGACCCCATGGATAGCAGTCTGCACCAAGCTCCTCCATCCATGGGATTTTCAAAGCGAGAGTACTGGAGTGGGTTGCCATTTCCTTCTCCAGGGAATCTTCCCAACCCAGGGATCGAACCCAGGTCTCTCACTTTGTAGACAGATGCTTTACTGTCTGAGCCACCCTGGTGGTTCAGATGCTAAAGCATCTGCCTACAATGCGGGAGACCTGAGTTCACTCCCTGGATGGGGAAGATCTCCTGGAGAAGGGAATGGCAACCCACTCCAGTACTCTTGCCGCCACCACCCCCCCACCAGACCCCCAGAAAGTGGCTCAAAGAATCAAACAAAAACAGCACAAATCTCACCCTATACAAAGTTTACACAAACCACTGGATCAACCTTAGGAGGGCAGAAACCAAAAGGAAGTAATTATCCTCTAATTAAAATAAATAAATTTAAATTAAAAAAAGAAATAATTCAACCTTGAAGCCTGGGAAAAGGAGCCCTCAAACACAATAAGTTAAAAAAATAATAATAATAATGAAAAGGCAGAGAAATAGTACACAAATTAAGGAACAAACTCAAAACACAAAAGTGCAAATTAATTAAGAGGAAATAGGCAAAGTACTTGAAAAAGAATTCAGAATAATGATAGTAGAGATAATCAAAAACCTTGAAAACAAAATGGAGAAAATGCAAGGGTCAATTAACACAGACCTCGAAGAATTAAAGAGTAAACATACAGTGACAAACCATACAATTACCGAAATTAAAAATACTCTAGAAGGAATCAATAGCAGAAGATCTGAAGCAGAAGAACAAATCAGTGAGCTGAAAGATAAAATGGTGGACATAACTTCTGAAGAGCAGAATAAAGTAAAAAGAATGAAAAGAATTGAGGATAGACTCAGAGACCTCTGGGACAATATCAAATGCACCAACATTCAAATTATAGGGGCCCTAGAAGAAGAAGATAAAAAGAAAGGGTATGAGAAAATTTTTGAAGAGATTGTAGTTGAAAATTTCCCCAACATGGAAAAGGAAATAGTCAATCAAGTCCAAGAGGCACAAAGAGTCCCATACAGGATAAACCCAAGGATAAACACACTAAGGCACATACTAATCAAACTAACAAAAAATAACACAAAGAAAGAATATTAAAAGCAGCAAGGGAGAAGCAACAAGTAACATACAAGGGAAACCCCATACACTTAACAGCTGATCTTTCAGCAGAAACTCTGCAGGCCATAAGGGAATGGCAAGATATATTTAAAGTATTGAAAGGGAAAAAAAAACTACAACCAAGATTACAGTACCTGGCAAGGATCTCATTCAAAATTGATGGAGAAATAAAAAGCTTTTCAGAAAAGAAAAAGTCGCTTCAGTCATGTCTGACTATGTGCAACCCCATAGACGGCAGCCCACCAGGCTCCCCCGTCCCTGGGATTCTCCAGGCAAGAACACTGGAGTGGGTTGCCATTTCCTTCTCCAATGCATGAAACTGAAAAGTGAAAGTGAAGTCGCTCAGTCGTATCCGACTCTTTGCGACCCCATGGACTGCAGCCTACCAGGCTCCTCCGTCCATGGGATTTTCCAGGCAAGAGTACTGGAGTGGGGTGCCATTGCCTTCTCTGGAAAATGACTATACTACCAAATGCAATCTACATGTTCAATGTGGTCCCTATCAAATTACCAATGGTGTTTTTCACAGAACTAGAACAAAAAATTTCACTGTTCATATGGAAACACAAGAGGTCCCAAATATCTAAAGCAGTCTTAAGAAAGAAGAATGGAGCTGGAGGGATCAACCTTCCTGACTTCAAATTATTTTACAAAGCTCTGATCATGAAGACAGTATGGTACTGGAACAATGTTAAAGGGGCTTAAATAGTCAAGAAATACATGAGAACAAAAACAGGAATATAGACCAATGGAACAAGATAGAAAGCCCAGAAATAAACCCATGAACCTATACGTACCTTATTTTTGACAAAGGAGGCAAGAATATACAATGGGGCAAAGACAGCCTCTTCAATAAATGGTGCTGGGAAAACTGGACAGCTGCATGCAGAAGAATGAAACTAGAACACTTCCTAACACCATACACAAAGATAAACTCAAAATGTATTAAAGACCTAAAGAAAAGACCAGAACTATAAAACTCTTAGAGGAAAACATAGGTAAAACACTCAATGACATAAATCAAAGCAAGATCCTCTATGACCCACCTCCTAAAGTAACAGAAATAAAAACAAAAGTAAACAAGTGTGACTTCATTAAACTTAAAGGCTTTTGCACAGCAAAGGAAACTATAAGCAATGTGAAAAGAACCCTCAGAATGGGAGAAAATAATAGCAAATGAAATTGACAAAGGATTAATTTCCAAAATATACAAGCAGCTCATACAACTCAATGCCAGGAAAACAAACAACCCAATCAAAATGTGGGGAAAAGACTTAAACAGACATTTCTCCAAAGAAGACATACAAATGGCTAACAGACACATGAAAAGATGCTCAACATTGTTCTTTATTAGAGAAATGCAAATCAAAACTACAATGAGATATCAACTCACATTGGTCAGAATAGGCATCATCAAAAAGTCTACAAACAATAAATGCTGGAGAGAGTGTGGAGTAAAGGGGATGCTCTTGCACTGTTGGTGGGAATGTAAATTGATACAGCCACTACGGAAGATGGTATGGAGATTCTGTAACAAACGAGGAATAAAAGCACCATATGACCCAGCAATCCCACTCCTAGGCATATACCCTGAGGAAACCAGGGTAGAAAATGACACATGTATCCCAGTGTTCATTGCAGCACTATTTACAAAAGCTAGAACATGGAAGCAAACTAGATGTCCATGGACAGATGAATGGATAAAGAAGTGTGGTACATATACACAATGGAATATTACTCAGTCATAAAAAAGGAACACATTTGAGTCAGTTATGATGAGGTAGATGAATCTAAAACCTATTATACAGAATGAAGTGAGTCAGAAAGAGAAAGATAAATATCACATTCTAACACATATATACAGAATCTAGAAAAATGTTACTGAAGAATTTATTTACAGGGCAGCAATGGAGAAACAGATATAAAGAATAGACTTATGGACATGGGGAGAGGGGAGGAGAGGTTGAGATGTATGGAGAGAGTAACATGGAAACTTACATTACCATATGTAAAATAGATAGCCAACAGGAATTTGCTGTATGCCTCAGGAAACTCATACAGGGGCTCTGTATCAATCTAGAGGGGTGGAATGTGGCAGGAGATGAGAGGGAGGTTCATAAGGGAGGCGATATATGTATATCTATAGCTGATTCATGTTGAGGTTTGACAGGACACAACAAGATTCTGTAAAGTAATTATCCTTCAATTAAAAATAAATTAAAAAAAAACAGAAATCATGGTAAACTAATATAATTTAATCTTTTGTTATGGAAGAAATTTCAAACAGAATAAAAGAAAATTTAGTAAAACCAACCGCATGAGACAGAATGTATTTTTGCCTATGTTTTAGGGGCAACAGAGTTTGCTGTTTCTCTTCCCTATTATTCAAATCTTTGCATTCTTTTGAGAGAAGGATCTGGGCATGTTTAGGGTTTAGGACTGACACTAAGTGGCAGAGGACCACGTCTTGTGCACCTGTACCACAGAGCAGGACTTTGTATGTTCTCCTGAAAATGAAAGTGTTAGTCAGTCACTCGCATCCTACTCTTGGTGACCCTATGGACTATAGCCCGCCAGACTCCTCTGTCCATGGGATTTCCCAGGCAAGAATACTGGAGTGGATAGCCATTCCCTTCTCCAGGGATTGAACTTTCTTCCCGACCCAGGGATTGAACCTGGGTCATCTGCATTGCAGGAAGATTCTTTTCCGTCTGATCCACCAGAGAAGCCCTTGTTGTTGTTGATGAGTCACTCAGTCATATCTGACTCTGTGACCCCATGGACGGCAACATGCCAGGCTTTCCTGTCCTTCACCAACTCCCAAAGTTTGCTTAAACTCATGCCCATTGAGTCGGTGATGCCATCCAATCATTTCATCTTCTGTCATCCCTTTTTCCTCCTGCCTTCAATCTTTCCCAGCATCAGGTTCTTTTCCAATGAGTCAGCTGTTCCTATCAGGTGGCCAAAGTACTGAAGCTTCAGCCTCAGCATCAGTCCCTCCAATGAATATTGAGGATTGATTTCCTTTAGGATTGACTTATTTGATCTCCTTGCAGTCCAAGGGACTCTCAAGAGTCTTCTCCAACACCACAGTTCAAAAGCATCAATTCTTTGGTGCTCAGCCTCTTTTATGAGCACTTGGTGGACACCTATGAAAAAAATGCCTTTGAGCACAAACTCCCTCTACATCTTGGCCTGCTGGCTATTGCAAACTGACTTACTGGCATCCAGTTTTTTCATAACAACTTGTTAAGATTTTAGCTTATACCTTCTTACCAGCTTGTGTGGCAGCCACCTCCTCCTCTTGAGCTCTGCCACAGGTAAACTGACGTACACATCTCATTTCTATTTGGAGAGGCTTATCCTTTGTTGAAATTTTGACTGTTTTATTGGCCTGAAACTTCACATCTCTGAAAGATCAAGAAAAGTTAACATTTTCTTGTTTATCTGGCTGTTCTTATTGGTAGTATGGAAGCAACACTCATTCCAGTTTTCTACATCTCAAATGGTAAAAGAAACTCAAAGTCCATTGCTTTATATTTAAAATAATCCACAATTCATCAATGTGGATTTTTATTGGTATGATAGTGGTATTTTGGTTATGTAGTACAATATCCGCTTGTGTGATGCATCAGATTAATTCATGGGTAGGATGTCATAATGTTTGTAGGCTCCTTGTAATTTCCTAGGTGATAAGAGGAATAAGAGCATAGTTCATTCTAATATTTAGTGAGCTTTTAAAATATTTTAATTTAATTTAAAAATTTTTATATAATTTCTAAAGCTTATTTTTTATTTATAGATATTACAAAATATTGACTGTATTTCCTGAGTGGTACAGTACATTCTTGAGTCTCCCTTATACTCAATAATTTGTACCTCCCACTTCCCCACTGCTATATTGTCCCCTACTAAACTGGTAACCAATAGCTTGTTCTCTGTATCTGTGAGTCTGCTTTTTTTGTTGTTGCTATATTCACTAGTTTGTTGTATTTTTAAGATTCCACACGTAAGTGATATCATACAGTATTTGTACTTCTCTGACTTATTTCACTTAGCATAATGCCCTTTAAGCCTGGCAGGCCATAGTTCATGGGGTTGCAAAGAGTCAGACACAGCTTAGCAACTAAGCACAAATGCCCTCTGAGTGTATCCATGAAGCTGAAAATGGCAAAATTCTGTTCTTTCATTGGCTTCTTTTATCCATTCATCTGTTGATGGACACAGATTGTTTTCATAGGTTTACTATTGTAAATAATGCCACTATAAACACTGGGGTGCATGTATCTTTTCAAATTCATGTTTTGTGTATTTCTGATATATACTCAGGAGTGGAACTGCTGGGTCATATGGTATTTCTATTTTTGGCTTTTTGAGAAACCTCCATACTGTTTTCTATAGTGGCTGCACCAATTTACATTCTCACCAACAGCATCCTAAGATTTCCTTTTCTCCACATCCTCACTAACATTTGTTATTTGTGTTCTTTTTGATGCTAACCATTCTGACAGATGTGAAACGGTACCTCATTGTGGTTTTGATTTGCATTTCCCTGATAATTAGTGATGTTGAGCATCTTTTCATGTCCGTGTTGGCAATCTGCATTTCCTCTTTGGAAACATGTCTATTCAGTTCTTCAGCCCATTTTCTAATCTGGTTGTTTTATATATATATATATAGAGAGAGAGAGAGAGAGAGAGACAGAGACAGAGAGAAAGAAACAGAGACAGACAGACAGACAGAGACAGAGAGTTGTATGAGCTATTTGTATATGTTTGTATATGTTGGATATTAATCCTATCCTTCATATCATTTGCAAATATTTTCTCTCATTCTGTAGGTTGTTTTATCATTTTGTTAATGGTTTCTTTGGTTCTGAAAAAAATTTTTAAGTTTAGTTATGTCCCATTTGTTTATTTTTGTTTCTATTGCCTTTACTTTAGGGGATGGATCCATTCTTTTCCATATGGATGTCCAGTTTTCCCAGCACCACTTATTGAAGAGACTGTCTTTTATCTATTGTACAACATTTTCTTCCCTCTTTTGTCATAGATTAGTTTTCCATTGATCTATGTGTCTGTTTTGTGCCAGTACCATACTATTTTGATTACTATAGATTTTTAGTATAGTCTGAAGTTAGGGACTGTTTTGGCTATTCAGTGTTCTTTTTGTTTCTATACAAATTTTAAAATTATTTGTGCTAGTTCTGTGAAAAGTGCCATTTGTATTTTGATAGGGATTGCAATGAATCTCTAGAATACTTGGGTAGTATGATTGTTTTAACAGTACTGATTCTTCCAATCCAAGAATATCATGTATCTTTCTATCTATGTCATCTTCATTTTCTTTCATCAGTATCACAGTTTTCAGACTACAGGCCTTTTGCCTCCCTCGGAAGGTTTATGTCCTAGATACTTTATTCATTTTGATGTGATGATAAATGGGATTGTTTCCTTAATTTCTCTTTCTGAGGTTTCATTTTTAGTGTGTAGAATTGCAACAGATTTCTGCATATTAATTTTGTATCCTTGACACATTCACTAATGAGCTCTAGTAGTTTTCTGGTGGCATCTTTAGGGTTTTGTATGTATAGTTTCATGTAATCTGCAAACAATGACAGTTTTACCTCTTCCTTTCCAATTTGGATTTCTTTCACTTCTTTTCTTCTCTAATTGCTATGATTATGACTTCCAACATTATGTTGAATAAATTGGGGAGAGTGAACATTCTTTTCTTGTTCCTGATCTTAGAGAAAATTCTTTCAGTTTTTCACCATTGAGTATGATGTTAGCTGTCGAATGACATATATGGCCTTTATTATGTTGAGGTCTAGTATGTAGTTTTTGTACCCAGTTCCTAAAATCACTTCAGAGTTCCAGATTGATAAAGGTGAAAGGATCATCTTTAGGTATTCATAACCAACACTTTTCAACCACAGCTGAATTTATGGTAGTGAGGTGACTTTTGGAAAGCCCCTAAGGATGAGGACTGGTCTCCACGGCAATCAGCCATCTGATTGGAGAGTTGAAATTTTCAGGCCCACTCATTAACCTCCTGAGTGGGAAGACACAGTGAGTCACCAATGGTCAATAATTGAATAAATCATGCTTACATCATGAAGCCTTAAAAAACCCTAATTGAAGGGGATCAGAGCAATTACTTGTTGGTGAACACATGCTCAGAGAGTGGCATGCCCAGAGAGGCTGCCTATAGTTATAAGGGACAAAATAGACTACAAGTCAAAAACTGTTTCTAGAGACAAAGATGGTAATTATGTAATGATAAAAGAATCAAATTCAGAGAAAGACATAACAGTTATACATATATGTGCATACAACATCAGAACACCTAAGTATATAAAGCAAATATTAATGAATCCAAAGAAAAAATTGAAACCTATTTAATATTAGAGTCAATGCCCCATTTTAAGCCATGTATAGAACTTCCAAACAGAAAATTAATAAAGAAACAACAGACTTGAACAGTACTACAAAACAAATAAACCTAACAGATATATTCAGAACTTCCCACTCTACAGGAGAATACACATTTTTCTCAAATGCATACAGAATATTTTCCAGGATAAACTACGTATTAGGTGACAAAAATAATATTAACAAATTTAAGGTGATCAAAATAATTCCAAATATTTTTCCAATAACAATGGGATGAAACTAGAAATTATAAACAATAAGAAAATGGGGAAATTAATAAAAACATCAAAGCTTAACAAAACACCCTTAAACAACAATTGGATGAAAGAGGAAATCAACAGGGAATTTATAAACTATCTTGAGACAAGTGAAAACAAAAACACAGCACAGTAAAATTAATGGGTTCCACCAAAAGAATCATATAAGAGGAAAGTATATAGAAGTAAATGGCTACATTATAAAATAAAAGACAGCAAATAAGCAACCTAAATTTACACCAAATAGAAAAAGAACAAACAGTGACCAAATTTAACAGAAGAAACAAAATAATAAAGATTATAACAAAAATAAACCAGAGAATTTTTAAAAATAGAAAAGGTATCAATATAAAAAAGAGTTGGCTTTTTGAAAATACAAACAAAATTGAAAAATCTTGCAAAAAATAGAACTACCATATGACCCAGTAATTTCACTTCTGAATATTTTTCCAAAATAATTGAAATCAGGATTTCAAAGAGATATTTGCATTTCTACATTCTTTGCATATATTAGTCACAATAGCCAAGAAGTTTGTCTTAGCTGAGGCTACTATAGTAAAATATCATAAACTGGGTTTCTTATAAGCCACGGTAAGAAAGTTCTGGAGTTTTGGATTCCAAATCCTCACAGTTCTGGAGTCTAGAATTCTAAGATCATCAGAGGGCCAGCATGGTTGATTAATGATGAAAGCCTCTTCCAGGTTGTAGATTGCAGACTCTTGTATCCTCACATGGCAGAAAACATGCCACTTCCTATTCCAGGGGATCTTCCCAACCCAGGGATCGAACTCGGGTCTCCTGCATGCAGGCATTCCCGTCTGAGCCATCAGGGAAGCCCTTAATTTACAGTAGCATCAAAAATAATAAATATTTAAGGATAAATTTAACCAGGGAGGCGATATTCAGCTATAGAAGGTATCTTCTGTCTCCTGCATTGGCAGACAGATTATTTACCACTAGTGCCACCTGGGAAGCCAATGTGAGATTATATTTACATGAGGTATTTAAATTAACCAAAATCACTAAAACAGGAAATAGAATGGTGATCATCAGGAGCTGGAAAGAAGAGGCAATGAGGAGTGTTTTCAATGAGTATAGAATTTCAACCATGCAAGATAAAGGAATTCTAGCTATCTGCAGTTGTTTTTATAGTTAGCAATACTACACTGTACCTAAAGGCTTGTTGAAGTTATATCTCATGTTAAATATTTTTACCACAATAATAAAAGCTTATATCCATCAAAGACATGTAAGAAAGAAAAGAAAACAATTATTTTACAGTGTGTGTTTAGTTGCTCAGTTATGTCTGACTCTGTGACCCCGTAAACTGTAGCTTACCAGGCTCTTCAGTCTATGGAATTCTCCAGGCAAAAATACTGGAGTGGGTAGCCATTTCCTTCTCCATGGGATCTTCCCAACCCAGGGATCGAACTCGGGTCTTCTGCATGCAGGTATTCCCATTTGAGCCATCAGGGAAGCCCTTAATTTACAGTAGCATCAGAAATAATAAATATTTAAGGATAAATTTAGCCAGGGAGGCTATATTCAGCTATAGAAGGTAATGAAGTACTGTTACATGCTACACACATACATGGATGAACCTTGAACATTATGCTAAGAGAATGAAGTCAGACACAAATAGCCATATATTGCACTACTCTGTTTATTTGAAATATAAGACCAAGAAAATTCAAGATAAAGAGAACATATTATTCGCTGCAAGCAGCTGGGGTGGGAGGAATGGAGTTTCCTTTTGTTTGGTGATGAAAATATTCTAGAACTAGGTAGTGGTGATGATAGCACAACATCGTGACCATATAAAAAGCTACTGAATTTTATGCTGTAAAATAATTAAATGGTAAACTTTATGAGTGCATTTTACCACAATAAAAGATTGAAAAAAGGCAGTATAATATTGATGCGTAGTACAACATGGTTGAACCTTGATAACATTATGTAGAGTGAAAGTCAGACACAGAATGTCATTTATTGTATAATTCATTTATATGAAATGTCCATTATAGACAATTCCATAAAGATATGCTGTAGATCACTAGTAGCTAGACCCTGGTAGAAATGAGAAATGATTACTGATGAGTATGAAGTTTCTTTTAGGGGTGATAAATATATTCTGTAAATAGACAGTGGTGATGGATGCACAAATCTGTGAAAGTACCAAAGCTATCAAAATGTGCATCTTAACACACTCTTTTGGGAATGATTTTGACTATGTTGTGTTATCAAGTAGCATAACATAGGGCTTAAGTTTACAGGCTTTGGAATCAAACAGACTTTAGTTTGAGCCTGGCCTCCAAAACTTAAAAGGTCTTCAACTTTGAAAAAATTGTTTTCCATGTCTAAGCTACCTTTTCCTATGTAAAAAATAAATAAATAAATAAATTACTATAATCCATATCTAGATTGTTTCAAGAGTTAGTGATACAACCCATTTAAAGCATTTAAAACAGAGCCTGGAGTACTTAGAGTTCATGGCAGTTATGGCAGAAATGGCAGTTATCTTTGCTTTTGTTATAATCATCTTTATTATTATCCCATGCTTCTACATAGATAAATTGCTAGCTGGCAATACATATCACTGGTTAAAAAAATATGTATAGATGCTAGGATTATGGATGATCAATATTTCATTCAGTTTTGTTTATTTTATAAATATTCTACAATGAACATTTTAATTGGATAATATAACTAGAATTAACATTATTATTATTGAAAAGTCGAAGGGCTTCACTTCTGAAAAAGAAGCAACACTGTTGTGAACCCCAGAAAATTTTGTTCTATGATCTACTGTGAGGTATTTGCTTAGTTTGTTGGGTGTGGTTTCTATTTGGGGGAAATAACCATGGGGATGAACATCTCAGAAGTACCATTATGATTTGCAAATGGCCCAACAAATGCTACTGTGGCTGACTGTATGGCCAATCAGAAGTAACAAGACCTGAGGCTACTGCATTAGACACCTTTCCAGATTATTGACTATGTGATGGAAAACGTGGCAGAGAGTGGTGTCAGAACTGAAGATTTAGTGATCCACTGATGTTGATTGGTTGAGTGACCTTTTAATTGTAACCTAAGTAGCCTGGAGTATTTGTTTATGGAAGGTTTCTAGGGAGTGCAGTCTTTCACATACATCCTTACAGCAGTATCTATTTTATAGCACTACACCACTGGTCGATTTCTGGCTTTCTTTGGAAGATATTGTAAATCTTGCCTTGCAAAGTTATTGATCCACAGAATTCCAGTTTGATGAGAAAAAAAAAATCTCTAGCATTTGTCACCGTATATATCCTGCTTTTTTATGACTGGAAGTCATGAAGTATTTGTGGAAGAAGAAAGGTATAAGTACATTTAATTTTACGGTTCATAGGATAGTACCATCATTGCAAAGATGGAGCAATTCTTGTATAATGTCTGAAAAACAGTATGAAACTTTCTGTTTTTCACCAAGTATATCATGTGTATTTTATTTTCCATGTGTTATATCTTTCCTTTTGTCTTAAATGTCTTTAGCTGAAAAATCAATCTACAGAAACATTTTGGATTATTCTATTGTTTGAGTGAAAAAGTGTATTTAAAAGTTACTTAAGAGTTTTATATTTAAAGAATTTTTAAATTGAAATATTTACTTCTAACCTAGGCAGGAAAACCATGTAGATTCCTACAAGCCTAGTTCTGCTCTAACACTGAAGGGAAATTTCTTTTGCCCCATAAAAAGGGGAAAAAATCTCCCTTTTTCTAACTTCCACTCTTTACATTAATGCTTTCTCCCAGTCTCTCGAAGATTGCCGATCAGAACACTTAGTCCTAAACACAGAGACTGGGTCATGAGTAGGTCAGTGAGCAAGACAATGCCAATCTAGACCTAATGATAGTGATTGGCTCAGGGCATTAAGGCCAAGTTACTCTGAAAGTAAATCCTGTGCCTTCTTTAGATACTTGCCAAGAAGATAAAAGTTGCAGTTGGCTATTGCAAGGAGATGGCTTACACTAGAGTAAAGCAGCACCAGAAATGGGATCCCAATGAGATTGTTTTAGTCCTGATTCTACCTGTTTGTGGGGATGATAATCCCCAACCCTTTTGATTTTCCTTAAAAACCAAGGTTAGATTTTCTGTTATTTGCTACAGAAGTAATATTTATTGAATCAGAGTGCAAAATGAGAAAGGGTCAAAAAGAAATGAATGACTGGAAAGTAGTCCCTAAGAAAGTGCCATTTACATTTAAATGGCATACTAAAGGGTATATTTGTTTCATGTGATAGCAAACAGTGGGAAGGAAGTTTCCTGGATAAATAATAGTTGTGTAAAAAGCATGAAGGTATGAATATGCATGGTGTGTTCAGGGAATGGCAAGTCAACACCATACCAAAAAAATAAATAAATAAGACAAAAGTACCTCCATAATTTTAAATTCATGACAGAATTTAATAAACAGAGTCCTGGACATGCAAATTAATACTTTTATCAAAATATCAAATGGAGGGAGATGGATAAATGTTTCAATATTCAAGTTTACTTTCCCCTCCCCCCATTTAAGGCATTACAGCAAAAAACACAGTTTTATTTTTTAATCCCTTAAAAGACAAACTTTATGATATCTAAATTCCAACTATGGAATCTGATACAGGGTGATAATGGCTTTACACACAATTTTCAGAAAATGGAAATTCACTTTCTGTAAGATACAAATCAACTATTAGGTTAATAAGAAAGATAAGTAAAATGGGATTTCTCTGCAAACTCAAAAGTAAGATAATTTAAGGAAGTCTAAGATAAGAAACTTGCATTTCATTTTTCTGATTATAACAATTATAAAAGCTCTTTTTAAAAATTTGGAAAATATGGAACAATTATGAAGATAAAAATTAAAGGAACATAGTCCTATGATGCTAAAAGAACTACTGTTATATTTCTTTCCATTATTATTTTTTATGAAAATTTTTATTAGGAACTACTACTGTGTTTTATACAATTAGGTTATAATTTTATATTCTGCTTTCTGTATTTCAAATGAATTTGCAAACTTTCATCACACTGTTACTTTTAAAATATATATAATAGCTTACTTGATGAATGTGGTATAATATCCAGTTATTGTTGGTAATTTGGGTGATTTTCAGTTTTTCACTCTTAAACATATAAATATTCAATTAGATTTTTGGACCAATAAAGTTGATGGCATCTGTTTCTCCTCAAAATAGATTCCTTCCTCCACTCAAAACTAGAGAGGAGAATTTGGTCAAAAAGAATGATTTTTTAAAATATTTTATGCAAACTGTCAAAGTATCCTAAAAATATTACGTTTGTACTTGCATTAGCAGATTAAGACAGTGTTTATCTCATTACACTTCTAAACGTTACTTATGATAACTAAAAATAAGGTTTTTAAATTTTACTAATGGCAACATGTCTCTTATTGCTATTTAAATTAGAAGTCCTTAGTTTATTAGTGAGGTCAAACATTTTCAATTTGCTAACCTTTCTGTGTTTCTTAGTCTGTGAATAATTTAGAGCTTTCATTGACCTTTATATCATAAAATATTTTTACTTTGTGTAAATATTTTTCTCAAATACTTATTTTTCTTTTAATTTAATGTCTCTGATCAGCAAAGCTTAACATTTTGCATGTTTATATATAAAACATTTACTTTTATTGTCCTTTGTGACATATTGTTTGTAATCTAGAAAAATTTCACTGAACCTATTATCTGAGATATGATAAATATTTTTTACCTCCTTTTCTCTGCTAGCTATTTCTATATTTTCTTATATTTTTATGGTTAGTTCCTCAAACACTTACAGTTAATTTAGATATAAAGAAATAATTTATTTTCTTTTGGCAACTGGAAAATTATTTCATAACCATTTATTAGGTGGGGCTTTCTTTTCCCAGTAATTTATGATACTTTCTTTACCATATTATAAATTATTAAGTATATTATGGCCTCTTTAAAAGTTATTGCTTTCAATAACAATTTTTAATTATATCAAGACAAACTGATCAATGTAGAAAAATAAATTAGATTCAGGAATAAAGAAAAAATTCCATTCATAATCCCACAAATCTTCATTTAGAATTCATTGGAATATATTCACGTATGTTCAATTTAGTTCAATCTCTCAGTTGTGTCCGCTGCTTTGCAACCCCATGGACTGCAGCATGCCATGATTCCCTGTTCATTGAGAGTTCCTGGAACTTGTTCAAACTCATGTCCATCGAGTTGGTGATGCCATCCAACCATCTCATCCTCTGTCTTCCCCTTCTCCTCCTGCCTTCAATCTTTCCCAGCATCTGGTCTTTTCCAATGAGTTAGTTCTTCGCATCAGATGGCCAACACCACAGTTCAAAAGCATCAGTTCTTCGGTGCTCAGCTTTCTTTATAGTCCAACTCTCACATCCATACATGACTACTAGCTTTGACTAGATGGACCTTTGTTGGCCAAATAATGCCTCCACTTTTTAATATGCCATCTAGGTTTGTCATAGCTTTCCTTCTAAGGAGCGAGCATCTTTTGATTTCATGGTTGCAGTCATCATCTTCAGTGATTTTGGAGCTCTAAAAAATTAAGTCTGTCACTGTTTCCATTGTTTCCCCATCTATTTGCTATGAAGTGATGGAACCAGATGCCATGACCTTAGTTTTCTGAATGTTGAGTTTTAAGCCAACTTTTTCACACTCCTCTTTCACTTTCATCAAGAAGTTCTTTAGTTCCTCTTCACTTTCTGCAATAAGTGTGTTGTCATCTGCATATCTGAGGTTATTGATATTTCTCCTTGAAATCTTGGTTCCAGCTTGTGTTTCATCCAGCCTGGCATTTCACATGATGTACTCTGCAGAATAGATATATATTTTTGGAATTCTCTTCCTTTTTCTATGATACAACGGATGTTGGCAATTTGATCTCTGTTTCATCTGCCTTTTCTAAATCCAGCTTGAACATCTGGAAGTTCATGGTTCACATACTGTTGAAGCCTCACTTGGAGAATTTTGGGCAATACTTTGCTAGTATGTGAGATGAGTGCAATTGTGCAGTAGTTTGAGCATTCTTTGGCAATGCCTTTCTTTGGGATTGGAATAGAAACTGACCTTTTCCAGTCCTGTGGCCACTGCTGAGTTTTCCAAATTTGCTGGCATATATTGTGCAGCACTTTCACAGCATCATCTTTCAGGATTTGAAATAGCTCAGCTGGAGTTCCATCACCTCCAGTATCTTTGTTCATAGTGATGATTCCTAAGACCCACTTGACTTCACATTCCAGGATGTCTGGCTCTAGGTGAGTGGCGACACCATCGCAGATATCTAGGACATGAAGATATTTTTTGTATAGTTCTCCTGTGTATTCTTGCCACTTCTTCTTAATATCTTGTGCTTCTGTTAGGTCCATACCATTTCTGTCCTTTAATGTGCCCATCTTTGCATGAAATGTTTCCTTGGTATCTCTAATTTTCTTGAAGAGATCTCTAGTCTTTCCCATTCTATTGTTTTCCTTTATTTCTTTGCATTGATCACTGAGGAAGGCTTTCTTATCTCTCCTTGCTGTTCTTTTTGGAATTCTGCATTCAGATGGGAATATTTTTCCTTTTGTCCTTTGCCTTTAGCTTCTCTTCTTTTCTCAGCTATTTGTAAAGCCTCCTTAGGCAACCATTTTGCCTTTTTGCATTTCTTTTTCTTGGGGATGGTCTTGATCACTGCCTCCTGTACAATGTCATGAACCTCCATCCATAGTTTTTCAGGCACTCTGTCTATCAGATCTAATCCCTTAAATCTATTTGTCACTTTCACTGTATAATCATAAGGGATTTGATTTAGGTCATATCTGAATGGTCTAGTGGTTTTCCCTACTTGCTTCATTTTAAGTCTGAATTTGGCAATAAGCAGTTCATGATCCTAGCCACAATCAGCTCCCAGTCTTGTTTTTGCTGACTATATAGAGTCTCTCCATCTTTGGCTGCAAAAAATATAATCAATCTAATTTTGGTATTGACCATATGGTGGTATCCATGTGTAGAGTCTTCTCTTGTGTTGTTGGAAGAGGGTGTTTGCTATGACCAGTATGTTCTCTTGGCCAAACTCTGCTAGCATTTGCCCTGCTTCATTTTGTACTCCAAGTATTTGTACTCCAGTTATCTCTTGACTTCCTACTTTAGCATTCTAGTCGTTTATCATGAAAAGGACATCTCTTTTTGGTGTTAGTTCTAGAAGGTCTTGTAGGTCATCATAGTACCATCCAACATCTGCTTCTTCAGCATTACTGGTTGGGGCATAGACTTGGATTACTGTGGTATTGACTGGTTTGCCTTGGAAATGAACACAGGTCATTTTGTTGTTTTTGAGATTGCACCCAAGTACTGCATTTTGAAAATGGGCAAAGGACCTGAATAGACATTTCTGTAAAGAAGTCAGGGGCTTTCCCTGGCAGTTCAGTAGTTAGGACTCATGCTCCAATGCAGAGGACACAGGATTTGATCTCTGGTCTGGGAACTAAGATCCTGCATGGTGCACCATGCATCCCGCCATCAAAAAAGTCATACAGTTGGCTAACAATTATGTGCAAAGGTGCTCAACATTATTAATCATCAGGGAAATGCAAATCAAAATCACACACCTGTTAGGATGCCTATTATCAAAAAACAACAACAAAAAAAGTTAAAAGAGGAAAAAGATAGGTGTTGCTAAATACATGGAGAAATTAGAATCCTTGCTTTGGATTGGCCCCAAAGTTCATTCAGATTTTTTCCATAACATCTTATGAAAAAATCCAAACGAAATTTTGGGCCAACCCAATACACTGTTGGTGTAGGTATATTATTAGGCAAGATTAGGCAAAAGTTTTCATATTTCTTCCTTTTTTCCATGTACCTCTCAGGTTTTCTTATCCAGATTATTCTAATTTCATAAAAGAATTAAGGATCTTTCCAAATTTGTAAATAATTTATTAACATTTCAATAGATATATCCTAAAGATTTTGATGGAGAAGGCAATGGCACCCCACTCCAGTACTCTTGCCTGGAAAATCCCATGGACAGAGGAGCCTGGTAGGCTGCAGTCCATGGAGTCACAAAGAGTCGGACACGACTGAGCGACTTCACTTTCACTTTTCACTTTCATGCATTGGAGAAGGAAATGGCAACCCACTTCAGTATTCTTGCCTGGAGAATCCCAGGGACAGAGGAGCCTAGTGGGCTGCCGTCTATGGGGTCGTACAGACTCGGACACGACTGAAGTGACTTAGCAGCAGTAGCAGCAAAGATTTTGAAATATTAGTAGATAAAACTTTTGGATCCATAATCTCTTGAGGGAAGTCATGTTTGGAATATTTCATAGATTTCTTTAATGTCTAATATTCTTTTCAAATTTTCCATTTCATCTAGTTTCAATTTCAGCTAAATAATTTATATATTTCTAAAATGTGGTATTTATGTATAGTTTAAAAGTTATTTCCCATATTTCTTCATGTTATTTATTTAAAATTATTTACCCTTTTCCACATTCCATAAGACTGCTAGGAAAAGTTCATATTTTATTAATTTATATATTTCTGAGAGTTATAAATGCATGAATTATTATTTTTCACCAAGAAATGTTCAAATTGAAGACAGAAACTTTCAAGTATTAGTACATGGCTGAGAATAAATGCCAGGACATTGGATTGTTGTAAGAATTTTGTATTTTATAAATGAGACAAGATAAGTAGCATCATTTGGAAAATTGGCTTTAAACTGAAAACAAATTGTACTCTAAAATAAAGTTTGTTTTTAGGGTGGGGGAAGAATACTAGAAACAACATTATCCAAGTGTAAGCAAATATGATGGAAATGGACCTTTCTAAATTCTGGATTTATGAATTTGGCTTTCCTGGCATTATATTTTGTGTAACAATTCATAAAACAAAATATGGGGGTCTAATCTGGGTTATTGTTGTTGTTAGTCACTAAATCGTGTCTGACTCTTTTGCAACCCCTTGGACTGTGGCCTGCCAGGTTCCTCTGTCCATGGGATTCCCAGGCAAGGATACCGGAATGAATTGCTATCTCCTTCTCCAGGGGATCTTCCCAACCCAGGGATTGAACCCATGTCTCCTGCATTGGCAGGGTGGATTCTTTATCACTAAGACAATAGGGAAGCCCTCTAATCTGGGAAAGCTATATAAATTCACCATTCTTGGCAGCCAAAGGAGCGATTACTTGGCTATATTCATCTGAAGGACTTTGTCTTTGACCCTGCTCTAGGAAAATAAGAAACACTGAATTTGGATTTACCATTTAAAAATTTTTTTAATTAAATAATCCTTTAATGAATTTGTCTGTTGTATGTTAATGTATGTATCTGTATATAGAGATGTGATTGTGAAAGTATGAATGTAAACAATATATATGAATATGATATTAAAATTTTTGTCTATACTAATATGTTAAGGTTAGTCTGATGTGAGAAATTGACCTGTTTCCTTAACGGTATGATTGTAGACTAAAAATAAATTAATCTGAAATCCTTCCAACTTTGATCTGGAGGAATTGTGCTAGTTTGCAAAATGTATGAGCCTAAAACACACCAAGATAAAAGCCCAGGGCAAGTAAAATATATTTGAATTGTAATTAATCACTTTGTGTCCAGTTATACATAATAGAATTTGCTTTTTTTTTTTTTGTAATGGTGGTGTGAACTGAAATGTTACCTTTACTTCTAATAATGTAAATACATTTTATTTAGTCTTTTATATTAATCAGTATGTTAACAGATATAGTTATATTTGGATGTTATAGGTTCTATGACATGTTTCTTTGTAGGCAATACTTACAAATTACCATGGGAATGAGCTTCTGAATGAAACCTGGCTTGGTAAGACTATAATATTTTATAATCTATTTTATTTTGTACTATTGAATTTTGCATTTTGGGCCTAGTCAATTTAGTTCTTTACAGGTATAATTTTATTAAAAAATAAATTGATTAAATTTAAGTTTTATAGAAGGAAAATTGGAAATAAATTGAAAGATATTAATTCTAATTGAAAATAGTCCACTATTCTGAAGTTAATTTATTTGGTGATGTCATTTCTTCAGATAGGAACTGTCATTGGTAAATGTGGTCATTATTATGGTAATTCATGTTATGCTGATTGGTAGTGACACCTTTTCATAAATAAGTCACTGGTAATAAAATTCTTGGACTGACTTTCAAGTACAGTCCCAAGAATATTATACAAGGAAGCCAGTGTATAGCATATTTAATCCATATGAATGGTTACATTTATACCTGGAAAGCAATTACAGTCATTTTGAAAGCTAGAGCAATTACAAGCTAAACATGTAGAATTATATTCAGATCTGAAAAAGAAATTCTAGGACAAAGCAATGGCAGTAAATTTGACCAAAATTCAAACACTATCTGTTCTCTAAAGTCTATCATGGCATCTTTCCTACTAGCCATTATTCACATCCTATTATATCACATCACTATCTGTTTACCTGTATTTGTCTTCCATATAAATTTGATGAGTTTTTGGAGGAGAAAGAGCTTGCTTTAATGATATTGGTACCACTATATCATCATCTAGAACAAAGCATTAGTTCCAGAACCCAGATGAATGACAGCAATTTTTAAAGAGTGTGACTTAAAACTGTATCATGGAGTGAATTGGGGGTAAAACGTAGGGTGAAATAATAAGCAAATTATAAAATAAAATGAATGTAGAGAATTTAAAATTCCATTGAAGAACACAATTTTTACTTTAGGGCTCTTTAAAACTCAGGTCCCCTAAAATATCATATCCTTTAAGATTTTGTCTTTCCTCTCAATTTATATCAAAGATGATTGATTCATTGAATAACAAATCTACCTGTAATACATTTTCAGCTGTAAGACTCAGACTCTCAGTAACTACTGGGCGGATCCAACTGGAAACCCAGGGTTGGTATGAAAATTATAGTAAAGTAAAGATATTTGAGAATAAACAGATGTAAAAAGAAGCCTTCTCAAAACTTCTTCTATCTGACTAAAAACAGAAACTTATGGGAGATGAAACTGCCATAAAATTCCCTTTTTGGGGTGCGTCTACTCCCAAGAGAGAGAACAAAAGTAAACCTACTATACCCCTCTTGGGAGAGTTTCAAGGCCAAGAAGTCAGAAAGACCAGTTGTACCTGCATAAATAAACATTGCAAATTTTAATAACTTTACATAAATAAACATTACAAAAATAACTAACTTTCTTATCTCCCACTTGCTCACCTAAAATTTAATTTGTCTTTCCTAAAGAAACCTGACTTGTTCTTCCCACAGAAAAGAAACATTTTCCCCCTCCTTTTTCCCTACTAAGTAAGATATATAAGCCCTTCCATCCATCCATCAAGTACTAAGTCGTGTCTGGCTCTTTGCGACCCTATGGACTGTAGCCCAGGAAGCTCCTCTGTCCATGGGATTTTCCAGACAAGAATACTGGGATGGGTTGCCATTTTTTCCTCCAGGGGTTCTTCATGACCCAGGGATCTGCAGGCAGATTCTTTACCTCTTGAGCCATCAGGGAAGCCCACATAAACCCTTAATATTAGCTACTTAACATTAGCTTCTTTTGCTAGCTAACATGCACATAGGAAAGGATTATTCTTTTTTTTTTTTTTACTAATTAATCTATATTTTGTTGGTTTAATTAGCAAGCTCTCAGATGCGAAACCTTAGGAGGCAGAAATCAGAACATCACTGATTTCTATGATATTTGGGTAATCAAATATTCACATAGTGATAGTGAGATAACAAAGGTAATCAAAGTGGCCATTGAGATACTACAAAATCTAAACCACATAAATTTCTCATTTCCTGAAATATTTAAGTGAAGTACCCCCCCATTTGGAAGAGCCTGATTTTGGTCATCAAAAATTTTGTATTAGGAACAATTTTAAAGACATAGTTAATTATACTGTGAATATAATTAATTGATTGAATGTAAATTCAAATTCCAGTAGGAATTCCAGGAGGCTGCCTTTTACCAGCTTTTCAAGCCAATGTTAACTGACTTGAATTTTGTGAAACCCAGAATATACTTTGTATAATAAGTCAGATAGTGTTAGTGAGGAAGGACACTAGACTTAAGAGAAATGGGCACTTTGAGGGGAATATGTACAACAGAGTCAAACATGTTTTGTTTACTAAGTATTGCTCTACTTGCCCCATTGCCCTGAAGGGTGATCTTATACATGAAAGTTTACTACTAACTTGAAGTTTACTACTAAATAAAAAGAAACTCAGTAACTAAAATATTCTTCTCTGGATCTCTTTGTGATTTTGTTAAAAGTATTATAGCTGTTATTGTCATTTCTAAACTGAAGCTAATATTATACATTGGCACATTGGTTTAATTACTGTTCACAGAATTATTGAAAAAAAGAAATGCTAATTACATGAATGAACCTTGTAACTTTTAGGTTACTGTTTATTGTATTAGGTTTGGTGTAATGTTTCAGATGACACTGGAGCCAAGTTCAAAAATTAACTGAGCTCATTATGAGATTTAATTGTTTGTGTCAGTAAATTGAGGAAAATTTTATTTTCCAGCAAAATCTCATCCAAGTGGTTTGCCAGAAGGATGTAATTTGATAGGTAACTCTAAGCCACTAGAAGACAAATTTAAAAAAAAAAAAGTATGGCATCAATACAAATGTTCTTAGGCTGATGATATCCTGAGGCTGGGAAATCATTTCCACCATCTTGACTCTTCACTTCTTCGGTAGGCATTTTATGACTCATATTTACTTGGATTGCATTTAGGTTCTCTAATGGTTTCAAAAATCTAAAGGGAGTGTTCTAAAGAAGCCTCTTTTGTCACTTATCTCTAGGACAAATTGTACTCTGAGAACAATTATGTTGGGGAAAATGTATTTAAAAGTATTCGGAATTTTAAAACGAAACAACAAAAAACTTTACCTGAAGCCTTGATACCTTTACATGTAATCCTTTAATCAACCTGGGAATAATTACATATTTAATTCTTTGCAACATTTAAGGATAGTTTAATACTTTAATTAGCTATTTACACATGGAAAAGTTACAGAAGTAATTAAGGATATTCAAATTAATTAAAAGCATTAGGAGGTATTAAATGTGAAAGAACACATTTTTTAAATTAAATCTTTCCAGTTTTCAAAATCTTCTATACTCAAAAAAGAGATACTAACGGTTTTATCTGAATCAGTTATGCTAGAAATACATAACAAGTCAAGTATTAGAAAATTTTTAAAGTGAACTGGTTATAATCTTTTGGATTCACTTAAAGTTTTGTTTCACCCCTCACTTATTAAAAATGTTTTGGTGAGATGAGTCTTCATTGCTATTAATAAATGTTTTACTACCAATGGAAGAAGTCAGAGGCCCAAAGGTTTAGACTGAAAATCTCCCAAAGAGAAAAATCTGCAGGAATGATGGTACTGAATAGGTTGACCATAGTGTTCTTTTCATAGTGAAATTGTTGAATCCCATTTATGTCGCTGTCTCAAGCAGATAGTCAAGAGACTGGAGTGCCAGGTTTTGGAAAGTGAAAGTGAAGTCCTGTCCGACTCTTGCGACCCCGAGGACTATAGTCCACCAGGCTCCTCCATCCATGGGATTCTCCAGGCAAGAATACTGGAGTGGGTTGCCATTTCCTTCTTCAGGGGATCTTCCCAACCCAGGGATTGAACCCAGGTCTCCTGCATTGCAGGCAGACTCTTTAACCTCTGAGCCACCAGGTTTTGGAAGTAGCTGCCAAATGCTAATGGAAAAGCCAAAGTAGTAAGTAAAGTTAAGTTTTAGATAAAGAAGGGAAAAGTTTTCTCCTCCTAGTAAGTTGGGGCTGATAGAAAAGAATATCTGTAGAGTTGTTGAAGTAAATGACTCTTTAAGCTTACAATCCTCAAAACTTCCTTAATTTCAGGTGTAGGTGATGAGAGAGCTGTGAAGTGAATTTAAAATGCCAACAATTTTTTTCTTTCAATTAAATGGAAATCATTAAATGGAAACTTGGGAGTATGCTGCCTTTACAAAAAGAAAAACAGAAGCAAAAGAAAAGCAAAATCACGTTTGTTTGGAGAAGAAATCCAAGAGGATTTGGGAAATGCATATGGTCCCATGAAAAGGACTACTCTATCACATCTGTTGTCCTTAGAAAAAGCTGAATATTACAGTTAGTGACTCATAATCAACTCTTCTCTCACTGAACTATTCAACAAATTTTATTAATATTCTTCAAAAATATGATATTTAAATATTGTCTAATATCTACAGAAGGAATATATCAATTTACTTAACCATTTCACTACTGTCGAACATTTGTGCTTTTTCACGTCACCATAATAAACAGTTTTGTTCATCAATCTTTGCCCACATATTGATCATTTACTTAAGTTTGATTTCTAAAACTTTAGATGCTAGACGAAGGCTAGGAATGTTCTAAAATTCTTGAAGTGTTTGCAAATTTACGTTTTCACCAACATAACATGAAAGTGTCATCACTTTGAGTAAAATACTGGGTTGTTAATTTGATAGATAAGAAGTTGTCTATTTTTATCAAGTTAAATTTCAGGCTTTATTAAAAAATAAAGTATAATTTAAGTTATTAGCAGAGATATTTCTGATGGCCTTTATGATAAATACTAAAGGTACACATAACTCACAAGTAACAAATCATGCCCTCAGGAGATGGGATTGTCTCCTTTTTTTAAACCATTTTTTTTTACTTTTTATTTTATTAATTTTAAAAATTCTTTATTTTCTAAATTGAAATTAGCTCATTTACAATGTTGTGTTAATTTCAGGTGTATAGCAAAGTGATTCAGTTATATATATATATATATATTAATAACTATGCATAACTATGTATATATACTTTTCCAGATTATTTTCCATTATAGGTTATTACAAGATATTGCATATAATTTTCTGTGCTATATAGTATGTCCTTGTTGTTTATCTACTTTATATATTGTAGTGTGTATATGTTAATCCCAACTCCTAATTTATCTCTCCCTCTACCACCCCCTCTTTGGTAATCACAAATTTGTTTCCTACGTCTGTGGATCTGTTTCTGTTTTTAAATAAATTCATTTCTATCATTTTTTTAGATTCCACATATAAGTGATATTATACTTGTATTTCTCTGTCTGACCAACTTCACTTAATATGATAATCTTTAGGTCCATCTATGTTTCTCCAAATGGCATTATTTCATTCTTTTTTGAGTAACATTCCATTGTATATATGTACCACATTTTCTTTTTCCATCTATTGATAGACATTTAGGTTAATTCTGTGTCTTAGCTATTGCAAATCGCACTGCTATGAATTTTAGGGTGCATGTAGTTTTTCAAATTATTGTTTTCTCCATATATATGCCCAGGAATGACATTGCTGGATCATATAGTAGCTCTATTTTCAGTTTTCAAAGGAACCTTCAAATTGTTCTCCATAGTCGCTCGGTCATGTCCGACTCTTTGCGGCCCCATGGACTGTAGCCTACCAGGCTCCTCCCTCCATGGGATTCTCCAGGCAAGAGTACTGGAGTGGGTTGCCATTTCCTTCTCCAGGGGATCTTCCCGACCCAAGGATCGAACCCCGGTCTCCCACATTCCAGGCAAACACTTTAACCTCTGAGACACCAGGGAACTCCTTAACATTCCACTGTATATATGTACCACATTTTCTTTTTCCATCTGTTGATAGACATTTAGGTTAATTCTGTGTCTTAGCTATTGCAAATCGCACTGCTATGAATTTTAGGGTGCATGTAGTTTTTCAAATTATTGTTTTCTCCATATATATGCCCAGGAATGGCATTGCTGGATCATATAGTAGCTCTATTTTCAGTTTTCAAAGGGACCTTCAAATTGTTCTCCATAGTGGCTGCACCAATTTATATTCCTACCAACCATGTAGAAGGGTTCTTTCTCCTCCACAAGCTCTCCATCATTAATTATTTGTTAACTTTTTAATCATGGCTATTCTGACTGGTGTGTGGTGGTATTTCATTGTACTTTTGATTTGCATTTCTCTAATAATCCGTGACATTGAACATTTTTTCATATGCATGTTGTCCATCTGTACATCTTCTTTGGAGAAATGTCTATTTAGATCTTCTGCCCATTTTTTTATTGGATTTTTTTTATAAATATATTCTGCTTCATGAGCCATTTGCATAATTGGGGAATTAGTTCTTCTTCAATAGCATCATTTGCAAATACTTTCTCCCAGTCCATAGATTGTCTTTTTTTATTTAAAGTTCTAATTTCATTCTTCAACATGTAGCTGTCCAGTTTCTCAGTACCACTTATTGAAGATACTGTATTTTCTCCATTGTATATTCTTGTTTCCTTTATCATAGACTAATTGACTGTAAGTGTATGGGTGTATTTCTGGGCTTTCTATCTTGTTCCATTGATCTATATGTCTGTTTTTGTACCAGTGCAATGCTGTGTTTATTACTGTAGCTTTGTAGTATAGTCTGAAGTCAGGAAGCATGATTCTTCCAGCTCTATTCTTCTTGTAAAATACTGTATATTACACTTTTTCACTATTGTTGATTTGGTAGCCAAAAATTCTGTTTGTTATCTATTTGATGATTGAGGAGGTAACAAAAGGATATAAAATAGAATAGCATAAAATGTAGGACAAGTATGAATATTTTGTTTTAGCTCTGTATATTCATCATTGATTTATCATGTATACATTGAACTTCTATATCACTTTTTTGGAACTTGATCAGTATACATGCATCATACTACAATAGAGCCTTTAATAAAATCATAGTGTATGTGCAGAAGTGGATATGTAAATGAGTAATTATAGTATATTGAGATAAATGTCAAAAATATGTAGAAAGCTCTTTAGGAAGAAAAAAATGACTGGAGGTAGATGATGGAGAGACTAGACTTCACAGAAATAGTAACACTTGAGTTTAATTTTGGTGACTGATATTGCTTGATGTACAAGTACAGGAGGGGAAAGGTGTTTCAGAATAAAGAAAAGAATGCATAAATTCAGGAAGTATGAATGAAATGGTGTGTTCACCCAACTACAAAGAGGTCTATATGATTGAAGTATGGAATTCATTTTGGTGAGTGAGAGATAATGAAAGAAAAGGGAATTGTAATCAGATAGTGAAGGATCAATGGAGAAGGCAATGGCAACCCACTCGAGTACTCTTGCCTGGAAAATCCCATGGATGGAGGAGCCTGGTAGGCTGCAGTCCATGGGGTCGCTAAGAATCGGACACGACTAGGCGACTTCACTTTCACTTTTCACTTTCATGCATTGGAGAAGGAAATGGCAACCCACTCCAGTGTTCTTGCCTGGAGAATCCCAGGGACAGCAGAGCCTGGTGGGTTGCCATCTATGGGGTCACACAGAGTTGGTCATGACTGAAGTGACTTAGCAGCAGCAGCAGTGAAGGATCAATCTCTTAAGGATCAATCTCTGACCTTCAGCATAACTTTTTAACTAGGGACAGTGTTTCTATTACATATTTCCATAGAATCATGAGCATCTATTTTCACAACACACCACATATATTTACTTATTAGTTTCACTGTCTTTAGACTCTGACATCCATGATGGCAGGGAGTGTATCTGTCAGACTCACCTTTGTATCTCTATTTCCTAGCACAGTACTTGCTGAATACATAAACAGATGAACAAACTTCACAACGTAGGCATCAAGGATTTATTAAAGCAAAGATTTTTAAACAAAATAAATAACTATATGTAAAAACAATTATAAATCATTATATATTTATATATTACAGTGGGTTGCCTCCAAAAAGATATGTCTAAGTCCTAACCCTCCAGTACCAGTGAATGTGACCTTATTTGGAAATAGGGTATTTGCTGCTGCTGCTAAATCGCTTCACTCGTGTCCAATTCTGTGCGATCCCATAGACAGCAGCCCTCCAGGCTCCGCCGTCCCTGGGATTCTCCAGGCAAGAACACCGGAGTGGGTTGCCATTTCCTTCTCTGCAGATGTACTTAAATTAAGGATGTCAAGGTGAGATCATATAAGATGTAGGATGGGCCCTAACTTAAGAACAGTTTCCCTTATGAGAGAAAGGAGAAGGAAATTTGAGACACAGACACACAAGGGAGAAGGCTATATGAAGATGGAGGCAGAAATTGGAATTAAGCTGCCACAAACCAAGGAACGTCTGGAGGCACCATAGGCTGGACAAAGTAAGGAATTATTAACTCCTGAAACATTCAGAGGAAGCCTGGCCCTGCAAACACATTGATTTTGGTCTGGCCTCTAGAAATGTAAAAAAATAAATTTCTGTTGTTTAAGACCACCTAGTTTGTGATACTTTGTTACAGCAGCCCTTGGAAACTAAAATATAACATTATATGTTATATGTCTGTGTTAGTCAATTATATATGTTTAATCATTAATAAAAAAGTGAGGAATAGAATGAAAAAGGAAAGGCTGAGAATAGGATAAGAATTAAATAAGGTATTTATTGTCAATTGACTAGGTCAGAAATGATGGGAGACTGAAAAAAAAGTCTATAGCAAGGCGATATATCTTGTTATTTAGAAGATAGAACTTTTAGATATAGTGGATTTCAGAGGGAATAAATAAGAAAGAGAAGATAAAGATGAGTCTTAGATTTCTCACACAAGCATTTGATTGATAATTTTATTAGCAGAAATAAAGAATTCAAGGAGAATCATGGATTTGGTAGATCTGCATCATAAACTGGGTTATTATTCTTTGTCATGTGTAGCGAGGGAAATATCTTCTGATTTAGCTTAGTGGTCAGATAATTATTTATTCAGATATTTCTTAATATTACAGGTTTTCAATTTTTTGCCTAGGGACTCTGTGTGTATGTTGTTGAAAGTGAAAGTGAAGTCACTTAGTCGTGTCTAACTCTTAGCGACCCCATGGACAGTAGCCTACCAGGCTCCACGGTCCATGGGATTTTCCAGGCAAGAATTCTGGAGTGGGTTGCCATTTCCTTCTCCAGGGGATCTTCCCAACTCAGGGATCGAACCCAGGTCTCCTGCATTGCAGACAGATGCTTTACCTTCTGAGCCACTAGGGAAGCCTGTGTATGTTGTTGGACACTTTTAAAATTCAGCCATGAAATTAACAATACACTCACTTTCTGCTTATACAGATTCTCAGTATGGTTAGCCTATTCTTTGTCCCATTACCTACTGCTTTAGGCAGCCATGAATTTAATCAATTGCCTGTAACTGTTTTTGACAAATACCAACTGAGAAAAGTCTTTCTATTCCTGGTGACCTTCAAGTTAGATCGAATAACACAACCTTGAAAGCATGGTCTTCCAGGGAAATACCAGACAGGTCAAATAATGTGAATTCTTTGGGAATGAGACTTTGAAGGAGTTTCAACTCCATTCTGCTCCTTCTGGTGATCACAAGGCCTGAGTTGTGATGGTGATTTCATGGTAAATGTGGGCTTTTGTTTCTCAAAACTATTGAAAATCTGGAGGTGGAAATTGGAATAGGGCAAATTAAAATGCTGGTTTTCATTCCATATTTACATTTCATAAGACTTTTTTCTTTTTGGCTGTGCCATGTGGTGGTTTGCAGCATCTTAGTTCCCCAGCCAGGGATCGAACCCAGACCCCCTGTAGTGGAAGCACAGAGTCCTAACCACTGGACTTCCAGGGAATTCCCAATGAGACTTTTATATTAATTACAGTTAGCATAATTGGGCTTCCTTGGTAGCCCAACTGATAAAGAATTCACCTGCAATGCAGGAGACCCTGGTTTGATTCCTGGGTCAGGAAGAACCCCTGGAAAAGGGATAGGCTACCCACTCCAGTATTCTTGGGCTTCCCTTGTGGCTCAGCTGGTAAAGAATCTGCCTGCAATGTGGGAGACCTAGATTCGATCCCTGGGTTAGGAAGATCCCCTGGAGAATAGAACAGCTACCCTCCAGTATTCTGGCCTGGAGAAATTTGAACATGATTGAGTGACTTTAAGAAGAAGATTAACTGCAATAGATCCCAATTATTGCTTTTATTTTTATTATTACATGTGTACTGAGGTAATATGGTGCCAAATAACATGGTCAAAGATTTTCAAGGACTAAGTGTCTTTAGTGGAAAATGGCTTGGAGAATAAAGATCCCTTTAGTCTACATCAGCAATGACCTTGCTCACTATTCAGACCCTCATTATGTATATATGTCAAGATCAATCTTTAAAACTACATTTTATTTAAAACTTCTGAAAGTTTCTTGATTGTATGTGTTAGCAGTTGAGTGAGATTTTAGCTATTGTTCTTATTAAATATATCAAAGAAATTCTCACAGTAGTTTTTCTTTTGAATAAAAAAATCCAATCTTCCTCATTTCCTCAAAAAGAATTCCATCACTGGGTAAAAGAATTACTAAGATTGCTAGCTGAGCAAAATCATAGAGTGATTATAACAAGAAATAGTAAAAAAATAAATACCTCATGTCAACAGCATAAAAAAAGACAAGTTAGAATTATTCATATTTTTTAACATAACGGTAATTTTTGTATTAAAAATCATAATTCTACAGAGAATAATAAATAGGTTTTCCAAATGTATTTTCCTCTCTTAGAAAGTAAATAAATAAATAGGTTAATCAATACAAGGTAATTGAAATTAAGGCAAACAATCGACTTTTAATTATTTCTGTGTGGGTAATCCATGTACTTTTCATACTGTTCATGGGGTTCTCAAGGCAAGAATACTGAAGTGGTTTGCCATTCCCTTCTCCAGTGGACCACATTCTGTCAGATCTCTCCACCATGACCTGCCCATCTTGGGTTGCCCCACGGGCATGGCTTAGTTTCATTGAGTTAGACAAGGCTGTGCTCCTAGTGTGATTAGATTGACTAGTTTTCTGTGAGTATGGTTTCAGTGTGTCTGCCCTCTGATGCCCTCTTGAATTAAAAAGCCTCTTGATGAAAGTGAAAGTGGAGAGTGAAAAAGTTGGCTTAAAACTCAACGTTCAGAAAACGAAGATCATGGCATTCGGTCCCATCACTTCATGGGAAATAGATGGGGAAAGAGTGGAAACAGTGTCAGACTTTATTTTGGGGGGCTCCAAAATCACTGCACATGGTGACTGCAGCCATGAAATTAAAAGATGCTTACTCCTTGGAAGGAAAGTTATGACCAACCTAGATAGCATATTCAAAAGCAGAGACATTACTTTGCCAACAAAGGTCCGTCTAGTCAAGGCTATGGTTTTTCCTGTGGTCATGTATGGATGTGAGAGTTGGACTGTGAAGAAGGCTGAGCGCCAAAGAATTGATGCTTTTGAACTGTGGTGTTGGAGATGAAGGGGATGACAGAGGATGAGATGGCTGGATGGCATCACTGACTCGATGGACGTGAGTCTGAGTGAACTCCAGGAGTTGGTGATGGACAGGGAGGCCTGGCGTGCTGCGATTCATGGAGTCGCAAAGAGTCGGACACGACTGAGCAACTGAACTGAACTGAATCCATGTACAGCCTTACTTTCCATGTAGTTCTCCTCTATATCTCTCATTCTTATCTTGAATCACTAACACTAGGGAGGAAAACTCTGGAAATAATGTCTAAATATGATATTCAAACAACATCCTAAAGTCAAATATTATTTATTTGGGGTTAACCATTACTCTATAATACTATGCCATTTAGCTCTCATTGGAATATTTGTGCAATATGTATATAAAGGCAAAAATTGTTTCCACAGTAGCATTTTATTGTTACATTTATACTTGGTATTATTCAGTTAGTTTTAAAATCATAGATATTTCCCCATGAATGAGACTGTTGAGATGAAATCCACTTGTCTCTCACTCTGTCTCTATCAGTCAGTACTTGTGTCTTGCACATTTTCTCTGCTTGCTTTGATACAAACTTGACTATCTCCAGAAGGTGCTACTTCTCTGGAATTTTTGTCAAGTGGTAGATTCTTTCATGTCTCATGTATTTGACGTCAAGAGTTAGTATTTTACTTCCTCCAGTTTGAAATAAGTATTACCCTTCTATTTTACCTTGCTGTTCAATAATTATCTTATCCTCTTGTTGAAGGAAATAAAACAAAAGTCACATAACACAAACAATTTTACTAAGGTTGTGTCCTCTTCAAACATCTGGACTTTTGCTGAGATTCCTAGTTCAGCATTGTCTCACCTTGCACAGCCTAAGGTCTAATTTCTCATTTTTGATGGGATTGGCCACTTATCCATGAAGCCTCAGCTTCCTGATATGAACAACTTAATATCCCTATTTAATTTTTTCAGCCTTGGGAAGTTCTCTTAAACTAAGACAGCTTAAAACTCAACATTCAGAAAACTAAGATCATGGCATCTGGTCCCATCACTTCATGGCAAATAGTTGGGAAAACAGTGGAAACAGTGAGAGGCTTTATTTTGGGGGAGCTCCAAAATCACTGCAGATGATGACTACAGCCATGAAATTAAAGGACGCTTACTCCTTGGAAGAAAACTTACAACCAACCTAGACAGCATATTAAAAAGCAGAGATATTACTTTGCCAACAAAGGTCCATCTATTCAAAGCTATGGTTTTTCCAGTATTCATGTATGGATGCGATAGTTGGACTATAAAGAAAGCTGAGTGCCGAAGAATTGATGCTTTTGAACTGTGGTGTTGAAGAAGACTCTTGCGGGTCCCTTGGACTGCAAGATCCAACCAGTCCATCTTAAAGGAAATCAGTCCTGAATATTCAGTATTCGTTGGAAGGACTGATGCTGAAGCTGAAACT
This sequence comes from Bos taurus, assembly GCF_002263795.3. NCBI lineage: Eukaryota > Metazoa > Chordata > Mammalia > Artiodactyla > Bovidae > Bos > Bos taurus. Next base: position 10,642,305 of record NC_037357.1, read on the forward strand.
CCAATACTTTAGCCACCTGATGGGAAGAACTGACTCATTTGAAAAGACCCTGATTCAGGGAAAGGTTGAAGGCAGGAGGAGAAGGGGACGACAGAGGACAAGATGGTTACATGGCACTACCAACTCAATGGACATGAGTTTGAGTAAACTCCTGGAGTTGGTGATGGACAGGGAGGCCTAGTGTGCTTCAGTGCATGGGATCTCAAAGAGTCAGACACGACTTAGTGACTGAAGTGAACTGAAAACAGCATCAATGTATATTGGGTTGGCCAAAACGTTTGTTCAGGTTTTTCCATACCAACCCAATACTTAAAAGTACATTTTTTTTTTACTTTAAACAACATCTATGTGTTTTACACATAAATAAGGACTTTTATTTGTGGTTTTAATTTAATGCCTGCATGTACTGTTTGAATTTTTTTTTGTATTTTGTTTATGTTTATGTTTGTATTTTGCTGATGTTTATGTTATAATATACATACATATATACATTATTATATATAATGGAAAACAATCCAATTTACAATTTACTCCTCCAAGATTTCATGATTCTTTTTTAATGGGAGACAAACAAGAGTTTCCTGTTTTATTTATTTTTTGGCCACTCTAGACAGCTTGTGGGATCTTGGTTCCCCCACCAAGAATTGAACCCATGTCCCCCTGCAGTGGAAAGCAGAGTCCTAACCACTGGACTACCAGGGATTTCCCAAAGATTTCATGATTCTGATATCAAAATCTAGATACAGTTATATGCCTGCTCCAAATGAAAATATGTACATTCACACATACAGAAACACACCCCAGGAAAAGAAAAAAGCAGATTATTTATTGGTGAAACACTAGATATATTCTCCTGAAAAATGAACAAAGTATGTCTGCTATTAAAATTATTTTATAATATTTCAAGATACATTAATAAGTTTAGAACTCTATAGATGATGTAAGTATCATCAGAGCTTTAATTTTGGGTGTTTAGCTTCAAAGTATACCTGGATTCAATTGACTTAATTCATCTTTGCTTTTTGTGCATTTAACATTGTTATTGTGCTCAGTGCTCAGTCGCTCAGTTGTATCCTACTCTTTGGCAACCCCATGGAATATAGCCTGCCAGGCTCTTCTATCTGTGGAATTTATTAGGCAAGAATACTAGAGAAGGTTGCCATTTCTCCCTCCAGGAGATCTTTTCAGAACAGGGATGGAACCTGTGTCTCCTGCATTGGCAGGTGGATTCTTTACCACTGAGCCACCTGGGAAACCAACATTATCATTACTTTAATGCTAACTATACTACAAAGTTGTTATATATTTCTCTATTTTAGCCATTGACTACCAATACAATAAGTGTGGTGTGCTCATTTTCCAATCTTTATTACCATGATGGAAGAAAACCTTGGTGGTCTGACACTGGGGGGCACTATGTAAGAACTGATGCTTGAATGATTGAATTGCATTATAGAAAATTTTTATATATGAAGTAAGACATAGATGAAAATTTACTTATTTGACTCTACCTCAAGAATGATGTTCAACATATATGCTCTTGTTGAATTTTAATTTACAATTTATAAAATTTTCATTAAAATTCTTGGCTAGCTTATTTCATGTCCCTGGTGGCCAGAACTACCAATTCTTTATCCTTGTAAACTCATGTTTTAGATCCATATTCATACACTGGATGTTGTAGTTTCTCTATAGGTTATGTGAAACTTTAGTTGCACATTGATAAATAATATCAAGAAACTGGCTTTTTTTTTTTTCCTCTTGGAGGGTAACAAAAATAATTGATCTAATAGGCAATATATTATTTTTAGAATGTTAAAGGAATTAAGGTTGTTTAACTTGCAGAATGAAGGGTTAAGGATGGATTAAATTACTATCTGTAATATCATAAGAATCTTGTAAGAAAGAATATTAAAGAATAATGTGCATGTATTATTAAACAAGAAGAGATTCCCTTAAGTGGAACTGAGAAATATGATTTTTAGAGAAACAGAAGAGATTGGTAAAATACTAAAATACATTAAGATCTGCAAGACAATAGACAATCATCCATCCTGAAAGGTTTAGCCTAAAGAAAGGGGGATTAGGTCAGATAATGTCACAGTTTATCTCTCTCATTTTGTTAATTATTCCATAACAGATCTCATCAATAGGTAATGCTAGCAGTTGGAAAAATCCCCTTTTGGCATCCACTGGAATTTGTTAGCTTGGGATGAGATGTTTTCTTTTTATCTAAGCGTGGGTAATTCTAATTCATTAAGACTAAAAAAACAGATCTTTCTCATGGGAACAGGCATATTTCCCCTCCTTTTCCCACCTTGGTATTATTTCTAAGTTTCTGCATTAAACTAGATTAGCAATGAGAAAACTCTCTGACCCTTGTTGGACATTTGACCTACAGTGATATCACCAAAGATGTATACATGAAATAAATCTACACCACAAGCTTACAGAAATTTTTTCTGCCCAGAATATGTCCCAGCTGTTGGATGATAAAGCCATTGTTCACCAATACACAGAACAGACTAGGGGCTAACATGTCTACATGCCAAATTGGCTCTACTTCAAAAGTATATTCCACAGAAAATAATACCCTTGCTCCTTGCAGCCCCTTAGCTCTGTAGCTGAGAAAAAAAGTTCAATTTAAAAACATTTCCATCCTGGGATAAGCTAAACTAGATCAAACCAGTCAATCCTAAAGGAAATCAACCCTGAATATTCATTGGAAGGATGGATGCTGAAGCTCCAATGTTATGGCCATCTGATCCTGGAAAAGACCCTGATCCTGGGAAAGATTGAGGGCAGGGGGTAGAAGGGGGATGAAATGGTTGAATGGCATCACCAACTCAATGGACACGAGTTTGAGCAGACTCCTGGAGATAGTGAAGGACTGAGGAGCCTGGCAGCAGTCCATGGGGTCATAAAGAGTCAGACATGACTTAGAGACTGAACAACAACAACAGCATTTCTGAGCAAAGACTGGTCAACACACATATTTTATTATAACCCTAAAAATTGTCCATAAAATATGACTTTTCTAAGAAATTATGGGGGCTTCCCTGGTGGCTCAGAGGTTAAAGCATCTGCCTGCAATGCAGGAGACCTGGGTTCTATCCTTAGGTCAGGAAGATCCCCTGGAGAAGGAAATGGCAACCCACTCCAGTATTCTTGCCTGGAGAATCCCATGGACAGAGGAGCCTGCTGGGCTACAGTCCATGGGGTCACAAAGAGTCGGACATGACTGAGCGACTAGCACACTTTCACTCACTTTATCCTCTTTATACTCAAATACATAATACACTGGGTCTGGCATATTGAAGTTAATATGACAAATAGATACCTATGAAGGACTAAATATCCCATTTAAATGTGATAAGAGTAGCAAGCTTTGGCATTATAGGTGTTCCTCTCTTTATGAACAACATTAAAAAATAAGGGTCTATAAAATATATAAGTTGACAAGTAAATACATAAGGATTTCCTGCAAAGCTCTTTTCCAATAGTAAAATGAAGTAATATAAGGCATTGCTAGGAGATATGCTTATAGAAAATAGTTAAAGTACATATAGATATACTTTATGCAGCAGCTACACATATTGAGAATTTAGAATCAAGTGAAATGATAGAATTCTAGAAACGTTTTTTGTTGGTTAGTGGCTGATCACATCTGACTCTTTTGTGACCCTGTGGACTGTAGCCTGCCAGGCTCCTCTGTCCATGGGATTGCCCATGATATGGGAGTGGGTTGCTATCTCCTTCTCCAGGGTATCTTCCCGACCCAGGGGTCAAATATGTGCTTTCTGCATTGGCAGGCAGATTCTTTACCACGGAGCCACCAGGAAGCCCCAGAAGCTTTATTCAGTTCAGTTCAGTTCAGCGTCTCAGTCGTGTCCGACTCTTTGCGACCCCATGAATTGTAGCACTCCAGGCCTCCCTGTCCATCACCAACTCCCGGAAGCTTTATTAGTTTACCACTAATCATAAGGAGGCAAGAAATAGACCTGTTTGGAAAAACATAACAAGTGAGGGAAGCAATAAGAAAGAACAATTAACTAGGGGCCCAAAATTTTCATCTTATTCAGTTTGTGCCAGGTGAAATGTGAACAGAACATTGATAACTGCCAGACTTGGCTATCCCACTTCCTGTCTCTTATTTTCTAGGTCTAACATTTTCTTACTGCCACGAGGATAAACTTTTCAAACATTATTCATATCAAATTCCACTTGGATAAACATCTTACAAATGAAATCTTACACTGGAGTCCTTAAAGTTGATTTAACTTTCTCCTTTATGCAGTATTTACTACCTCCACTTCTTTTGATTCCAAATACAAGACATGTGAATATATTGTACACTTGCACATAAAACTCTCTTAAATCACTGGTATTTTATGCCCCCATCATATTTGTCATGAACATTTGGGTGCTGGTCACCTGAACTCCCATGTGGATAAATTTTTTACAATATAAATTTTGGCAGGAGAGAGAGCCCACTTCACACTGTAGAAACTGAAGGGGAAAAAAAAAAGGCATACTCATTTCTCCAGCCTCTGTCTTAATTAATGGAGAACCATTTGACTAAGTTTGTCACCCACCTAAATTTTGAATTTCATGTAACTGCCATTGTTTTTGTCACTTACAATAGAATGTATTCTCCATTGTACCCTTGCTCCCTTTGCCCTGCTCATTCTTCAAACCTTGTTTTTTGCATCTTCTTATGATTGCATGAGCTATTAAATAGATTTCAATAAAAATGTTATTTTCCTAAATGATCATAGAATAGTGTTGGTTGCCTGCAATTAAGAATCTTAACTAAATCATCTTGTATATCTGGCTTCATGGTTTGTTTTTTAAGGTTTCATCTATAAATCTAAATGTAAATGGGTTGAATGCCTCAGCCAAAAGACAAAGACTGGCTGAATGGATACAAAAACAAGACCCCTATATATGCTGCCTACAAGAAACCCACCTCAAAACAAGGGACACATACAGGCTGAAAGTGAAGGGCTGGAAAAAGATACTTCATGCAAATGGAGACCAAAAGAAAGCAGGAGTAGCAATACTCACATCAGATAAAATAGACTTTAAAATAAAGGCTGTGAAAAGAGACAAAGAAGGATACTACATAATGATCAAAGGATCAATCCAAGAAAAAGGTATAACAATTATAAACATATATGCACCCAACAAAGGCGCACCGCAATATCTAAGGCAAGTGCTAACAACTATGAAAGAGGAAATAAACAATAACACAATAATAGTGGGAGACTTTAATACCCCAATAACACCTATGGAAAGATCAACTAAACAGAAAATTAACAAGGAAGCACAAACTTTAAATGATACAATAGACCAGTTAGACCTAATTGATATCTAGAGGACATTTCACCCCAAAACAATGAATTTCACCTTTTTCTCAAGTGCACATGGAACCTTCTCCAGGATAGATCATATCCTGGGCCATAAAGCTAGCCTTGGCAAATTAAAAAAAAAAAAAATTGAAATCATTCCAAGCATCTTTTCTGACCATAATGCAGTAATATTAGATGCCAATTACAGGAAAAAAAACTATTAAAATTGCAACATATGGAGGCTAAACAACATGCTGCTGAATAACCAACAAATCACAGAAGAAATCAAAAAAGAAACCAAAACATGCATAGAAACAAATGAAAATGGAAACACAACTACGCAAAACCTATTCAGTTTAGTTCAGTTGCTCAGTCGTGTCCGACTCTTTGTGACCCCATGAACTGCAGCATGCCAGGCCTCCCTGTCCATCACCAACCCCTGGAGTCCACCCAAACCCATGTCCACTGAGTCCGTGATGCCATCCAACCATATCATCTGTCATCCCCTTCTCCTCCTGCCCTCAATATTTCCGAGCATCAGGGTCTTTTCAAATGAGTCATCTCTTAGCATCAGGTGGCCAAAGTACTGGAATTTCAGCTTCAACATCAGTCCTACCAATGAACACCCAGGACTGATCTCCTTTAGGATGGACTGGTTGGATCTCCTTGCAGTCCAAGGGACTCTTAAGCGCCTTCTCTAACACACACAGAAATCCCTTGCATTCCTATACTCTAACACTGAGAAAACATAAAGAGAAATTAAGGAAACAATTCCATTCACCATTACAATGAAAAGAATAAAATACTTAGGAATACATCTACCTAAAGAAACAAAAGACCTATATATAAATAACTATAAAACACTGATGAAAGAAATCAAAGAAGACACAAATAGATGGAGAAATATACCATGTTCATGGATTGGAAGAATCAATATAGTGAAAAATAGTGTACTACCCAAAGCAATCTATAGATTCAATGCAATCCTTATCAAGCTACCAATGGTATTTTTCAGAGACCTAGAATTAATAATTTCACAATTTGTATGGAAATACAAAAAACCTCGAATAGCCAAAGCAATCTTGAGAAAGAAGAATAGAACAGGAAGAATCAACCTACCTGACTTCAGGCACTACTACAAAGCTACAGTCATCAAGACAGTATGGTACTGGCACAAAGACAGAAACATAGATCAATGGAACAAAATAGAAAGCCCAGAGATAAATCCACGCACATATGGACACCTTATCTTTGACAAAAGAAGCAAGAATATACAATGGAGAAAAGACAATCTCTTTAACAAGTGGTGCTGGGAAAACTGGTCAACCACTTGTAAAAGAATGAAACTAGAACACTTTCTAATACCATACACAAAAATAAACTCAAAATAGATTAAAGATCTAAACCTAAGACCAGAAATTATTAAAATCTTAGAGGAAAACATAGGCAAAACACTCTCCAACATAAAACACAGCAGGATCCTCTATGACCCACCTCCCAGAAGATTGGAAATAAAAGCAAAAATAAACAAATGGGACCTAATTAAACTTAAAAGCTTTTGCACAACAAAGGAAACTATAAGCAAGGTGACAAGACACCCTTCAGAATGGGATAAAATAATAGCAAACGAAGCAACTGACAAATAATTAATCTAAAAAATATATAAGCAGCTCCTGCAGCTCAATTCCAGAGAAATAAACAACCCAATCAAAAATGGGCCAAAGAACCAAATAAACATTTCTCCAAAGAAGACATACAGATGGCTAACAAACACATGAAAAGATGCTCAAGATCACTCATTATCAGAGAAATGCAAATCAAAACCACAATGAGGTACCATCTCATCCTGGTCAGAATGGCTGCTATCCAAAAATCTACAAACAATAAATGCTGGAGAGAGTGTGGAGAAAAGGGAACCCTCTTACGCTGTTGGTGGGAATGCAAACTAGTACAGCCACTATGGACAACAGTGTGGAGATTCCTTAAAAAAATGGAAATAGAACTGCCATATGACCCAGCAATCTCACTGCTGGGCATACACATCGAGGAAACCAGAACTGAAAGAGACACATGTACCCCAGTGTTCATCGCAGCACTGTTTATAATAGCCAGGACATGGAAGCAACCTAGATATCCATCAGCAGACAAATGGATAAGAAAGCTGTGGTACATGTATACAACGGAGTATTACTCAGCCATTAAAAAGAATACATTTGAATCAGTTCCAATGAGGTGGATGAAACTGGATCTTATTATACAGAGTGAAGTATGTCAGAAAGAAAAATACCAATACAGTATACTAACACATATATATGGAATTTAGAAAGATGGTAACAATAACTCTATATGCAAGACAACAAAAGAGACACAGATGTATAGAACAGTCTTTTGGACTCTGTGGGAGAAGGTGAGGGTGAAATGATCTGAGAGAATAGCATTGAAACATGTATATTATCATATGTGAAACAGATCGCCAGTCCAGGTTTGATGCATGAGACAGGGTACTCAGGGCTGGAGCACCGGGATGACCCAAAGGGATGGGATGGGGAGGGAAGTGGAAGGGGGTTCAAGATAGGGAACACATGTACACCCATGGCTAATTCATGTCAATGTACAGCAAAAACCACTACAATATTGTAAACTAATTAGCTTCCAATTAAAATAAATTAATTTAAAAAATTAAAAAAAAAGGAAATGTTAGGTAGTTTTCCCATCCTAAAGTGTGCACATTTTTAACAAAGGAAATTATGTATAGTCCAGAAAAGTAATGTTGTAACTGCAGGGATTAAGGCATTTGTATGAAAGTTTGTGAAGAATCTAATCTGAGGCAAAGGGACATTTCTACATTTCTTTCAAATCACAATTAGTCTTACTTTCTACACAGCCACTTCCAAACATATCAGATGTCATAGCATCCAAAATGTTTCACAATTCTTGGAATTGATGTACAGTTTTTTTCTTAAATGTGTATCCAACTTATTTTTTTAAATTTGTTTATTTTTTTATTTGAAGGATAATTGCTTTACAGAATTTTTTTTTAATGGATTAGTTAGTTAGTGAAAGTTGCTCAGTTGTGTCTGACTCTTTGCAACCCCATGGATGTCCATGGAATTCTCTAGGCTAGAATACTGGAGTGGGTAGCCTTTCTCTTCTCCAGGGTATCTTCCCAACCCAGGGATAAAACCCAGGTCTCCTGCATTGCAGGCAGATTCTTTACCAGCTGAGCCACAAGAGAAGCCCTGTCTCTCAAAAAAAGTTGAAAACACACACACACACACACACACACACACACACATAAGACCTATCACTCGAATCAATGTCCTTGAGGATGTTTTCTTTATTACATTTTCTTGTGGAGTTTAAATAGTTGTGGCCATGCTATACATTCAATTTCGGATATTGTTCTTTCTCTACTTAGCTGTATATGCAGAATATTTCTCATCTAAAGTTACAAGTAGAAAGAGAGTCAAAACTACTAATAAGCTGCTCTGTTTTTGTTCACTGCAACCACTCTTGAATGGAACATTCAGGGTTTTTTTTACCCTGTTAGAGAGAATACTGAAATCATTTTCTAAGAAGAACAAATAGCAAACTGGATCAGAATCATATTTCATACAGCCCAGTAAAACACAAGAAGTCCAAAGAGACCATGACTGCTTGCTCTTTGTTCCAGGGACTCTTGGACAATCCTACAGAATCAAGTGCTCCTTGGCTATTTTCCACAGGACAGTGAATTCTTCATCTGGGAGCATAAGGATTTAGAAATATTACTAGCATATCATAGTATAACAAAATTTGGACCTTCTCATTCCCAAGAGATTATTTCTAAATAAGGCTGAAGAATTGATGCTTTTGAACTGTGGTGTTGGAGAAGACTCTTGAGAGTCCCTTGGACTGCAAGAAGATCCAACCAGTCCATTCTGAAGGAGATCAGCCCTGGGATTTCTTTGGAAGGAATGATGCTAAAGCTGAAACTCCAGTACTTTGGCCACCTCATGCAAAGAGTTGACTCACTGGAAAAGACTCTGATGCTGGGAGGGATTGAGGGCAGGAGGAGGAAGGGACGACGGAGGATAAGATGGCTAGATGGCATCACTGACTCGATGGACATGAGTCTGAGTGAACTCCGGGAGTTGGTGATGGACAGGGAGGCCTGGCGTGCTGCAATTCATGGGGTCACAAAGAGTCAGACACGACTGAGCGACTGAACTGAACTGAACTGAAGGAATGGAAAAGATCATGGGCTATTCTCTAGCCTCTATGGCTTGTATTATGCCATGAGAATTTTTGCGTGCTTAGTTGCTTCAGTTGTGTCTGACTCTTTAAAACCCCATGGACTGTAGCCCAGGCTTCCCTGATAGCTCAGTAAGTAAAGAATCCACCTGCAATGCAGGAGACACAGGAGATGTGAGTTCAATCCCTGGGTTGGGAAGATCCCCTGGAGATGGAAAAGGCAACCCACTCCAGCATTCTTGCCTTGAGAATCCCACAGACAGAGGAGCCTGGCTGGCTACAGTCTACAGGGTCACAGAGTTGGACACGACTGAGCAACTAACCACAAGGGCACACAAGAACTGTAGCCCACCAGGCTCCTCTGTCCATGGGATTTCCCAGACAAGAATACTGGTGTGGGTTGCCATTTCCTTTTCCAGGGCATCTTCCCCACCCAGAGACTGAACCTGCATCTCCTGCACTGGCAGGCAGATTCTTTACCACTGAGCCACTGGAGAAGCCCTGAGATTTTTTATATACATGCTAATTTGTAAACGTACCTGCAATCATAGGAGGCTCTTGCCTCAATGTGTAACTGAAGAAAAATTATAATTGAGTGTCTTGACTAACAGTCAATTTAAATATAAAAAGTGGGGGTAGATTTTGTGAAAAGAGAGGATCAGGGAGCAGAGCATGTCCATAATGACTGACCACAAACAAACCACTTTTAGGCTAAGACAGGAGACTGTTTTGATTCTCTTCTTGGACATTTGAAGCAGCTAAACATATGGTAGAGAAACCCTATCATTGGAGGAGGGCTGAGAAACCAGGGTGGATAATATCTGATTGCTGTTTAATAGTATCTAAAATAAAAAATAAAAGACATTTATGGAAATCTCTTTAGACCAATATCTATCTCAGAGCTCTGAAATTGTCATTCACTGCCTTATAAAAAGAATCTGTTTATTTGGATACAGCTGCAGAGCAATAAAAAAATATTTTCCCCTGACATCTGGTCGAAGGTTTCCTCTAAAATATCTTCTTACATTATTACGTCAAAAGGCTTGGGATATCTTTCTTTTTAAAACTTTATTAAGGACTAATTGGCAATTGAAATTGTATGTTTAAAGTATACAATGTGATGATTTGGAGTATATATATACACTGTGAAATGATTATCAAGGTCAGGATAATAAACATATTCATCACTCTTTTTTGGTCTTTGTGGTGAGAATACTTACGATCTGCTGTCAGCAACTTTCATGTATACAACACTGGATTAACTTTAGTCACCATGCTGTGCATTAGATCCTCAGAATTTGATTCTTCTGACAATTGTATCCTTTCTTAATATTCCTAATTTCTGTTTAAAAATCTACTCTGGATGTATCACTGTTGTAATTATTCTTTTTTAAATTATTTGTTTCTTTAGTATATATGCCCATTTTTGAATAGTAATTCTGCTTTATTTTTATGTGTAAAATGGTTCAGTAACATTTAATAAATTTCCATTTGTGAATGAAAATAACATTTCATTTAGCTCCCAAAACAAATTATTGTCATTATCCTCATCTGTGGGTTAAAGAGAGTGGGATTCAGAAACAGAGTAGCTTGCCCAGAGTCACACAATGGGTAAATGTTAGAAATAGTACAATCACTCAAACCTGTTTTACTTCAGCATCCATGTTCTCTCTCTTAAGCCATTCAAGCTCCAGTAGAAAATATGTCTTCTTTCTCATGGTCCTAAAAATACCCATTTTGCACAACATTGCCCCTAGTTCTATAAAACAAGAACCTAGAGAGTAATACTTCACCAGAAGGTCCTAGTTTAAGGTATGTTCTTCTATGGCAACATCTCCTATTCTGTAATGATTTCAGTTTCTCCTACCCCATTCTGTGTCTTCTTTGTGATACAGTGATTACAATTGCATGTAGCTCCAGGTATAGATGTTCTGTGGTTTCGCAACACAGGATATGTGTTGTTCTCCTCTGTATAAGAAACAGTCAATGATGACTTCCAAATCCCCATTTAGGGATTTGATGGATATTTCAGAGCCAATCATTTAAATGTGGTTTAGATTAATTTTCCCTAAATGCATATGAACCATTTGGAATTTAAAGGAAGTTGAGCAATTTTATAAAACCTGCTCCATATTCTTCATGTGCCGAGTGGCTTAGTCATGTTAAATAGACAGTTTTGTACTAAGCTGAACTGTGATTTTTAGCTTAGTTGTTAAGTACACGTAAACACATTTATAAAAGCAAACAAAAGGAAAGAGGAAGGAGTTGACAAGTATCACAACATTTTGTAGTTTTATAGATTTATACAAATAAGAATTCACAGATTTCAAAGATTTATACAAATAAGAATACAGAAACACATTTTGTCAGCCAATCAAATCTGGAGTTGGGCAGCATCAGAAGAGCACACATCTCTTTCCTAAGTAGATATTTAATCAACTAGGTCAAAACTTCTGCATCAAAAAAAAAAAAAAAAACTTTGGCATAACTTTATCTGCATTGTTGTTGTTTAGTCATTAAGTCATGTCCAACTCTTTTGCGACCCCATGGACTGTAGCCCGCCAGGCTGTCCATGGGCTTTTCCAGACAAGAATACTGGACTGGGGTGCCATTCCTTCTCTAGAGGATCTTCCTGGCCCAGGGATGAAACTCGAATCTCCTGTATTGCAGGCAGATTCTTTACCACTGAGCCACCAGGGAAGCCCTTATCTGCATTAGAGAATAATGTAATAACCTTTAAATATTAAAAACAGAATGTTAAAGTTTTCAAGGTAAACATATATGTTCCTTTTAGAAAACTTTGCTAGTATATGGATCTGCATTATATTTTAATGTATTCCTTATCATTCTAGATATTTTAGATGGATTAAAAGTTAGCCCACCAGGCTCCTCTGTCCACAGGGGTCTCCAGGCAAGAATACTGGAGTGGGTTGCCATGTCCTCCTCCAGGAGATCTTTCCATCCCAGGGATGGGACCCACATCTCTTGTCTCCTGCTTTGACAGGCGGGTTCTTTACCACTAGCGCCACCTTTCATTTTTTTGGTTTAGTTTCTAAGTCCTGTTTGACTCTGTGACCCCATGGACTGCAGCACACCAGGCTTCATGTCCATTGAGTCGGTGATGCCATCCAACCATCTTATCTTCTGTCATCCCCTTCTCATTCTGCCCTCAGTCTTTCCTAGCATCAGGGTCTTTTCCAATGAGTCGGCTCTTTGCATCAGGTGGCCAAAGTATTGGAGCTTCAGCTTCAGCATCAGTCCTTCCAGTGAATATTCAGGTTTGATTTCCTTTAGGATGGACTGGTTTGATCTCCTTGCAGTCCAAGGGACTCTCAAGAGTCTTTTCCAACACTACAGTTCAAAAGCATCGTCTTACCATTTTTCCCTTTCTTGCTTTCTTTTTTTTAAATTGAAATACAGTTGACCTATAATACTATGTTAGTTCCAAATCCTCATAGTGATTTGGTATTTTTATATATTAGAAGAATGATTTCCATGATATGTATAATTACTATCTGTCACCATGCAAGGTTATTACAGTATTATTGACTAAATATCCCATGCTCTACATTTCATCCTCATAAATCATTTATTTTGTAACTGGAAGTTTGTACCTCTTAATCTACTTCCTCTAGTTCACTTATCCCAACTCCCAAATTTAGCAATTACCTATTTATTCCCTGTATCTGTAAGTCTGTTGTTCTTTTGTTTTGTTAGTTCATTTGTTTTAATGAAACTGTAAATGGGATTATTTTCTTAATTTCTCTTTCTGATAGTTCATTGTTAATGTATGGAAACACAGCATATTTCTGAATATTAGTTTTGTATCCAGCATGGTCTTTGCTCAATTTGTTTATTTCTTACAGTAGTTTTTTGGTGGCATCTTTAGAAATATATAAATATATGTAAACAGTGACAGTTTTCCTTTCCAACTTGAATTAATATTGTTTCTTCATTTGTCTGTGTATTCAGCTTGGGTGACTCCCATATTCTGTCTTCCACTTCAATGGTCTGTTCCTCTGTATCATCTAATTTACTGTTTATTCCTTCTAGTGTATCTTGTATTTCAATTATTGTATTCTTCAGCTCTATGTGGTCCTTTTTTATATTTTCTAACTCTTTGTTAAACTTCTCACTGTGTTTCTCCTTTCTTCTCCAGAGCTTTTAGAGCTTCTTTATGATCATTTTACCTAGTTTATTGCTTATCACTTTTCACTTAGTTCTTCTGGGATTTTATCTGGTTCCCTTTGAATATATTCCTCTGTTGCCTAATTTTACCTAATTCTCTGTTTTTATTTCTATGTGTTAGATAGGGATTTACATTTCTGATCTTGGGGAAGCAGCACACTTCCCTCTGGTCATCAGAGCTGTGTGCTCTAGGGGTGCTGCCATATGGGCTTCATGGGCTCTTGTGTTGTGGGAGGGCTGACTATTATGGGCGCACTAGGCAGCTGGACTGGGCCCAGCCCTGCCTCATGGGGATGCTGCTGGGTACTGGTGGGCAGAGCCACGTCCCAGCATGCTAGCTGTTGTGCCCAGGGTTATCGTAGTCATGGTGCCGGCTCACTAGTGGGCAGGGCTGTGTCATGAAGAGGCTGTCAGTAGGGCCTGGGAATTCCTGGAGTTGGTACTGGCCTACTCGCAGGTGAGGCTGATTCTGGGCCTTCTGATAGGTGGGGCAGAGTCCCAGGACTGCTGGCTGTGTGGCCTGTGGGGCCTGGGACTGGTGTCAGCCCCCTGGTGGGTGGATAAGCTCTCAGCACTAGTAGGCTAGAGAGAAGACTCCAAAATTTCTCTTGTCAGTACCAGTGTTTTCATGGTAACAGGTGCTCCCCAAAATGGCTGCCACCAGCATCTGTGTCCCCAAGGTGAGCTCCACTTGCTTCCTATCTCCCTGGAGGGTTCTCCAAGGTCAGCAAGTGGGTCAGAGACAGGTCCCTTTCAGATTACTGCTTATGCACTGGTTCTTGGAGCCTGTGTGATTTTCCATGCATCATTTTACGAGTCCAGTCTATTTCCTATGGCTCTCCCGTTTGCAAGCCCCGCTGGCCTTCAAAGTCAGACATTCATTTTCCCATTGCAGGAGCATGATATTGGGCTCAAACTCCTTTCTCCTTGAGGAGAACCTCTGCAGTTGTGATTATCTTCCCATTTGTGGGCCATCTTCCTAAGGATGTGAGTCTTGACTGTACGGGGTCTCTGCTCCTCCAATCCACCTTCTTGTGGCTTCTTAGACATTTACTAAGTGAGAAAGCCAAGGTTTGGGTCCAGTTTTATCTGTCTTCAAAGATTATACTCTGTTAATTACATCATACTGTCTAAAGAAGCCAGCTACATATTTGAATCCTAAACATTTTAAAGAGCAACTGTTTCAATGACTTATTACATTTCTAGAGATTTATACATAAAAAATAAACTTGCCAAACTTTCTGTTCATTTGGGGAACTGCTAAATGACAATATAGCTTACTCTATGTTTTTGATCCCTTATAAATCTCTAAACTTTCCTTAGATCATACCTAGTTGTTTAAGATCTTTTTTTTCTGGATGGGTAAAAAATCCCAGTAAACTCTGGTTCTTCACCAGAATTAATTGGGGATTACAGGGCACAATGGGACATTTTACTTTAAAAAATTTGTATTGAAACAGCTGTCTCTTTCATTACCAGGAGATCTGTACCCTTTCAGCTGCTAGTGCTGACATTTCTATTTCCCCATTTCTCTACAAAATGAGCATCTCTAAGAATTCTAAAGGGTTTTTTCATGATTAAATTGCAGTGGTATTTTAATAGGGCTTTTTGTGCACTTTATATCATAAGAAATTATGTAAAACTCAAAGGCTAATAACTTCCAAGACTTTATTTTGGTCAGTGATTCAAATTTTTGGAACTTTTTAAAATTTCTCTCTTTTTTTTGTATAGTTAGGTCAAGGTTAAGAAGTCACATTGCAAATCTATAATATTTATGAATGCATAGATGTGTAAAAGAAAAATAAGGTCAGTGAGTAAAGAAGAGAAGTGGCAAACCGTGAGGCAAAGTCTCTCCCTTACAACCTGCCCTGTCTACCTTTGGAATTAAGCACATTTCTGAAGATATCCTTATCCCAAGATTCCCATGACCAGGTTTTTCAATTCTAAATACTGTTGAGTAAGGACTTTGTGATATGATTAAGGTTGGTAATCAGCTTACTTTAAAACAGGGAGATTATCAAGGATCTTGAAATATTCAGGTGGGTCCTTGGAAGCAGTAGAAAGGGACAAAAAAGAATCAGAAAGATGGGACAGAAGTTGAAATAAGGGAAATTCAAAGTGTGAGAAAGACTTGACTCATCATTACTGGAGGGTGGCCATATAGAAAGCAATAGAAAATCCTTATTCAGCAGCTAAATAACTAGCTTTGACCTGCATTGATTTCTTGTCAAGCATTCACCTTTGTGTACATGCACAAATACTAACTGGAAAACCTTTAAGAAAATATCTTCAAGTACTGAAAATACTACACTAAAAATGATGCCAAAGGAAAAAACAAAGATTATCCAACTTTAGATAATACTGTGAGTCAGCACAGTAACTTCCCAGTTGCCTTCCAATCCCTATTTTCCCAATCCTCATTTTGGAAATACTGTTTTTACTCTCTGTGTCTTGATTTAGGGATTCAGAATCCTCATTCTTTACCTTGGCAAGAAATTTCTTGCTAAAGTTCCACTGAATTTGTTTTTGCTTATACAGGTGCTCATAGTGTCACATGTTTCTTATTAATAAACCTTATATGAAACTGGGCTTTCCAGATGGCACTAGTGGTAAAGAACCCACCTGCCAATGCAGAGATGTAAGAGACGTGGATTTGATCCCTGGGTCAGGAAGATCCCCTAGAGGGAGGGCAAAGCAACCCACTTCAGTATTTTTGCCTGGAGAATCCCATGGACAGACAGAGCCTGGCAGGCTACAGCCCATAAGGTCTCAAAAAGTCAGACACGACTTATGCAACTTAAAACCCATGCACACATGCATATAAAACTAACTTTTCCTTGTTTAATCCCTCTTTCTGTTGAATTACATGAAATATATAATATTATGATTATATCTCATTTACTTTTATGAATAAATGTTGAATTTTAAAAAAGAGTATATGGCTTCCCAGGAGTCTCAGTGGTAAAGAATCTGCCTGCCAGCAAGAGATGAGGGTTCCATCCCTGAAAAAGAAATATCCCCTGGATGAAGAAATGGCACCCCACTCCAGCACTCTTGCCTGGAAAATCCCATGGACAGAAGAGCCTGGTGAGCTGCAGACCCAGGGTCATAAAGAGTTGGACATGACTGAGTGACTGAGCATGGACACACTCACATATGTCTAATAATGCCTTAACGGATCACCTTACCAATATAAATTTACCTTAATAACAAACCAGAATGTCAATACTGCACTATAAGTATTTGCTTAATAATTCCAAGTTTTTTTCCTAATAATTCTAAGATTTCAAAGGAAATTAAGTGGAGGGAAGACTAGAAAAAGGGAAAGAAATGCCTTCCATTAAAACAGTAACCCAGTAATTCTCCATATCCTCCTTGAGAAGATGTAAAAACAGGATGGAAACCTACCACAAACTTTGGATTTCCTGTTAGTTAAAATAAAAAGGGAGTAGGTGAAGAAAGAAGGAAAGAATAGAACCCAAAACAGAAAAATGCTTCCTGTAAAATTAAAAAAAAATCTGAGACATAAATTGAACCAATTCCAGTGGTGCTTCTTAAAGTTTAAAGAAGATGGCTGATGTGGGCCAAAGAACTTTGAAGGACATACCACCTTATTGCTGCTTGACCTCTATTCATACACAGCATTGAGACCTATAATTAGACCTGAGGGAAAGTGAGATTAACTTAACTGACAGTAAGGGCTTACCAGAAGCCAAAAGTCAACGCTACAAGCAGCATTACTAAGAAAGAAGCTGGAGACTGCCACGACTTGTTCTTGGTACACGGAAGTTGATTATGACGGGCTTGCTTGTAGTGCTTATTTGCACTGAATTTGCTCTTGCAAATGAACACAGTAGCACAGTGGCCAAGTTTCCTACTTCTTCACTTTAGGGCCCTGGATCCTTTCTCAATCCTTCCAGACTATGACGTCACTAACAATATAAATTTATAGTAATTATAAAAATTTCCTGTTCTTCACATCTAGATCTGAAAATTTTATGCAAAGGTCTATACCAATTTCTTATTGAATCTCTCTCAATTTCTGCTGAACTGTGGCAATGTAGTGAGCAACCACATATACTCTGATGTGAAAAATTTCAAAGGGAAATGGAAAAACATCACCCAATATATGAAAATCTACTGCAGTTTAAACAAAGGAAATTATCAAGAATCAGAAGAGAGGCATCACTAGGAAACAAGTTTTCCAAGTAACAGAAGAACGTTATAGAAGTTTTAAGATTTTTCAACAGAATTTAAGAATATAATTGATCCAAAATATAAATAAAATAACATTAGAACAAGTAACTATGAGAGATGAATGGCAGTTACAAATACACACACACACACAGATTTTTTTAAGAAGGATTGTTAAATTTAAAACTTAAAAGAAGTATGATATAATAAGGTAATAATTGAATTTAAAAAGGCTCCTATGGATTCAAGAAATTCATTCAGCACTCTGACAGAATGGTAAATTTGTGGAACACAATAAAAGAAAATATGAGAGACATTATGGACAAATTCAAGAAATCCAATACACAGAAAGTAGAAATTTTAGAAGATGAGAAAAGGCATGATGTAAAAAAAAAAAAAGCAAAAAGCAAAGAACAATGGAGAGAAAATTTCCTGAACTGAACAAATATTTGACTTTTTAATTTGAAAGAGAAGGCTAAATATTCAGATTTAATCTGTGTGTGTGTAGACGGTGGATGAAGGGCAAGAGGAGGAAGCTAATGTAATGCCTAGACATATTTTGGTAAAAATTTTGAATTTCAAGGGCAATGATTGCATTAAACCAGAAAAATATAGTAAATTAAAAAAATAAATGTTAACAGATTAGAACTCAAGAACTGTAAGTCACCAAATGAAATAACCTTGTGACATATTTTAAAATAAATATAACTATAAGAAGAATCAAGAGAAACACTTTCATAGCAGGACACTTTAAAATGTCCTGCCAGTATTTTACAGATCACATAAACAAAATAAATAAATAAATAAATCAGGATATACAGAAATTCAAACAGTAAAGAATCTGCCTGCGATACAGAAGATCTGGGTTTGATCCCTGGGTCTGGATGATTCCCTGGAGAAGGAAATGGCAACCCACTCCAGTATTCTTACCTGGATAATATCATGGACAGAGGAGCCTGGTAGGCTACAGTCCATGGGGTCGCAAAGAGTTGCACATGACTGAGCAACTGAGTATTATACAGTATAACATTATAACAGTATAACAGTACTACACACAATATGATGCTGAGCAACAAATTGGGGTTGCAAAGAGTCAGACACAACTGAGTGACTAGCACTTTCACCCTTTCACTTTCAGTATTGTAATAGGTGATCTTGACAGAAAGATGATCCAAGAACCATTGCCTTGACCCCTTTTCCAGGATCCAACTGAACTGAAAGAAAAACAAACATGATGGGGCAGGGGAGGGGCCCAGAAATCCCTTGCTTCCAAGGGGGCAACCACAGTACAAACTCTGAGAGATTTCTGTAGCATAACTTGCAGTGGGAAAAGACTGAAGAAGTCATAAAGGTCCATATCACAATTATGATTGATAATGTCAATAATGGAGTCTGGCTTGGGAGTAGACAGCCACTGGGAATCTGAATACCACTGCACTAGATACCACATGTGACTCTACACGATAGTCAAGGCTGGCAGTGCCTCCACTGGTATAGCATACACCAAGCATGAAGCAGAGGAGATTTCCCTGAGCTGCCTGTATTCACTCACTCATTGTTCATTCAGCCAACAATTCTTAAACATTGATGTGTACCAACAATTGTGTTAAATGATGGGGAAAGGGCACTGAAAAATACAGACAATATTCTTTTCTTCATTGTTTTTCTATTCTGACCCAGGAGACAAAAACAAATATAAAATAAAACAATCTCAAAAAATTCTATGTGCTACAAAAGAAAGAACCCGGGGCGATATGATCCAGACTGTGTAGATAGGAGCTACTTTAGATTGGGTGATCAAAGAAGGATTTTTTCTCTGAAGAAGTGACATTTAAACTGACACCTGAACATTTGCACTGAGACATTTAAACAGGCTTTAAAATGAGCCATCGAAAAGATGGAGAAAAGGGTGCTTTAAGCCAGAGCAATAGCATAAACAAAGACTTGGGGGAGGGCAGGGAGTGGTGTAGGCATAAATAGATGGCAAGAAAAACAAAACTCTTCATTATAGTAAAGACACCAATACTTCCAAAATTAGTTGATGGATAGCTGCTGTGAAAATAATGATGGTTATTTGGGGGAATGGGTGAAGGGGATGTGAGAGTTTGGTATTAACATCTATGTAGAAGAATAAACTGTTAGGATAGCTAAGGGAATACACTACAAGGAAAATTAGTTTATTACCAATGCAAGAATATAGGGACATGGGAAAAATAGTTCCCAAATAGCCACCTATGTAAGTACAAATTTAGCAATTTATGAATGTGGCATTGTATTCTATTAGGGAAAGAAGAGATTAGCCAATAAACAGTTCTAGGGAAATTGGTTACTTGTTAACCATATTTTACATAGTACATTTATCACCAGTCACCAAAACATGGATTAAAAAGCTAAATGTTTAATAAATAACAACATTTTGAAAGAAAATATAAGTAATTACTGTGCAGTGTGGGAATGAGGAAGACATCTTGAAGCAACAATGAAGGAAATCTTAAAAACACACTGCATTTGGTGACGAATGATTATTTGCCTTTTAAAATATTTTGTATTTTCTAAGTCATCTATATTGAGAAGATTTTAATTTCAGAATCAGAAAATAATGCTTATTATAGAAAAAATCCAAAACAACGGCCTCAAAAGAAAATTGAAGGACTGTTTTACAAAGGAGATGTACCTGGTACACCTAAAATCATGCCCCTGGTAATCACCTGTTTATTTGGTATACCAGTATACTCTTAAAATTTTTAGATAACAACTGCTATTGGGTTGTTTTCTATTCTTTAATTTTCAGGGGATGGATTGTCCAAAATTATTTTAGCCTTTTAGTCTCTTGCTTTATAAACACACTCAAATATTGATCTTACCACAAAGATCTGATAACAAATGAATTTGGGATCTTCCTCCTGGACTATAGAGTCCTACAGAAACCTGATAACACATATTTTATCATTATTTTCCCAAGCTTCCTGTGGAAATCCTGTCTGATAAAAAATAACCACAACCCTGTTTGATCCTTTGGTGTGGAATTTTCCCTTCTTTGTCTCATGAAAACAGTCAAAGTACATTTTCTCTCTCTCTCTCTCTCTTTCCAGACTTGGGACACTTTTGCTTTCATTAATCCCAGAACAGCAGCTTTCATACCCAGACAAAATGGGTTCCCTGGGAATTATCAGCCTTATCATTATATAAATAAAATTACATATGTATGTCAATTCAATTGTCTTCAAATATCAGTGGTATTTCTCAGTTAGCAAGTAACCAGGCTATAGCCTTTTTACATTTTCATCTACTTTAAAGTGCTGCTGCTAAGCTAATGAAATCACTGTAGCCAAGCAGAAAGTTCAAGTTTGAAGAAGAGCTTTTATTTTTTTCTTTTTCTATTCAAGGCTATTGTTGTGTGTGTGTATTTTTTTTAAATGACATCCCTCTGTACTGAAATGTTACTAAAGGCATACCTCAGAGATATTGTGAGTTCAGTTCTGGCTTCTGTGCATGCTCAGTCATGTCGGACTCTTTGTGACCTCATGGACTGTAGTCTGTCAGGCTCCTCTGTTCATGGAACGTTCTAGGCAAGAATACTGGAGTGGGTTGCCATTTCCTCCTCCAGGGGATCTTCCTGACTCAGGGATCAAAGCCGAGTCTCTGGTGGCTCCTGTATTGGCAGGCAGATTCATTACCACTATGCCACCTGGGAAGCTCATCCCAGACCACCAAAATAAAGCAATAAAGAGAATCACATGAATTTTTTTGGTTCCCATTGCATATAAAAGTTATGTTTACACTGTACTATAATAATACCATTACACATTTAATGTAACCTATTAAATGTGTAATGGTATTATGTCCAAAAAACAACGTACATGCCTTATTTTAAAAATACTCTATTGCTAAAAAATGCTAATCATCATCTGAGCCTTCACGGAGTCATGATCTTTTGGCTGACAGAGGGTCTTGCCTCCATGTTGATGGCTGCTAACTGATCAGGGTGGTGGCTGCTGGCAGTTGAGGTGGTTGTGGCAATTTCTTAAAATAAGGCAACAATGAAGTTTGCCCCATGGACTGACTGTTCCTTTCACAAATGATTTCTCTGTAGCATGCAATGCTATTTGATGACATTTTGCTACATTAGAACTTCTATTGAAATTATAGCCAATCCTCTAAACCTTGCCACAGCTTTATCAACTAAATTTGTGTGACACTGTAACTCCTTTGTTGTCATTTCAACAATCTTCATAAAATCTTCACCAGAAGTAGATTCCATCTCAAGAAACCACTTTCTTTGCTCAATCACAAGAAGTAACTCCTCATCCATTCAAGTCTATCATGGGAATGCAGCAATTAAGTCACACCTTCAGTCTCCCTTTCTAATTCTAGTTCTCTTGCTGTTTTGACCATGTGTGCAATTACTTCCTCTGCTGAAGTCTTGAGACCCTCAAAGTCATCCATGAGGGTTGAAATCAAGTTCTTTCAAACCCCTGTTAAGGGTGATACTACAACCTCTTGCCATGAATCACAAATGTTTTTAATGGCATCTAAAATGGTGAAAACATTCCAGATGGTTTTCAATTTCAAGTTGACCCTTGAGCAAAATGGCAATTAGAGGCACCTAACCATTCACATCCCAAAGAAAGGCAATGCCACAGAATGCTCAAACTACTGCACAATTGCACTCATCTCACACGCTAGTAAAGTAATCCTCAAAATTCTCCAAGCCAGGCTTCAGCAGTAAGTGAACTGTGAACTTCCAGATGTTCAAGCTGGTTTTAGAAAAAGCAGAGGAACCAGAGATCAAATTGCCAACATCCGCTGGATCATCGAAAAAACAAGAGAGTTCCAGAAAAACGTCTATTTCTGCTTTATTGACTATGCCAAAGCCTTTGACTGTGTGGATCACAATAAACTGTGGAAAATTCTGAAAAAGATGGGAATACCAGAACACATGACCTGCCTCTTGAGAAACCTATATGCAGGTCAGGAAGCAACAGTTAGAACTGGACATGGAACAACAGACTGGTTCCAAATAGGAATAGGAGTATGTCAAGGCTGTATATTGTCACCCTGTTTATTTAACTTCTATGCAGAGTACATCATGAGAAACGCTGGACTGGAAGAAGCACAAGCTGGAATCAAGATTGCTGGGAGAAATATCAATAACCTCAGATATGCAGATGACACCACCCTTATGGCACAAAGTGAAGAGGAACTAAAAAGCCTCTTGATGAAGGTGAAAGAGGAGAGTGAAAAAGTTGGCTTAAAACTCAACATTCAGAAAATGAAGATTGTGGCATCTGGTCCCATCACTTCATGGGAAATAGATGGGGAAACAGTGTCAGACTTTATTTTTTGGGGCTCCGAAATTACTGCAGATGGTGACTGCAGCGATGAACTTAAAAGACGCTTACTCCTTGGAAGGAAAGTTATGACCAACCTAGATAGCATATCCAAAAGCAGAGACATTACTTTGCCAACAAAGATTCATCTAGTCAAGGCTATGGTTTTTCCTGTGGTCATGTATGGATGTGAGAGTCGGACTATGAAGAAGGCTGAGCACCGAAGAATTGATGCTTTTGAACTGTGGTGTAGGAGAAGACTCTCGGGAGTCCCTTGGACTGCAAGGAGATCCAACCAGTCCATTCTGAAGGAGATCAGCCCTGGGTTTTCTTTGGAAGGAATGATGCTAAAGCTGAAACTCCAGTACTTTGGCCACCTCATACGAAGAGTTGACTCACTGGAAAAGACTCTGATGCTGGGAGGGATTGGGGGCAGGAGGAGGGCACGACAGAGGATGAGATGGCTGAATGGCACCACTGACTCGATGGACATGAGTCTGAGTGAACTCCAGGAGTTGGTGATGGACAGGGAGGCCTGGCGTGCTGTGATTCATGGGGCCGCAAAGAGTCGGACATGACTGAGCGACTGAACTGAACTGAACTGAACCATTCACACAGTCAAAACCCAAGTATAACTTTAGGGTCTGTCCTCTCTATCTGCTGTTTCATATCCACACAAACAACTTTGGATCATGTAGTACAATAGTACAAATTTATTGAAAATAATTAGGTTTACATGAACTCACCCAGTACAAACTTGTGTTACACAAGGGTCAACTGTACTTTACCCGGATTCATCAGAGGAATCACTACAGTAGCTATAACCTTACAAAATATCTTTCTTAAGCAATAAGACTTAAAATAACTCCTTGGATCCATGGCCTGCAGAATGGATTTTTTGTTAGCAGACATGAAAACAAAATGAATCTCATAGTTCATCTCCATCAGAGCTCTTGGGTGGGTGACCAGGTGGGGGTCGATGAGTAGTAATATTTTGAAAGAAATCTGTTTTTCCTGAGAGGTAGGTCTTAATAGTGGGCTTAAAGTATTCAGATGTGCTGTCATCCAGGCTTTGTTGTTTCATTTATAGAGCACAGGCAAAGCTGATTTAGCATAATTCTTAAGGGTCCTAGAATTTTTGGAAAGATAAATGAGCTTTGGCTTTAACCTAAAGTCACCAGCTCCACTGGCCCCTAGCAAGAGAGTCAATCTGCTCTTTGAAGCTTTGAAGTCAGGCATTGACTTCTCCTCTCTAGCTATGAAAGTCCTAGATGGCATTTTCTTCCAATAGAAAGCTGCTTAGTTTCCATTGAAAATCTGTTGTTCAGTGTAGCCACTGTCATTAGTTATTTTAGTTAGATCTTCTAGATCTAACTAAAGCTACTACATCAGCATTTACTGGTTTACCTTCAACTTTTATGTGATAGAAATGGCTTATTTCTTTAAAACTCATGAACCAATGTTTGCTGGCTTCAAATTTTTGTTGTGCAGCTTTCTCACTTCTCTCAGCCTTCACAGAACTGAAGAGAGTTAGTGCTTTGCTCTGGACTAGGTTTGGGCCTAAGGGAATGTTTTGGCTGGTTTGATCACCGGTCCAGACCATTAAACTTTCTCCATATCAGCAATAAGGCTGTTTTGCTAGCAAGAATGCTAAAAGCAAACTGCTTGAACACTAGACCAAGTGTTGATCCATAGCCTGCACTGGTTCTTAGGGCTATGGTGGAGGAACCATTTTCTTAAAATAAATACACAGACATTTAAAATTCTTAACATAAGTTCAGAGAACCTGGGGACTTCTGAACAACAAGAATAAATTTAAATGGAAAAAACTAGCTGTTTATTTTAAATTCTCAGTCACATATTCCTGATTATTACAAGATTAAAAAGTGACTACTGAAATAATTTTGAACATCATCTCTCCCTTTCCACATTCTATAGATGGTTTCTAGGGTCCATCTAGCATTAGGTTGCGGAGAGTCTATTTTGCTTTCCACTGTAATTTAGCTTTCAATTTTCTTGTTCTCTCTTCAACTGAGGTATCTTCCGTTATCCAAATCACAGTAAATACTTGCAAAGCTTGCCTTGCCTTAAGTAACATGACCTTTGAGATCGAAATAGGAATCTACTCTTGTTAATACAGTAGTGTAGAAAGTATTGTAAAAAGTGAGTACCTCTAATTTCTTAAATATATTCATATGACTGATGAGTGTGCCTTTAATGACATTTAAACTAGTTTTATTAAAATTAAAACAGCATTCTTACTTTGTATAAAAAAGTAAGGTATAGGGAAGAATTTAAATAAAAAGTGAAAATCCATTCTATTGTGCAGACCTTTATCTCCCATTCCACTTTAGGAATATTAATTCCTGGCTTTTAATATCTTTGAACTTTCCATTTTAATTGCAAATAATATACCTATAAATCCATATCCTATTGAACCCCCACTAAAAAAAATGATGAGGTATAATGATTTTATAAATGGAGAATATTGTCAGACTACTTATCCTCTAAAAAAAAGTCAACGAAAATAGCCTCACAGAGTGAATTCTATTAACATTATAAGCAAAAGATGATTCCAATGTTATTACACTTTCCCAAAAAATAAAGTGAGAAGAAAAGATTTCACTTTTTGTCTTCTTTTAAATGACACACATTAATGCTCAAAAACTCACAAAAAGAGCGTGTTAAAACTGCAGCTTTATAGCACATGGAACTATATCCAGTATATTGTAATAACCTGTAATGGAAAAGAATCTGAAGCTATACACCTAAAGATAATAAAATATTGTAAATCAACTATAATTAAATTAAATTAAATTGAAAAAACTACAGCTTCACCTGACTAATGAATATTGAAGCACAAGCATTAACTAAAAATCAAATTAACCATAGAATGAATTAGCCATAAAATTCAGGATTCAATTTAGGAATGCAAGGATGGTTCAGTATAAGGAAATATTTAAAATAATGTATTATAAGTAGTATATAGAGAATGATAATAAAAGTGTGATTGGAGCCTAGAGTTCATTGGGAAATTGAAAGTGATAAAGCTAGCAAGATAGACTGGGAAATGGATCATGCAGTAGTTTATATACAATGCCAAAAATATCTGTGACTCTAACAAACAAGAGAAGGAGAGCTAATTTTTTTTCATTTTTTTGTACAATGAAAGTAATAAAAATTGTATTTAGTTTGATAAAATTGTTATTCACTTTTTATAAGCATCAAAACATTATTAGTGGAATATATATGAATATATATAATTAGTATACAGAATGAAACATATATATGATATCTACAGTGCATTCTTAAATGTTTTACACAATAATCACATTACTAAATTTTACTTAGATTAATATCATATTTTATGTAAAATATAAATATTAACAGATAAATATAGCCATATGATTATAAAATTAACATGTAATAATACCTAGCATTTATTGTGTTCCCTGTGTGCCAGGAAAAAATGTACACATGTAAGTATATATGTTAAATAAATATATATATGATGAAACCTCATGACAGCACTGAATTTGTTGCATTATCTTCATATTAAAGTTAGAGAAACAATCACCCATGAAATCTATCTGATAGTATAATCTCTGTTTAATCCACCACCTCCTCCTTTCTCTGCATAGTACACTGTGGAAAGACAATGTTTAGGAACTTTCCAGCGAGCCAGAATCTTTGAACAAGGATCAAAAATTGTCTAGAAATAATCTGCAAAATGAAACCCATATATAAATAATCATGGTGAAAATTTTTAAATCCCATTTAAAGAATAAATACAAGTTCAGCTTAAAGAACAGAAAAGATGGTAAATAATAAAATAACTTTATTAATATTTTTTGCTCCAAGTAAAACATTTGTTTTGAATTAGCCTTTAGACTCGAAGTGGTCATAACATGAAAAATTTTAGAATGTGAAGTTCTGTGTTTGTTCCCAGGGACTGTACACTTTGCTTTTTTGTCTTTGGAAGCATCTACAGGTGTGTTATGAGCTTAACCCTATCATAAGCATTCAGGAGTATGAACTGGACAATGAGAGCCTTATGAGTAAGTAGAGACCAGTGAAGGAGGATGATGTAGCCAGGGTAGCTTCAGTATAGACTATTCAGTATCACATGATGGTGCTAGTTTCAGGCAATAGTGAATATGAAAGCTGGGGTGACGCATACCTTGTTAGGGAGGCTTGCAAATCAATAACCAAAAAACCCTTCTACTTCTAATAATTAGTGCCTCTACATAATCAGTCTAATTTCAGTTTCATTGGAGAAACTGAGACAGCCTATTAGACCCAAAAGTATTGACTAACACTGGTACCCGAAGGCAAGAAGCATTGTCAAATTAAATGTGCTAATAAAAAAGCAGCCCTCTTACATATATTTGAAGATAACTATTTGTAGAATCAAGGTAGAGCTTCTTAATTAGTTTTTGGATTTAAAGCATAAACTAAAAAATAATTCATGGATTTTAAAAATGTGTTTGATGTTAGCTGAGGATGGCATCCATTTTAAACTAATGACCTATTGTGTACATGTGGTGCATTTCACATGTGCACGTGTGTTTATTTTGTATATGTGCACGCATATATTTTCTTGAAAGGGATGGTTTAAAAGAGAAGAGACAAGATCCCTCTCAACATTCTCTGTATTGAATCCCAAGATTCATTCTGTACTCACTATCTGATGAGATTTGACAGCACAAAATTCAGTTGCAAAGCCACATATAATGCAAGTAGGCTGTAGTATTGCACTATCTTGCTGGAGGCTAATCACTTTATAATGAGTTTAGTGAAAAGTACCTATGCAATAAGTTGTAGTTGACAGCAGCCCAAGGGAACCTCTAAGTGCTAAAAATTATCAGCTGAGAGATGTTGGATTGCATCCTTTTGAAGATAGAAAACAGATTCCTTTCTAAAATACAAGCAGTTTAAATTCGACATAAATCAAACAGATGGTAAAAGAAACATCTTGTTGCTATGGGCTTTATCCTGTTTTTGTTCTCACTGTTTTATGAAGTAAAAGAAGAAAAAAGTCAGGCTTCTAGTGTTCTAGTTTGAGGAAACAATATGTTAACAGCACAGAGAAAACGATTTTTTTTTTTTACTGTGATATTGTATATTTGACAGTTCATGAAAAAATTTACACCAAGCTATATTTAAAGAAAATGGTGAACATGCATTGAACAGCTAGCTTAGTTTTAAATGATTCACTTTCATTGTAGGTTTTGGATATTAAATAATCAATCTGGACTAGAGAAATTATAATAAAACTCAATCACTACTATTTATAAGACTGTTGCAGAACTGGGTTGCTATAAAGATCACTATGCATCAGAGGAAGTATAATTTTGGTTAGACTGCACTGATATTATTGATAAGCATCAAATTCATGTTAATTTTGCCTGCAAGAAAGATGCAGCATAACATATAAAGAAAGAAGGTTATAGCACTGCTTGGTAGGAAGAAATCTATAAAATAATACTTTAGCTTTCCAATTTGTCACTAGAAATGATGGAGAACAAAACAGAAAAGAGATACATTTGGCACGATGCCATGAAATGCATTTGACACAGTGCCATGAAAAACAATTCTGAACTTCAGTTTATTTCCTTAAATCGAAGGACACCCACTGTATCAGGGTTTACAGAGGTCAAAATAATCAACAGAATGACAGGTGTAATTGACAGATATGTTCTTTAAACTACTTGTGCTTCTATAGTAAGTGCTTGTACTGAAATGATATATTGAGTTAAATATCAGACAAAATTCCACAAATGTGCCAGGTAGGAAATATAATATTACAGAAGGATTTGATGGTATCACCTACAGTTGCTAAGGGGTAACTGGGGAGAACACTATGGAGTGGTGCAAACTGGGAAGTCTTCACAGAGTCTTTGTGGTTTCAGTAGGAGTTTGAGGATAAGGTAGAAGTTAAATAAGCAGAGAGCAGGAAAGAGCATTCACACAAAGCAAAGTAATATAAAGACTTGATTAGATTGTGGGAGATTTAAACATGAAATGGAGGAATAGTATTTGTTAGGCAATTAAGGGGCCATGGAAGGATTTAAACGGAGATGAATGTGTACAAAATACGGTTTTATGAAGTTATACTTTCAGCCAAAGATTGATGGCAAGGAAACTAGTTAAGATCTCATGACAACCATCCAAGGAAGCAGTGATTAGGGTTTGAACAAGGGTTGTAATGGGGGAATGAAAAGAAAGGCTATTAGAAAAGAAAAGGAATACTTTGGATTTGGTGGTTGATGAGAGATGCAAGGGACGGAAGAGTAAAATATTTCTGATTAGCAGGGAAATGAATTTCATAACCAATATTTACGTATATCCAGAAAGAAAAGAATTAAGAATGATTTGAAGATGTAAGTCTGAGGACAAAGGAAAGGATAATTTCATTCAAAAATACATATGGATAAAGGGGAAATAGTCTGAAAAAACAAATTCATTATATTTCCATTATTCAGAGGCTTCATGAATGTCTTTGGTATTGCATTTATACTTTTATTAATATATATAATATTAAATGTAGTTCAACCTTTGGTTCAATATTTTATGTTCTTGGAATATATATAACATATTTGACCAAATGTATTTGTCATGTAGTACTTAATTTTAATTAAGTAGATACAACCTCGGTTGCTAAGTCTGGTCTTGATAACTAATCATTTAAAATTAGGAATAATATGTATATTGAGAAGATAATAATTGATATATATGCATGCTGTCAAAGTTTGCTGTTGTTAGGAACATATTCTTGATGTGCGTCACCAGTAAACCTAATCAACACATTTTCTATTATAAAACAGAAGCAAACCAAACCACTGTGATTACAAAATGCCATTAGTAACACATAGTATTTTAGTGATTCAAAATTCTTTTTTAAATAAATTAACAACCTGAAGCAGTTACTCATAGAAATCAAATTCGTGTTTGTTTTTTTTTTTTTAAGTCAAGAAGAATTTTAGGTATAAAGAATCATTTACATGTTCTAATGTATTTTAAGAGAAACCCAAGTAGGACAGTAGGTGCTGAGAGAGGGCATCAGAGGGCAGACAGACTGAAACCACAATCACAGACAACTAGCCAGTCTGATCACATGGACCACAGCTTGTCTAACTCAATGAAACTAAGCCATGTCATGTGGGGCCACCCAAGAGGGACAGGTGATGGTGGAGAGGTCTGACAGAATGTGGTCCACTGGAGAAGGGAATGGCAAACCACTTCAGTATTCTTGCCTTGAGAACCTCATGATCAGTATGAAAAGGCAAAAAGATAGGACACTGAAAGATAAACTCCCCAGGTCGGTAGGTGCCCAATATGCTACTGGAGATCAGTGGAGAAATAACTGCAGAAAGAATGAAGAGACAGAGCCAAAGCAAAAACAACATCCAGCTGTGGATGGGACTGGTGATAGAAGTAAGGTCAGATGCCATAAAGAGCAGTATTGTACAGGAACCTGGAATGTTAGGTCCATGAATCAAGGCAAATTGGAAGTGGTCAAACAGGAGATGGCAAGAGTGAATGTCGACTTACTAGGAATCAGTGAACTAAAACAGATTGGAATGGGTGAATTTAACTCAGATGACCATTATATCTACTACTGTGGGCAGGAATCCCTTAGAACAAATGGAGTAGCCATCATATTAAAAAAAAAAAAGAGTCTGAAATGCAGTACTTGTATGCAATCTCAAAAACAACAGAATGATCTCTGTTTGTTTCCAAGGCAAACTATTCAGTATCACAGTAATCCAAGTCTATGTCCCAAGTAGTAATGCTGAAGAAGCTGAAGTTGAATGATTCTATGAAAACTTACAAGACCTTTTAGAACTAACACCCCCAAAAGATGTCCTTTTCATTATAGGGGACTGGAATGCAAAAGTAGGGTGTCAAGAAACACCTGGAGTAACAGGCAAATTTGGCCTTGGAATACAGAATGAAGCAGGGCAAAGGCTAATAGAGTTTTGCCAAGAGAACACACTGGTGATAGCAAACACCCTCTTCCAACAACACAAGAGAAGTCTCTACACATGGACATACATCAACAGATGGTCAACACCAAAATCAGATTGATTATATTCTTTGCAGCCAAAGATGGAGAAGCTCTATACAGTCAGCAAAAACAAGACTGGGGGCTGACTGTGGCTCTGATAATAAACTCCTTCTTGGCAAATTCAGACTTAAATGGAAGAAAGTGGGGAAAACCACTAGATCATTCATTCAGGTATGACCTAAATCAAATCCCTTATGATTATACAGTGGAAGTGAGTAACAGATTTAAGGGACTAGATCTCAGAGACAGAGTGCCTGATGAACTATGGGTGGAGGTTCGTGACATTGTACAGGAGACAGGAATCAAGACCATCCCCAAGAAAAAGAAATGCAAAAAAGCAAAATGGCTGTCTAAGGAGGCCTTACAAATAGCTGTGAAAAGAAGAGAAGTGAAAAGCAAATGAGAAAAGGAAACATATACCCATTTGAATGCAGAATTCCAAAGAATAGCAAGGAGAAATAAGAAAGCCTTCCTTGGTGATCAATGAATAGAAATAGAGGGAAAAATAGAATGGGAAAGACTACAGATCTCATCAAGAAAATTAGAGATACCAAGGGAACATTTCATGCAAAGATGGGCTCAATAAAGAAAAGAAACGGTATGGACCTAAAGAAGCAGAAGACATTAAGAAGAGGTGGCAAGAATACACAGAAGAACTATACAAAAAAGATCTTCACGACCCAGATAATCATGATGGTGTGATCACTCATCTAGAGCCAGAAATCCTGGAATGTGAAGTCAAGTGGGTCTTAGAAAACATCACTGTGAACAAAGCTAGTGAAGGTGATGGAATGCCAGTTGAGCTATTTCAAGTCCTAAAAGATGATGCTGTGAAATATGTCAATATGCCAGGAAATTTGGAAAACTCAGCAGTGGCCACAGGACTGGAAAAGCTCAGTTTTCTTTCCAATTTCAAAGAAAGGCAATGCCAAAGAATGCTCAAACTACCGTACAATTGCACTCATCTCAAACGCTAGTAAAGTAATGCTCAAAATTCTCCAAGCCAGGCTTCAGCAATACATGAACTGTGAACTTCCAGATGTTCAAGCTGGTTTTAGAAAAGGCAGAGGAACCAGAGATCAAATTGCCAACATCCACTGGATCATCGAAAAAGCAAGAGAATTCCAGAAAATCATCTATTTCTGCTTTATTGACTATGCAAAGCCTTTGACCATATGGATCACAATAAATTGTGGAAAATTCTGCAAGAGATGGGAATAACAGACCACCTGACCTGCCTCTTGAGAAACCTGTATGCAGGTCAGGAAGCAACAGTTAGAACTGGACATGGAACAACAGACTGGTTCCAAATAGGAAAAGGAGTACGCCAAGGCTGTATATTGTCACCCTGCTTATCTAACTCTTATGCAGAGTACATCATGAGAAACGCTGGGCTGGAAGAAGCACAAGCTGGAATCAAGATTGCTGGGAGAAATATCAATAACCTCAGATATGCAGATGACACCACCCTTATGGCAGAAAGTGAAAAGGAACTAAAGAGCCTCTTGATGAAAGTGAAAGAGGAGAGTGGAAATGTAGGCTTAAAACCCAACATTCAGAAAACTAAGATCATGGCATCTGGTCCCATCACTTCATGGCAAATAGATGGGGAAAAAGTGGAAACAGTGGCTGACTTTATTTTTTGGGGCTCCAAAATCACTGCAGATGGTGCTTGCAGCCATGAAATTAAAAGACTCTTACTCCTTGGAAGAAAAGTTATGACCAACCTTGACAGCATACTAAAAAGCAAAGACATTACTTTGTCAGCATAGGTCCATCTAGTCAAAGCTATGGTTTTTCCGGTAGTCATGTATTGATGTCAGAGTTGAATTATAAAGAAAGCTGAGCTCAGAAGAATTGATGCTTTTGAACTGTGGTGTAGGAGAAGATTCTTGAGAGTCCCTTGGACTGCAAGGAGATCCAACCAATCCATCCTAAAGGAGATCAGTCCTGGGTGTTCATTGGAAGAACTAATGTTGAAGCTGAAACTCCAACACTTTGGTCACCTGATGTGAAGAGCTGACTCATTTGAAAAGACCCTGATGCTGGGAAAGATTGAGGGCAGGAGGATAAGGGACGACAGAGGATGAGATGGTCGGATGGCATCACTGACCAATGGACATGAGTTTGGGTAAACTCTGGGAGTTGGTGATGGACAGGGAGGCCTGGCATGCTGCAGTTCATGGGATCTCAGAGAGTCAGACAGGACTGAGAGACTGAACTAAACTGAATGTATTTTTATTAACAGGAAATACACATTCAAGTCAACACACCTGGCATACATACTCATCTCTTGAAAAACCGTAGATTCATGTTTCAATTTACTTTCAGTCTCTTCATGTTAGATAGCAGCAGGCAGTGAGTAAAGCCTAGAATTTCAGTAAGTATAGTAAGTGTTTTTATGTCAAAAGTTCAAGCAGAGCTGTTTACCGTTTAAAAGAAAGTCAAAACATTATGGCTCATTTTAGTTTCTCTTAGATAGAACATTGGGCAATATGTTTCTAACTTCATTTTATTACCTTTCTACTTCTCTTTACCTCTATCCATGAATTGAAAACATACTCTTAAGTGCCCTTATAGGAGCTTCAGTTTCCAAAAACTGATGCATCCTTAAAGCTAAATATGCTGGCACTGTTTCTAAAACCAGCTTTTCAATAAATGTCTTATTTTATTTTAAAGGTGGAGAAGCCACCTTATCATACCTGCAATGAAAAGTATACTTTCTATCCCTTGATTGAGGTTGTTGTACCAATGTTCTGTTTTGTCTTCTTACCTAAACCTATTCTCACTAAAGGATCCTATCAAGTCATGTACACTAAGGTTTAAAAATTAAAAGAATATGATAAAATCCAAAATTATTGAGCTAAATTGTTAAAATTTAATAATGGCAACTATTATGACCACCTGTGGTCCAGGCACTGATAAAAACTTTTTATAATGATCTTTTTCTGACACAACTATTCCATCAAAAATATATATATGGAAGATCCTTGCGAGCCAGCATTGATCATGTTACTGCTCATAGTTACAAAGTTTCTTGAGTAGCAAACATAATCAAAGTGCAAACTCATTCACTAATAAACTAACTACATAAAATTAATACCCATTTAATTATTCCGTCATGGCAAATACTATTTTTCCTCTCTTCCCGCTATATCCTAGTCATAATCAAATATTTTAATGCAGACATATTCAAATTCATCACAATATAAAATTGCAAATTTTGCAAAAGATGCAAAATGTCATGAAATGAATAAAAATGATATTGGAAATTACTTGTGAAGCCAATGACAAATGGAAATCTTGCAAAGATAGACCTGTCAGTATTTGAATAGAGAACGTTGACTGGAATCATGAAGAGTCCTTCAGAAAACGTATGAAACCCTTATATGTCTTTCCAAACATGACCCCATTAATTAGTATGCAAACAAATTAAAAAGTAATGTTCAGCATATATTACATTGTTATACAATTTTTTCTGGAAAAATTGCACAAGCATACAACAAAAATCAAAATCAACATCAAATCAATCTTTGTTCTGAGAAGTAAAGTGTAGTTGTAATTATGAATACAATTTTGTTAAATGTAAGATAAATGTTTTAAATAATTTTGATTGTTTTTTCATGGATTTATCCCAATCAAAGCTTTTTTTTTTCACAATTTACAACATATTTTAAGTCCATTTTTAAAGTGCATTCACTAGTAAGCCAGAAGGAAAAACACCAGTACAGTATACTAATGCATATATATGGAATTTAGAAAGATGGTAACAATAACCCTGTGTACAAGACAGCAAAAGAGACACTGATGTATAGAACAGTCTTATGGACTCTATGGAGAGGGAGAGGGTGGGAAGATTTGGGAGAATGGCATTGAAACATGTAAAATATCATGTATGAAACGAGATGCCAGTCCAGGTTCGATGCACGATACTGGATGCTTGGGGCTGGTGCACTGGGACGACCCAGAGGGATGGTATAGGGAGGGAGGAGGGAGGAGGGTTCAGGATGGGGAACACATGTATACCTGTGGCGGATTCATTTTGATATTTGGCAAAACTAATACAATTATGTAAAGTTTAAAAATAAAATTATAAAGTGCATTCACTAAGTGGACTTTTCTAGTGCTATTTACTCTTGAAAAATGAGGACTTCCTGCACTGCTGTCCCTACATTTAGATGATGAAACTGGATTCTGTGGAAATACAATAGCTTGCTCTAGCAGTCAGGGTCCAGCCAGGGGACAAAAACCACACTAGTTTTTTTGAACAAAGACAATTTAGTATAAGAAATAGTTAACTAGGTATAAAGATTGCTGACTTGATAAATGAAAAAGTAAAAGGAGAATACTAAACTATCAGTGAGTTAGCAACTATAGATAGGAGGGAACTACCATGCCTAGGGCTGGACAAACAAAGAAAGGAGTTTGGGACTATTAAAACTAGAAACTTAGAGCGTGAGCTCTACAGCAGTTATTCTCAGGCCTATGAACAGGGACACTGGTGACTGGGGGAAAGGGAAGCAGGTGGGATGAGGCTGGTTCTGTACATATTAGAAGAATGACATACTTCATTCAAATGCTACAGTGGAAAAGACCTGCTGCTTCCAGAGTGTAGAATTTTGTTGGGGAGAAGTGTGGGACTCAAAGGAACAGAAAATCAACGTGAAACCAACAGAGATTAATCAAGAAGTATGTTTCTTCTTTCTCTTCCAGTCTTGTAGTCTCCCAGTCATGCCCTATTTGCCAGAACTGAACACACAGCCAAGCTTGCACAGCAGAAATATGGTTTGCAGAGTCCAAAGGGTAGAGAAGGGTGGTTTGAAGCTGAAGGAGCATAGCTTAATAACTGGGACAGTACAACTTTTTGGCTTCTCAGCATTCCTAACACCCTTCTACACATATTTGAACTTCTTTACAATAACACAACTTTGTGCACTAACCTGATGAAACTGTCCTTCACAAAAAAAGACCTCCTCATATAACCATCCCAAATGAGGGAATAAGAAGTAACAACAGCCATTGGATCCAACTTTGGGAGATAATTACACTATCCATCTCTGACACAATTGCCTAAGTGAATACTGCTGGTGATAGTGGAAGCAGGATATGAAACCCAAACTGTCTCATAATCTATAGCTTTTTCCAATGTACCAAACTATCCCTCAATGCTAAACTCAAAGCCAGAGCAATACAGACACCTAAACAACATAGATTTAAAAAACAATAATCTAGGGAAAATATGCAGAATAATCCAACTCTGCCTGGAATCTTATATTAACAGATTTGGTAACAAATTTTGAGAAGTAAACATCAAAACATAAATTGAACCATACATAAACTGGTCCTACATTATCTAAAGAGTTGGGATAATCCTTACTTCTAAGTTCTTTATCATGTAAACCAATTGTTTAATCGAGTTATTACTTATGACAGTTCATTTTGATCTTGTCTGCTGAATAAGCCATAAAATTAGAGAGGAAGAGAGCTGGAGAACATGAGTAAGAGAGAGCAAGTCAGACTCATTTTTGGATCATCCCCAAGCGGGAGAGAGAGATTATTATATGGCTTCTGTTATTCAGCCCCAGAACAATACATGTGTTGTTGGAATACTTCTGAAGAAATTTAAAAATTTTATGCTTCCTATATGATAATAAAAACATTATGGCTTGCTGCTCCTGATGAGATTTTCTACCTACAGCCAGCTGTGTGCCAATAATAGATTTTTTAACTCATACTTTTCAACTTATTTTTCTTTTTACTTGTAAGCAGATGAAGAACACAAAAATCACAACTTAACTCCTATGAAAAATTGTTTATATTTTTTTTTCTGGAGATGAAAAATGTATAAATTTTCTGTGTGTGTGTGTATGTGCTCAGTAGCTTCATTCATGTCTGATGCTTTGAAAAACCAAGGACTGTAGCCCACAAGGCTCCTCTATCTATGGGATTTCCCCAGTAAGAATATTGGAGTGGGTTGCCATGCCCTCCTCCACGGGATCTTCCCAACCCAGGGGTAGAACCAGCGTCTCCTGCATTGTAGGCAGATTCTTTATCTACTGAGCCATTGGGGAAGACCATAAATTTTCTCTAGCGATCAGGAAGTACAATAAAAAGATCATATATGTTGGAAAGTTAGACTTGTGTCTTTATAAGGTATAATGCTCTATTTCACCCAAAGTAAGATTTAAAGGCAGAGATAAATGTTGAAAGAAGGTGAGGGAAGGGGCATAAAGAATTGAGAAGGAGGGACTTCTATGGTTTTCCAGTGGTTAGGACATTGACTTCCAATGCAGGGGATGTGGGTTCAATCTTTGTTTGGGAAGCTAAGATCCTACATACCTCTAGGCCAAAACACTAAAACATGAAACAGAAGCAATACTGTAACAAATTCAATAAAGACTTTAAAATGGTCCACATGCAAAAGAAAACTCTTTTAAAAATAAAATAAAGAATGGAAAACAAGAGGTGGAGTTAACTCGCTGTATATGATTGGTTGGCTGTGTTTTGCTCTAACAACATTTATGAGGTCCTAAGTCAGTGGTGTGTGCCATAGGACTTTCTGTCCTTAGGCATTCCTACTTGGGATTATCATAAATGTTAAGGGAATCTCACCTCATATTTTATTTTAAGAATGTTTCTTTTCAAGAGCATGTTTTATTATTTTTAGACATTTCTAATTTATTTGAAAGAACTTGTCTGGCATTATGACAGCCTTATTCACATGTTTATGTCTTTATTATGACTATATACTTTTTACTGTCTTATGTTCTGTTATAATTAAGCAATATTTTAGGTTATGATGCTTATTTATCTTTCCTATCAAAAGTCCTTGTCACATTGTAGGTGCTCATTACAATCTCCATAAGACTGGGACTGTTTTACTTATCCAAGTATCCTTGAATTTAGCACATTGTCTATCACATAGTAGGTGCTCAGTTAAATGAATGAAAAAGAAAAGGGGGATTCAGTTCAGTTCAGTCACTTAGTCATGTCTGATTCTTTGTGACCCCATGGATTGCAGCACACCAGGCCTCCCTGTCCAACACCAAGTCCTGGAGTTTACTCAAACTCATGTCAATTGAGTTGGTGATGCCAAGCAACCATCTTATCCTCTGTTGTCCCCTTCTCCTCCCACCTTCAATCTTTCCTAGCATCAGGGTCTTTTCAAATGAGTCAGTTCCTCGCAACAGGTGGCCAAAGTATTGTAGTTTCAGCTTCAGCATCAGTCCTTCCAATGAATATTCAGGACTTATTTCCTTTAGGATGGACTGCTTTCTTTATAGTCCAACTCTCACATCCATACATGATTTACTGGTAAAACCATAGCTTTGACTAGACAGACCCTTATTGGCAAAGTAATATCTCTGCTTTTGAATATGCTGTTTAGGTTGGTCATTGTTTTCTTCCAAGGAGCAAGTGTCTTAATTTCATGGCTGCAGTCACCATCTGCAGTGATTTTGGAGCCCAAGAAAATAAAGTCTGTCACTGTTTCCATTGTTTCCCCATCTATTTACCATGAAGTGATGGCACCAGATGCCATGATCTTAGTTTTCTGAATGTTGAGCTTTAAGTCAACTTTTTCACTCTCCTCTTTCACTTTCATCAAGCAGCTCTTTAGTTCTTCTTCTTCACTTTCTGCCATAAGGGTGGTGTCATCTGCATATCTGAGGTTATTGATATTTCTCCCAGAAATCTTGATTCCAGCTTGTGCTTCTTCCAGCCCAGCGTTTCTCATGATGTACTCTGCATATAAGTTAAATAAGCAGGGGAACAACATACAGCCTTGACGTACTCCTTTTCCTATTTGGAACCAGTCTGTTGTTCCATGTCCAGTTCTAACTGTTGCTTCCTGACCTGAATACAGGTTTCTCAAGAGGCAGGTCAGGTGGTCTGGTATTCCCATCTCTTTCAGAATTTTCCACAGTTTGTTGTGATCCACACAGTCAAAGGCTTTGGAATAGTCAATAAACCAGAAGTAGATGTTTTTCTGGAACTCTCTTGCTTTTTTGATGATCCAACAGATGTTGGCAATTAAGGGATAATTATGAAGAAAAAGCCAAGATGATGCATTAGAAAGAATACTGATTTGGAACTCAGATAGTTCTGGGTTTCAAGAACTAGTTCTACCTGACTGTGTAATTTTAAATAAGTTGTTTTACATACCTGTGCTTTAGCTTCTTTCTACTAAAGACAAGAATATATCTTTCTTGTCATTACATTGTTATGAGGTTTAAATGACAATCAATGTAAAAGACTTAATAATATTCTATTCAGAGCTGAGTTTTTCAAGGAGTTGGATGATAAGGGCCCTATAAACAATTAAGAGATTGGAGTTCAACTGCCTTGCTGGATAACTGAAGGAAAAGATGTGACTTTTATATGACAGGTTTCCATACCATAGTCAAGCAGAGTCAATGGGCAAATAGATGTTGGGACGAATTTGGCAAGAAAAAAAAAAACGTTATAGACTATATCATAATTCTTAAACAGTATCAATGAATTTTTATGCTAATTTGTTGCTTCCAATATTTTCTCTTCTATGACACTGGTGAAGAACCCTAATGATATATTTATGTTTGGGGATATTTCAACCCAGTTTTCATAATCATAAGTATTTGCCTGGTGGCAAAAATAGTATGCATAGTATTTTGCACATTTTTCATTTAACACTTTCCTCTGTTATTAATGGGTTTCCCTGGTGGCTCAGATGATAAAGAATCTGCCTGTGAGGCAAGAGACCTGGGTTCTATCTCTGGGTTGGGAAGGTCCCCTTGAGATGGGAATGGCTACCTACTCCAGTATTCTTGCCTGAAATATTCCATGGACAGAGGAGCCTGGTGGGCTACAGACCATGGGGTCAGACACAACTGGGCAACTAACACTTTCTCTTTCACTTTTTTCACTTTCTGTTATTAGAGTCATAATATTATTTTAATGAGTACATAATATGTGCAATATCACTTACCTATCCCTTCCTATACTGAAGATTTTAATTTTTTCATAAATATAAATAAGAATAGAGTATCTTTGTGTATTATTTCTTTGGGGTAAATTTCTGAAAGTAGCATTTTAACATTT
The DNA here is from genome assembly GCF_002263795.3 of Bos taurus. Taxonomy (NCBI): domain Eukaryota; kingdom Metazoa; phylum Chordata; class Mammalia; order Artiodactyla; family Bovidae; genus Bos; species Bos taurus. Next base: position 10,682,750 of record NC_037357.1, read on the forward strand.
TGTGGTGGCTCTTGTCAAATGTCTTTCCAGAAAGGTTGCCAACTTACCATATATGACAATATTTAAAAGGCTGTGTATCCTTTTCTCTCCATAAATATTCCACATCTCTAGCCATGATATTTTGAGTTGTGCATTTCTCATTGGCATTTTCTAGAGTATTCTGCTTCTGTTTTGTAACAGTAAATTCTAGGTGTGAATTCTAGGCTTCATCTCATTTTTTTTATATTTGTTTTGCAGGTCTTGGCCTGGTAACCTTATCCCATACGTAAATACAGTGTTCCGTTTGAACAGTACCTCATATCAGATTTATTCTTCCTTTAAAACTCATCTAGAAGCTTTAAATTTCCTACCCAACAATACAAAGATTACACCTCAAATTCTTTTATTTATTTATTTTAATTGGAGGCTAATTACTTTACAATATTGTAGTGTTTTGTGCCATACATTGACATGAATCAGCCACGGGTGTACATGCATCTGGGTCATCCCTGTGCACCAGCCAAGAGTACCCTGTCTCATGCATCAAACCTGGCCTGGCAATCTGTTTCACATATGATAATATACATGTTTCAGTGCTATTCTCTCAAATCATCCCACCCTCACCTTCTCCCATAGAGTCCAAAAGACTGTTCTATACATCTGTGTCTCTTTTGCTGTCTCACATATAGGGTTATTGTTACCATCTTAACTCTATAAATTGAGATAGATCGTATCAATTAAACTTAATTCTGTTTCTCTCTAATGAAAAGAGAGAACACTGAGGTAAATAATAATAAGCAAAAATATTTTTTTCCAAGAAAAACATTAACAAGGCTACATGAGGATTTCATCTGCCACCTGGACCTCATCAGCGACTTACTCTAATAAAAAAATAAGCCACATTCAGGTTAAAAAAAATCATGGTTTAGTGTCTTCCACAAAAGAATGCAGGGAAAATTAAATGTAAATAACCCTTATTTTAGGTTATAAGTAGGTCAGGTATCTCTTAGAGACTATGGGCAGAGAAAAGGAGTAAGCACCTTTTTAGTTGACTTTGAGGCCCTGGGAGACTGGTAAGAAATAAAATTTGGAAGGCCAGAATGAATAAGATTGGTAATGAATAACAGGGATAAATGATAACGTTTACTGTCAGTTGTTAAGGGTAAATTCAGCCATCACGAGTAAACATTGGCACAAAGTCTGAGTTCCATGTAAGCTTAAATGATCCAAGCCAGAATGAATTAATGTAGAAAAAAGGGAAGATACGAGAGTGAGAAACAGATGAGAATGAGAGCATGCAAGGAAAAAGACTTGAAGGAATTCTGTTAATAGAAGAGCCCATTATTTCAATAAAGAGCCCTTCATTCCAATCTTCCCCAAGACCATTAAGATATTGCACAGTTTCCAACATATTATAGGTTTTTATTTTATGTATTTAAGATTTGATTCCCCTAGCCCATATAAATACATTCATAGGGACAAATAAAAATTTCCATTGACAGATGAGTCTTAAATACAGTAACCCAGTTCAGTTCAGTCACTCAGTCGTGTCTGACTCTTTGCCACTCTGTGGACTGCAGCACTCCAGGCTTCCCTGTCCATCACCAACTCCTGGAGCTTGCTCGAACTCGTGTCCATTGAGTCAGTGATGCAGGAGCTTGTTAAATTAGCAGTTTTAAACATAAATTGGAAAAGGATTGCTAAAAATTTGACTTGGCATCTGTGATCATTTAGCACTGAGCTTATTTTAGTAAGGTAATATTGCTCTTAATGGCTTTGCTGAGTAATTGTGGTTACTCATGTTTGATAAAATAATATTAATTTGGAAAATGATGATTAAAGGATTAAATGACTCATCTAAGAAATTTTTTTAAAAACCCCAATCACTGTTTAATGATAATTGAAACATCACTAATAATTATGTGTATACATATTTCATGTTTGCAGATTAGGACTTCAACTCTACTGATAAGTAATTTAACAGAATGTAAAACAAAGTATAGTCCTAATCTAAAAGTGTGTGTTAGTCTCTCAGTCGTGTCCAACTCTTTGGGACCTCATGGACTGTAGCCCGCCAGGATCCTCTGTCCATGGAATTCTCCAGGCAAGAATACTGGAGTGGGTAGCCATTTCCTTCTCCAGGGGATCTTCCTAACCCAGGAGTCAAACCCTGGACTCTTTCATTGGCAGGTGAGTTCTTTACCATCTGAGCCACCAGGGAAGCCCATCTAAAAGATTAAATACATTGAAAGAACGACAGTGCCATGGCAAATCATCTAAAGGAGTTAGTCTCTATTGCCTCCCTCAACATTTCCATGGTAGACCATAAGCACTGCAAGACCTAAATTCTGATATTAACTTGTCAAGTAATCTTAGACTTTTGTTTTCTCCTCTTTGAAATGTGAGAAGTAATATGTGCCATCACTATTCCACAGAGTTCTTAGTATCAAATGAATAATGGATGTAAAAACATTTCAAAAATTTAAAAGTAGCATATTTCTGCAAGGTATTATTGTTTCCAAACTTTAGCATGCTGATATACTTGATATAAATTACCATGTTACAGGATAATACATTCAAATATCAAAGAAAGCACAAATCATTTAATGCGAAAGATACAAAGATCCCATAAGAAATTATTTTAAAATCATGAAAAGTGCAGAATTTTATATTAGTATCAAGACAAGATAGGAAATAACAAATGAATTACTTGTGTGAGAGAAAACAGCTATTTCACATAATGAAGAGAGGTATACATTTCAAAATTTCATGTTCATATATTTTGTTATATGCACACTACAAAGTGCATTTCACAGATTTTAGTATTCCAGGTTAAAAAAATTTGTGCATTTTAACAATACTAAAACACCCTTTATTTTATTTTAGGACATCTTTTACAATTCTGTTAAGATCATCTTAACCACATGAAACATACTGACATTAGCCTAACACTAACTGAATTTGCACTGTATAATCTAGACTAATGAAAACTCTAGCTAGACCAGGAGTTTTAAAAGAAAAAAGAAAGGGGATGATTGCCATCTTCAATGAAAAAAAGGTGATCTATTTTTAGTTTTAGTAGGTGGGAACAATTTAACTCAAGGAAAGTTATCAAAATTAAAGAAGGCTATTCACATTTATTTGTGAATATTTAATTAGTGCACAGAGAACTGGCACAATTTCAAACTGTTAATCACAGATTTCTAAATGCATGTTAACTAATGGATGTGTAAAATTATGCTTATCTTGTCTTAGATAAATGCCTAATTAAAAATCCTTTGAGGGGAAAAAATCTTCACATCACTAAAGAAAAAAATAAAAGAGCATTATGTAAAGCTGTATATAACTTTAGAGAGAGAAATCAGGACTTTTTTTCACAATAGAGTACTTTGCTGGATATTTAATATCTGGAGTTTTCAGACAAGGTTAGAATTTTAGGAGTTTAAAAAATGATTTTGCAACCTACAGGGTACTGCTCATGATTCTCAGAGATGAATTTTGTTTATTCAGATTTATATGTGAACCTACTAAAGCATTAGGTGATTAAATATATTTCTCATACAGTGATTTTTTTCATTTTCAGTAGAAATCATGAGCATGGAGCAAACTTTAGGATACTCTGGGACTTAGATTAATTAAAATGAAATGCTCAGTCATACTTTTATTCAAAGTTGCACTACATGTTCAAATCTTAATTGAGCTATATAAACTTAGAAAAAATAAGGGTATTATAGTATCTAAATCTGACACTTCGTTCAGTACAGTTCAGTTCAATCGCTCAGTCATGTCCGACTCCTTGCGACCCCATGATCACAGCACGCCAGGCCTCCCTGTCCATCACCAACTCCTGGAGTTCACTCAAACTCATGTCGTTAGGTGGACTTAAAGTGAGGATAACTACAGTCACTTCTTTATTGGCATAAATATGGATTTTTAAAAATGCAGTACATTTGCTCTGTATCTAATTAGACCCTACAAGGCCAGCTCTTAATAATATGGAACATCCAGTTCCATCAAAGCTACCAAAAGATTGTTAGATCTGCCTTGCTCTGCTATGCTTAGTTGCTCAGCAGTGTTCGACTCTTTGAGACACTATGGACTGTAACCTACCAGGATTCTCTGTCCATGGAATTCTCCAGGTAAGAATACTGGAGTGGATTGCCATGCCCTTCTCCAGGGGATCTTCCCAACCCAGGGATTGAACCCAGGTCTCCTGCATTGAAGGCAGATTCTTTACTGTCTGAGCCACCAGGGAAGCCCTGCCTCAGTAGAAATAGATCTGCCTTAGTAGAAGTAGATTTACCTTAGTAGAAATATATACACCCCACTTTAAGGAAACTTAGAGTACACAAATGCAGTTTTAAAGCAGATAACTTAGGGATGGTTATTTATTTTGTGAAGAGAACTGCCTTGTTACAAAAGATTCACAACAGCTTTAACATTATTCCATTTCCTTGCTTACTGCATTTAAATGCTTTATATTAGGTGAAATTCACTTCCATACAATATTTAGGAAGACATTTATGGGGTAGAGCAAGTTACCCATGCATTTACTTGGGCTATAAATATAAAAGCTATGAAGGACAAACACATATAGCTACTCTATCTCTTTCTATAAAGACACTTAAAATATTTTTAAGTGTATAAATTCAATGCACTTAATTTAGCTGATGTTCTGCTACTGGATGACTACTGAAACACTAGAACACTCTTTAAAGAAGCATGAAAAGTCAAATCACTGTTTTGGCAATGTTCAATTTCTTAACCTGAGTGGTAGTTACATGAGTGTACATTATTTTCTGTCCTTTTCTGTCAGTCTCATATACTTCATTTTTTAAAATAAATCAACTTAATAAGATTGTAATTGTATACATTTATATTGAAAATTATGGGACCCTTTCAAGGGCCTGTTACTCAATTTTAGCATGCACAAATTAGTCCTTCAAAAATACGAGCAAAAAAAGAATCTTATTTTTATAGAATAGGTCAGGAATATTCATTTGGCTAAATTATTTTCCATATAAACAGAATTGTAGTTTTCTGCCAAGAAAAATGTACTCTAAATGTTGGAAAGAAACTTAAGGATTCCTATATTTCCCTTTCGGCTGAATTCAGGTCAGTAGAAGCAGGGAGGTGGAAAGGGAGGAGGAGGCTGGACCAGAGAAGGAAGAGATGAAGTTGAGAAGTAAAATTAACTTTATGGGAAGAGAAAATCAAAGCATATTTCTCCCAAACCATAATTTTGATGAGAACATATAGTTGGTGAGATTATTAAAAAAGAAATTCAGAATTTAGTGGCATCTCATGTACTAGAATATTTTAGAATCGATGAAGTGCACCGAGACACTGAGTATTGTGATTTGTCACTTCTGTCGACCTAGAGAAAATATTCACAACCTAAAAGTTGAGAGTTATGTTTTATTTGGTGGGGATTTTGGGGACTTCAAACCCAGAAAACAGAATCTCAAGTAACTCTAAGAGACCTGCTGCTTGGAGGCAAGGGGATGAGCCAGGTTATATAGAAGTTTTGCAACAAAGGGCAGAAAGTCTGAACATCAAAAGGTTCAGTCAGTCAGTCAGTTCAATCACTCAGTCATGTCCCACTTTTTGGGATCCCATGGACTGCAGCATCCCAGGCCTGCCTGTCCATCACCAAGTCCCAGAGTTTACTCAAACTCATGTCACTGAGTCAGTGATGCCACCAAACTATCTCATCCTCTGTCGTCTCCTTTTCCTCCTTCTCTCAATCATTCCTAGAATCAGGGTTTTTTCCAATGAGTCAGTTCTTCACATCAGGTGGCCAAAATATTGGAGTTTCAGCTTAAGCATCAGTCCTTCCATCGAATATTCAGCAATTATTTCCTTTAGGATGGACTGGTTGGATCTCCTTACAGTCCAAGGGACTCTCAAGAGTCTTCTCCAACACCACAGTTCAAAAGCATCAATTCTTCAGTGCTCAGTTTTGTTTACAGTCCAACTCTCACATCTATACATGACTACTGGAAAAACCATAGCTTTGACTAGACGGACCTTTGTTGGCAAAATAATGTCTCTCCTTTTTAATATGCTGTCTAGATTGGTCATAAATTTTCTTCCAAGGAGCAAGCGTCTTTTAATTTCATGGCTGTAGTCACCATCTGAAGTGATTTTGGAGCCCCCAAAAATAAAGTCTGTCACTGTTTCCATTGCTTCCCAGTCTATTTGCCATGAAGTGATGGCACTAGATGCCATGATCTTAGATTTCTGAATGTTGAGCTTTAAGCCAACTTTTTCACTCTCCTCTTTCACTTTCATCAAGCAGCTCTTTAGTTCTTCTTCACTTTCTGCCATCAGGGTGGTGTCATCTACATATCTGAGGTTATTGATATTTCTCCCAGAAATCTTGATTCCAGCTTGTGCTTCTTCCAGCCCAGCGTTTCTCATGATGTACTCTGCATAGAAGTTAAATAAGCAGGGTGACAATAAACAGCCTTGATGTACTCCTTTTCCTATTTGGAACCAGTCTGTTGTTCCATGTCCAGTTCTAACTGTTGCTTCCTGACCTGCATACAGCTTTCTCAAGAGGCAGGTCAAGTGGTCTGGTATTCTCATCTCATTCAGAATTTTCCACAGTTTGTTGTGATCCACACAGTCAAAGGCTCTGGCATAGTCAATAAAGCAGACGTAGATGTGCTTCTGAAACTCTCTTGCTTTTTTGATAACCCAGAAGAGGTTGACAATTTGATCTCTGGTCCCTCTGCCTTTTCTAAATCCAGCTTTAACATCTGAAAGTTCATGGTTCAGGTACTATTGAAGTCTGGCTTGGAGAATGTTCGGAATTACTTTGCTAACATGTGAGATGAGTGCAATTATGTGGTAGGTTGAGTGTTCTTTGGCATTGCCTTTCTTTGGGATTGGAATGAAAACTGACTTTTTCCAGTCCTGTGGCCACTGCTGAGTTTTCCAAATGTGCTGGCATATATGTGCAGAACTCTTACAGCATCATCGTTTAGGATTTTAAATAGCTCAACTGAAATTCTATGACCTCCACTAGCTTTGTTCATAATGATGCTTTTTCCTAAGGCCCACTTGACTTCCCATTCCATGATGTATGGCTTTAGGTGAGTGATCACACCATCGTGATTATCTTGGTCATGAAGATCTTTTTTGTATAGTTTTTCTGTGTATTCTTGCCATCTCTTCTTAATATCTTCTGCTTCTGTTAGGTCCATACCATTTCTGTCCTTTATTGAGCCCATCTTTGCATGAAATGTTCCCTTGGTATCTCTAATTTTCTTGAAGAGATCTCTAGTCTTTCCCATTCTATTGTTTTCCTCTATTTCTTTGCACTGATCACTGAGGAAGTCTTTCTTATCTCTCCTTGCTATTCTTTGGAACTCTGCTTTCATGTGTGTATATCTTTCCTTTTCTCCTTTGCCTTTCGCTTCTCTTCTTTTCTCAGCTATTTGTAAGGGCTCTTAAGACAACCATTTTGCCTTTTTTCATTTCTTTTCCTTGGGCATATTCTTTATCCCTGCCACCTGTACAACATCACGGACCTCTGTCCATAGTTCTTCAGGCACTCTGTCTATCAGATCTAATCCCTTGAATCTATTTATCACTTCCAGTCTATAATTGTAAGGGATTTGATTAGGTCATACCTGAATGGTCTAGTGGTTTTCCCTACTTTCTTGAATTTAAGTCTGAATTTGGCAATAAGGAGTTCATGATCTGAGCCACAGTCAGCTCCTAGTCTTGTTTTTGCTGACTATATAGAACTTTTCCATCTATGTCTGCAAAGAATATAATCAATCTGATTTAGGTATTGACCATCTGGTGATGTCCATGTGTAGAGTCTTCTCTTGTGTTGTTGGAAGAGGGTGTTTGCTATGACCAGTGCGTTCTCTTGGCAAAATTCTATTAGCCTTTTCCCTGCTTCATACTCCAAGGCCAAATTTTCCTGTTACTCCAGGTGTTTCCTGACTTCCTACTTTGCATTCTAGTCTATAATGAAAAGGGCCTCTTTTGGGGGGTGTTAGTTCTAGAAAGTCTGGTAGGTCTTCATAGAACCATTCAACTTCAACTTCTTCAGCATTACTAGTCAGGGCATAGACTTGGGTTATTGTCATATTGAATGGTTTACCTTGGAAAAGAACAGAGATCATTCTATTGTTTTTTTGACTATTGTTTTGGACTCAAGTACTGCATTTTGGACTCTTCTGTAGACTATGATGGCTACTCCATTTCTTCTAAGGGATTCTTGCCCACAGTAGTAGATATAATGGTCATCTGAGTTAAATTTACCCATTTCAGTATATTTTAGTTTTCTGATTCCTAAAATGTTGATTCACTCTGGCCATCTCCTGTTTGACCACTTCTAATTTGCCTTAATTCATGGACCTAACATTCCAGGTTCCTATGCAATATTGCTCTTTACAGCATCAGACTTTACTTCCATCACCAGTCACATCCACAACTTTATGGTGGTGTTGTTTGGCTCCATCTCTTCATTCTTTCTGGAGTTATTTCTCCACTGATCTCCAGTAGCATATTGGGCACCTACTGACCTGGGGAGTTCATCTTTCAGTCTCCTATCATTTTGCCTTTTCATACTATTCATGGAATTCTCAAGGCAAGAATAATAAAGTAGTTTGACATTGCCTTCCCAGTAGACCACATTTTGTCAGAACTCTCCACCATGAACTGTCCATCTTGGGTGCCCCTACAAGGATGGCTCATAGTTTCATTGAGTTAGATAAGGCTGTGGTCCATGTGATCAGATTGGTTAGTTTTCTGTGATTGTGGCTTTCATTTTGTATGTCCTCTGATGGAGAAAGATAAGAGGCTTATGGAAGCTTCCTGATAGGAGAGAGTGACTGAGGGGGAAACTGGGTCTTGTTCTGATGGGCAGGGCCAAGCTCAGTAAATCTTTAATCCAATTTTCTGTTGATGGGTGGAGCTGTGTTTGCTCCCTGTTTTTACCTGGGGCCTGGAGAAGGCAATGGCACCCAACTCCAGTACTTTTGCCTGGAGGGTCCCGTGGATGGAGGAGCCTGGTAGGCTGCAGTCCATGGGGTCGCTAGAGTCGGACACAACTGAGCAACTTCACTTTCACTTTTCACTTTCATGCATTGGAGAAGGAAATGGCAACCCACTCCAATGTTCTTGCCTGGAGAATCCCAGGGATGGGGGAGCCTGGTGGGCTGCCATCTATGGGGTCACACATAGTCGGACACAACTGAAATGACTTAGTAGTAGTAGTAGTAGTTACTATGGTGGAGGTAATGAAGATAATGGCTACCTCCTTAAGAAAGTCCCATGCATGCACTGCTGCACTCAGTGCCCCCAACCCTGCAGCAGCCCGCCACCAACCCACGCCTCTGCCAGAGACTCCTGGTCACTCCCCGGCAAGTCTGGTTAGTCTCTTGAGGAGTCACTGCTCCTTTCTCCTGGGTCCTGGTGTGCACAAGGTTCTGTTTGTGCCCTCCAAGAGTCTGTTTCCCAGTCCTGTGTAAGTTCTGGTGGTTCTATGATGGGGTTAATAGTGACCTCCCCCAAGAGGGCTTATGCCATACCCAGGTCTGCTGCACCCAGAGCCTCTGCCCCTGCAGCAGTCCTCTGCTGACCTATACCTCCACAGGAGGCACTCAAACACAGTTCTGACTCAGTTTCTCTGGGGTCTCTGAATCCTGGTGCATACAAGGTTTGTTTGAGCCATCTTAGTATCTGTGGTGGGTATGGGGTCCAATTCTAAATGCAGTTTTGCCCCGCCTACCATCCTCTTGGGCCTTCTCTGCTCTTGGATGTGGGGTATCTCCTCACAGATGCTCCAGCACTGCACAGCCACCATTCCAGTTCCCACCAACTTGCTGGGGCTTCTTCACCCTTAGACATGGGATCTCCTCACAGTCACTCCAGAGCCATGCAGCTGCCACTCCAGTGGCTATATAGAAGTTTTGCAACAAAGGTCATAGAGTCTGAACATCAAAAGGTTATTATTAATTAAAGAATACCAAGTTAAGGAATTTAGCACTTTTCTATGTATAGGAAGATGCATCATTACTTTAATATGCCGCTCAGCTATCTGGGGCCAGTATCCTGGGTTTTCACATTCTGAGCTTCCAAAGGGTTCACCGTAGGAAGTGGCCCCAGTCTGATAGCTGCTAGATGCCAGATAAACTTTCCTTCCTGAGTTCCCTCAGGGCTCACCAAGTCACCATCCATGGCGACTGCAATTGCTGATGACTATGGTGGCAGAGGAACCAGAGATCAAATTGCCAACATCCACTGGATCATGGAAAAAGCAAGAGAGTTCCAGAAAAACATGTATTTCTGCTTTATTGACTATGCCAAAGCCTTTGACTGTGTGGATCACAATAAACTATGGAAACTTCTGAAAGAAATGGGAATACCAGACCACTTGACCTGCCTCTTGAGAAAGCTGTATGCAGGTCAGGAAGCAACAGTTAGAACTGGACATGGAACAACAGACTGGTTCCAAATAGGAAAAGGAGTACGTCAAGGCTGTATATTGTCACCCTGTTTATTCAACTTCTATGCAGAGTACATCATGAGAAACGCTGGGCTGGAAGAAGCACAAGCTGGAATCAAGACTGCCGGGAGAAATATCAATAACTTCAGATATGCAGATGACACCGCCCTTATGGCAGAAAGTGATGAGGAACTAAAAAGCCTCTTGATGAAAGTGAAACAGGAGAGTGAAAAAGTTGGCTTAAAGCTCAACATTCAGAAAACGAAGATCATGGCATCCAGTCCCATCACTTCATGGGAAATAGAAGGGGAAAGAGTGGAAACAGTGTCAGACTTTAATTTTGGGGGCTCCAAAGTCAATGCAGTTGGTGATTGCAGCCATGAAATTAAAAGATGCTTAGTCCTTTGGAAGGAAAGTTATGACCAACCTAGATAGCATATTGAAAAGCAGAGACATTAATTTGCCAGCAAAGGTCCATCTAGTTAAGGCTATGGTTTTTCCAGTGGTCATGTATGGATGTGAGAGTTGGATTGTGAAGAAGGCTGAGCGCCGAAGAATTGATGCTTTTGAAGTGTGGTGTAGGAGAAGACTCTTGAGAGTCCCTTGGACTGCAAGGAGATCCAACCAGTCCATTCTAAAGGAGATCAGCCCTGGGATTTCTTTGGAAGGAATGATGCTGAAGCTGAAACTCTAGTACTTTGGCCACCTCATGAGAAGAGTTGACTTATTAGAAAAGACTCTGATGCTGGGAGGGATTGGGGGCAGGAGGAGAAGGGGACGACAGAGGATGAGATGGCTGGATGGCATCACTGACTCGATGGACATGAGTCTGAGTGAACTCCGGGAGTTGGTGATGGACAGAGAGGCCTGGAGTGCTGCGATTCATGGGGTCTCAAAGAGTCAGACATGACTGAGGGACTTCACTTTCAATTTTTACTTTCACTTGACATCTTTAGTTTATTGATATGGCAGGAACTATTCCATTTCTCACTTCCAATACAGAAAACCAAATTTTGCTCACTTGACAATTTATAAAAAACTGTGAGTTTTATTAATTTTATTCCGCTGACAATTACGAAATAATATTCCTGAAATGGGAAAGCCATTTGTATTCAAATTACCTGTGTTTAAACCTTAGTAACTTTTCTGACCAACTGTGAGATCTTAAACATCCTAATGTCTCCAAGTTGGTCAGAAAAGTTACTAAGTTTAAGTTACTAGGGTTTAAACACAGGTCATTTGAATACAAACGGCTTTTGCAATAGGGGAAAATTATTTAGTAATTGTTAGCAGAATAAAATACATCAAACTCATAGTTTTTTATAAATTGTCAAGTGAGCTTGCAAAACCAGAATAATAATAGTACCTAGCTTGCATACTAAAGTGCCTGATAAACATTAACTTTTCAACAAATGTTATCTGATTATTTCTTTTTGAAGAGAGAATGGGAAGACTTCTGATGTTGGCTGAGGTAAAATATGCCTGCTACCACTAACTTCCCAGCTGATGACAACAACCATGGACAAAATCCAAAAAACAAAGATATGAGATCTCTGAGATGTAAGTAATAGACACAGATTGGGGAGGGAAGTCAAAGTCTGTAGAAATACCAGTGATATTTTTCTTGTTTTGTTTCTTTTTTTTTTTTCTCTTTACTTCCAGGCTTTTATCAGGACACAAAGCCATCTTGGGGAATTGTGCAGCAGGCACAGGCAGCCAAAACTTCAAGAATCTCTCCTTCTGAGCACAAGGCCAGGAAAAGGAACACATGAAGCCACAGAGTAGGGGGAAGTTTTCAATGTTTCCTTTTTCTCACCTCCCTACCCTGAGGTCAGTACCAGCTGCTGAACTGCACTGCAACTGCAGAGGCAGAGGTATCTAAAACTCCAAGAGAAAACCCGTCTCTCTGCATAAAGGGACCAGGAAAAGGACCTCTTTTCTGCAGAGTGCTGATTATTTTTGTGATTGCTTTTTTCTCTCTATTCTCTTGCTGCTTCTCCTTAAAGCAGGCCCGTTCACACTGAACTGTGGACCTGTGCAGGTGGCTACAATTCTAAGAGAACTCTATTTTCAGCCAGAGGAACAAAGGGCCTTGGGAGTGTGGGGAGTTCACAGAGTTGGAATAATACAAAGTATTACTTTGTATGAACTGACACAAACCCCAGGCTCAGCCTCAAACTGCAGATGTGTGGAACACACCCAAAGAAGCATAGTAAAGACTTTGCCATTGGATATATAATATAAACCACCACCCAAATTCCAGACTAATCCTACCAGTGACTTATATGGGTGTTAGACCCAAGGAGTATGGCCAAGGGCATTGGTATCACCAAGGATACAAAGTAAGCCAGCACTTGTGGTATAAATTTAACTTTGTTGATTGTTTGCTAAAATAAAAGCAAATAAAATTTCTCCAGAAGAATTTAACAGGAACCAGAGTCCCACGCAGAAAATTTAAAATATACATGAAATAACTTTTTAAATACTGGAATTTTTAAAAAAAGGAAAATTGAGCTAATTCATAGGGAGAGAAAACAAACAAAAAACAATGAACTGATGCCAATCCGAAGATATCGGAACTACCAGACAAAAATCTTTAAAGCTGCCAGTATAAATCATCCTCTGTGAGGTATTATAACTTTGAAATTAAGTCAAAATAGAAGTTCTTGGGGGCTTCCCTGGTGGCTCAGATGGTAAAGAATCTGCCTGCAATGGAGGAGACCTGGGTTCGATCCCTGGGTTGGGAAGATCCCCTGGAGAAGGGCATGGCAACCCACTCCAGTGGTCTGGTCTGGAGAATTCCATGGACTGTATAATCCATGGGGTTGTAAAGAGTCAGACTCCACTGAGCCACTTTCACTTGCAGGTATAAAGACACAGCCTAGCTTGAGTCTGTGTCGTAATCAGAAATATATGGTGAAAAAAGGTAGCAAAATTGACAAAATCTACTGGCATGACAACTGTGAAGCTTTCTGGGAGAGAACTTATGTAATGCAAGAAAGAGCCCAGCATGAAATGGACACTGTACTAAAACTTTGGTTATTGTAGGGAAGAGCAATTCCAAGTGCAGTATAGTGTTGGTTTCATTCATCCCATGTTCTAGCCTCATTCATTTTTAAGCAAACATTTCATGAACAATATGATGAATGAAGCAGACATAGTTACTGCTCTCATGATGCTTTTGGTCTACTTTGAATGGTGTCAGAGTCCTCAAACAGGGATTATAATTAAAACTTGAAATTGCTGTCTGCTGTCTCTTTTTTTAGAGAAAGAGAGACACAGTACCTACCTTCTTGAAACTTACAGTCTAGTTCTAACTAAAGACGAGACATGAGGCTAGGGGAAGCTTTCTTTCATACTTCATCACAAAACAGTAGTCAACATTGAAATGCTGAGAATGCCAGTAAATTGGTAATGACTCTAGCTGGAAACTGGTTCCTGTCAGGAAAATGGCAGAGTTAATAAGATGGAGATGTGGTGAGCATTAGCAGGAGTCTGTTTTGCCCAGTGAGTGATAATGAAGCTAACTTCTGAGTCTGTTAGTCCAGCAGGATCAGACTTTGTTTGTTTGTTTGTTTTTTGTAACTACATGTGAGGCATTTCCTAAGGATTCCCAGAAATACTTAAGGGACTCCACAGAAGGTTAGATCTTATAAACAGGTGTGGAAAAGAGCCAGTGGAATGTGAATACTTACGTAATATGTGACCTCATCTATTCTCAGAAACTGGTGAGACCTGTGAGACATTCAAACTACTTTTGAATGTCTGTGAGTATGTCTGATTTTTGCCTGTATTTGATTTTGGATCAGGCATCCAAACACAATCAATTCCAGATGCAAGTCAAAGCTATAAAAGTTAAAAGTTATTATCTTTCCTCATAGAAATATAAACATAATACTGACTGCTCTGTTAGTTCTTCTTTCAATCACTAATTGAATTTGCCTATGTTAGTTGAGCATACACATATGCTTAGAGTGTCATAACTTGCCTATATTCTCCTAATCTTGATTCTTTTTCTTCACATATCTCAAAGTATAGATGAGAGATCACAGTGGAATGAATCTCTATGACTTCATTAGTGACATAGCTGGGTTTTCTATCAATATATGGGACTTGGCTTTAATGAAAATATGAATAAGGAAATCACAGATGGCAGCCAGCACTCTAAGATAGTGCTCAGTTCTGTTTCCCAAGGCCAGGCCGCAAATGCATTCTCTGGTTGTGATCTAAAACAGTGCTGTGCTGTTCTTAGTCGTGCAGTTCTGTCTGACTCTTTGTGACCCTATATGGACTATAGCTCCCCCTCCCCCCACTTCCCAGGCTCCTCTGTCCATGGGGATTCTCTAGGCAAGAATACTGAAGTGGGCAAGAATACTGTCATGCCCTCCTCCAGGGAATCTTCCCAACCCAAGGATCGAACCCAGGTCTTCCTCATTGCAGACGGATTCTTTACCAGTTGAGCTACCAGGGAAGCCCAATGTTTGTGAGTTAAAACGGTAGTTGTCAAATTTGGTTGTTCTTTTGTTTTTGTTGTGTCTCCCAATAAGGATAAAGACTATATACTCAACACATTTCCATAGACAGATTCAAATTTCAGTTGTGGGCAATGAAATACGTTAAATAGTCTGTCAGTCATGTGTTCTTCCCAGTGTGTTCTATCTCTCTACCACTCAGAAAAGGATAAAAGGATAAACACTAAAGAGGATAACATAATCTTAAGACTGAATACTATATAAGGTAAAATATTTATAAACTTTGGATTTTTAACTTTGTTCACTTACAGTTTACTTGTAATATACAACTGTGTCTTGATACAGAGATTGAGAAATGTTAACTAAATTATATGTCTTACTCCTTCTAGCTATTACAGGGAACAGCAACAAAAAACCTGGCATTCAGTAACACTTTACCTGAGAAATTCACACAACTCATGAGACTAAGTTAGAGAACTTAAACATAGCTAGTTTTTTTTTTTTTTTAATATGGAGCATTTTTAAGGTCTTTATTGAATTTCAGTACTCTTGCCTGGAAAATTCCATGGATGGCGGAGCCTGGTAGGCTACAGTCCATGGAATTGCAAAGAGTCTGACACGACTGAGTGACTTCACTTTCTTTCTTTCTATAGTTCCTTTTGGAGAAGCAAATGGCACTCCAATGTTCTTGCCTGGAGAATCCCGTGGCTGGAGGGGCCTGGTGGGCTGCAGTCTATGGGGTTGCAAAGAGTCGGATACAACTAAGCAACTAACACCCACACACATGTTGAATTTGTTACAATATTGTTTCTGTTTTATGTTTTGGTTTTCTGCTCATGAAGTGTGTGGGATCTTAGATCCCTGACAAGGTATCAAATCTGCACCCCATGCACTGGAAGGAGAGGTCTTAACCACTGGACTGCCAGGGAAGTCCCATCACTAGTTATTAAAGAGATATTAATCCCAGTCTATTTGCAAAGTGATTTTCATTTATTTTATAATTGTACAACTCAAAACTTATCTCTTATTAATATGTAGGAAATAAAGATTTTTCTGTATTATCAGTTGGCTGTACTTTTAAAAGTTTTCTCTTGCACAATTTGTAGTCTAAACTTCCATTATTATTCTATATTGTCATTAGATTATTAACTTTTTTTTCTAATTTTATTTTTAAACTTTACATATTAACTTTTTAAATATATAGTACATACTCATTGCTGTTGTTCAGTTGCTTCCCTGGTGGCTCAGTGGGTAAAGAGTCTGCCTGCAGTGTGGGAGAGCTGTGTTCAATCTCTGGGTTGGGAAGATCCCCTGGAGAAGGAAATAGCAACCCACTCCAGTATTCTTGCCTGGAGAATTCCATGGACAGAGGAACCTGGTGGGCTACAGTCCATGGGGTCACAAAGAGTCGGACACAACTGAGAGACTAACGCTTTTCACATACTCATTGCTGTTGTTCAGCTGCTAAGTCATGTCCAACTCTTTGCAACTGGACTGCAGCACACCAGGTGCCTCTGTCGTTCACTGTCTCCCAGAATTTGTTCAGATTCATGTCCATTGAGTCAGTGATGCCATCCAACCATCTCATCCTCTGTTTCCCGCTTCTCCTCTTGCTCTCAATTTTTCCCAGCATCGAGATTTTTTCCAGTGAGTCGGCTCTTTGCATCAGGTGGCCAAAGGATTGGAGCTTCAGCAGCAGTCCTTCCAATGAATATTCAGGGTTGATTTCCTTTAGGATTGACTGGTTTGATCTCCTTGCTGTCCAAGGGACTCTCAAGAGTCTTTTTCAGCGCCACAATTTGAAAGCATCCGTTCTTCAGCACTCACCCTTCCTTCTGGATACATATAGAACACTGTCAGCACCTCAATCCCTCACAGTCTTTCCCAATCATTATTCTTCTCTCCTGGAACGATAGTTTGAATTTCATGAAAGGAAACACTATTTCAAAAGTCATGTGTTGTACTTTATAAACTACTAATCAAAGTCCAAAACTTATTTATTATTGAATTTACAGAACCTTAACATACCCTGATAGCCCAGTTGGCAAGGAATCCCCCTGCAATGCAGGAGACCCAGTTTGATTCCTGGGCTCAGAAGATCCGCTGGAGAAGGGATAAACCACCCACTCCAGTATTCTTGGGCTTCCCTTGTGGCTCAGCTGGTAAAGAATGCAGGAGACCTGGGTTTGATCCCTGGGATGGCTTGATCCCCTACAGAAGGGAAAGGCTACCCACTCCAGTATTCTAGCCTGGAGAATCCAGACACAACTTTCACTTCACAGCATACCCATTCTGCAATCATTCCTTGAAGAAGGAAGGTGAAATAAAGAATTCTTTCTATACCGACAAACTTCATTTCTTCTGAATACCAAGCATCCAGACTTCTCACCTTCAAAGTTTTGCTTATCCCTCTTGCTGACAAAGTACCAACTAAGTTTACACACTCACTTGAAGACTTTTTCTACTTTGAGAGACACTCAAGGGAAAAAAAAACATAGATAACTATTCAATTTCCTCATAATACATTTTATTTTTAACCTCTCTTGGAGAAGGATGAGACAGCACTAAATTGATGAGGTTAGGACAGCTTGGAAGAATGATGGTAATGAATCCAACACCTCAAATATCAGCAGTCAGTATTTTCTTTTATCCCCCTAGAGCCCATTGTCCTCTGCATTCAGGAAAATTGCAAGACCAAAAATGTTGAAAGGATTAATAGGAAAATAATTCAGATAAATCAATCACTGCCCACAATTGACATTGCAGCTAAACTGACAAGGCTGCCAGAAAAATTTCCCATATAGAGTGCTATGCCACTGGCCATTGTTTTGTTCTCAGTGTTTCCATCTTGTTCTCAGAACAGCTCTGACTGGTGGCATTTGAGGAAATGCCAACTCCTTCCTTTCCTCCTCCTCTGACATGTATACTGGATACTCACCAGACGCTCACTGAATTATGTGGCCCCTCTTCGAAATGTTGACGCCCCTAGAGTGCTATTAGCCGTGATCTACAGAGGCTCTTGTAGGAATTAGACAAAAATTAAAATTATAGTGGTGTGCTGGTGCCATTCTATTTAAAAGTCTGTCATCTTTGCCATTATAAACGTCTACTTCCTGCACTTTATAACTCAACTGAGAGAATTTGCCTTGCAGTCAATAGAGTAGCTGAGAAAGTGTCAGTCTTTCAAAGATTTTTTTAAAACCTGATAGATACTAAATAACATCTATTGGACTATTATGCTATAGTAAAATATTGTGTGCGTGTGTGTGTATGTTGAGAGGAGGTTGTGGTATGATCTTATCTTACGGGACTTGCTTTGAAGGGGAAGAAAATAATGAGTATTTTAAAAAATGTGACAGTTCAGGAAACAAAGGAGAAAAATCAAGAAAAAATATGATCTAAGTCAGAGTTATAGCTTTATAATCATCATCACAGTTCTTTGCTTGCCTTTTACCCACTATCCTCATTTATAGTTCCAGATAATCTAATTATGATTACTATATTTTCTAAACTTAATATTGTTATTTGGGTTAGTAAAAAAAGAGAAATGGGTTTTAATTTGACTGCATTCTGAATGGCAGTGAATTTTCCACAAGTCTACAAAATACTTTGTTACATCTTTGCTTATGTGGTCAATCTTTTTTATTTTCATTTTTTCTTTGAATAGACTCTGTGGATTGAAAAACTGTTGTCTACAAATCATAAGCTTACAACAGTCCTTAAAGATTTTTACAGTGGTTTAGCTGCTTACAAAATAGGGCTTCTACAGCAGAGTATCTCAGAAATCAGGAATAATAGCTGTTAATTATGAGGGCCTACTTTGTGCAAGCTGCTTGCTAAACACTTGTGTTTTCAGCACCAAAATAATCCCTCAAGCTTGGTATTCCTTATTCTCATTATTATGTAAAAATAAACAAGGCTTAGAGAAATCAAAGATTTCACCAGGATACACAGCTAGCAAGTACACGGGTGAGGGCTAGAACAGGATTCATGGTGGCTCCCATTCATATAAAATTTCTGCCATGATAATTTGGAACCAAAGTTCAATTCATTTGGGAGGGAATGTTAGTTAAATACTTACTCTGTGCCAAGCAACTTTAATTTTAATCCTTATGAAAAGTTTTAAATTAGATAGTATTAATTGTAAATCACAGATAAACTAAGGCTCAACATAATTTATTGGGTTCATGAAATAATTTGCCTGAGGCATCTGATTGTAGACTTAGGCTTGGGTATGTCTAACCACAAAACCAATGCTTTTTTCACTATAACACTAGACTGATTTCTTAAATACTGTGCTCTAATCACTCTTCCATTCACTTTATGGATATTTACAAATATGTATTCTATCTATCAAGCACAGTGTAAGGCACCCAGTTATTCCTAGGATGCTTATTGGTTGCTTATTTACAATTCCATTTTTGTACTCTCTTAGGCTTTTCCTTTTCCACTTCTGGCTTCTCTTTCAACTATGCATAAAAGAGTGTTTCACAATGGGTGATTCATGGGTCACTTATTTTTAAAAATGCTCTGTGAAACAAAAGGTCCTGTAGCCAAATAAGTTTGAGAAATGCTACATGGTCTACCACATTCTTAGAGAGTCATAATGAACATTAGCATACTAAAAGCTTTGAATAATCTTACAGGAATGAAATCTGTTTAAAACAGAAGATAACCCTGTATAACTATTTTTTCCCATGTAATACCTATTAGCATCCCATGAAACTAGTGATCCAGGAAGCATGCTTTAAGAAATGCTGGCCTAGCTCATTAAATTGTCCTGCTTATGCCAGAACTAAACCGCTTGTCCAACTCTTTGCAGTAATATGTAACTCATTTTAATAATGTAATTATTCAGGTATTTGTAATGTCATCACTTTATAATGTGAAACAAGTTAATGGAAGAGAGATCAAATATAGGATTTGATTAATTCTATACATCTTTGGTCTTATGTAATCATTTTCTTCTTGAAGGACATGTAGATTATTCTGAAGAGGACACATTTAAATAACTATAGATACATACATATATACACACAATCTTTTTTAAAAACTGAATAAACAGTCATACTAAGCTTAGCATTATTAAATTTAATGTTATTGATAATGATCACTTTTTCATGTACCTGTTTGGCCATTTATATTTCTTTTTGGAAAATGTCTATTCAAGTCCTTTGCCCATTTTCTAATCAAAATATTTGGGGTGCTTTTCTCTTGGTCGTATGAGTTTTTCATTCCACAATCAACAGGGAAATGCAAATCAAAACCATAATGAGATATCACCTCACACTTGTTAGGATAGCTATTTTTTAAAAGAAAGTGAAAGTGAAGTCGCTTAGTCATGTCCAACTCTTTGTGACTCTGTGGATTGTAGCCCACCAGGTTCTTCTGTCTATGGGATTCTCCAGGCAAGAATACTGGAGTGGGTTGCCATTTCCTTCTCCAGGAGAATCTTCCTGACCCAGGGATTGAACCCAGGTCTCCTGCATTGTGGGCAGACGCTTTAACCTCTGAGCCACCAGGGAAGCCCATTTTTAAAAGGCAAGATAAAATAAATGTTGTCAAGGATTGGGAAAAGGGAACACTTGTGCACTGTTGATGGGAATGTAAATTGGTACAGCTACTACAGAAGACAATCTAGAGGTTCCTCAAATATTAAAAAATAGAACTAACATATAATCCAGCAACATCACTTCTGAGTACTTATCTGAAAGAAATGAAATCAATATTTTGAAGAGATATCTCACTCTAATGTTTACTGCAGCATTTTTCACAATACCCAATATATAGTGACATCCTATATGTTCATTGACAGATGGATGGATAAAGAAAATGTGATATATTCATTATATATTAAGCCATGAAAGTAAGGAAATCTTGAGAGAAAGAGAAATTCTGTTATGCTCTCACTAATATGTGGACTTGAAAGAAGTTGAACTCATAGAAGCAGAGAGTAACATGATGGTTGCCAGTGGCTGAGGGTTGAGGGAAGTGGAAAGGTGTTAGCCAATTATAAGATGAGGACATGGCAACATTCCCAAGTATTCTTGCCTGGAGAACCCCATAGACAGAGGAGCCTGGCAGGCTACAGTTCATAGAGGCGTGAAGAGTCGGACATGACTGAAATGACTTAACATGCATGCATGTACTTTATAATTAACTTAACTTACAGATCTTGAGTGTTCTCATCACAAAAAATAAAAAGAAGTAATTATGTAAGATAATGAATGTGCTAATTAGCTTGATTGTAGTAATTATTTCACAATGTATATGTATATTAAATCATAATTTTGTACAAATGAATATACATAATTTTTATTTGTCAACTATGTATCAAAGCAGGAGAAATATAAAATTAACCTATTAAATCACACCAAAATTTTACTGAATATGGTTATTACAAAAAATTAAATGATATTGATTTTTTCAGAAACATAAAAATTCTTATTTGTATCTTTGGTTTTCATAAATTATATGGATGGCTGCGTAGGACAACTGTATTCCTTCTTTTACAATTCAAAACTAATGCATCAGATACTTATCTTATTTCATGGGTAAAATAATTAATTCAAACAATGAACTTAGTGAGCAATAGTTTCCTAATCTCCAAGTGAAAAACGTTCTATAAGCTTTCTTCTACAATGATTAGAGACAATTAGCCTAACTTATTAGATGAAAGGAAATGAGTAACAAAGTTAACTATAGACCAAAATCTGAACTATTTTTGCACAAATACCAAGGTAACCAGCTAATCCAGTGGTTTGGGTGGTGGATAGGAAATGTGGATGTCTAACAAAGTTTCTTGATGAGGCTGACATAATTAATGTTCTCACTTTTACAATGAATATTTGGCTTAATAGAGTATTCGTGTTAAGTACAATCAATGTATGCTTAAATATTAGTAAAGAATATAAAAAATGAATCAAAAGTAAAATGTATAATATTATGATGAGTATCATACACTAATTGATATGTGCCATTCAGATCTAGGGGACTTCCCTGCTGGCTCAGATGGTAAACAATTGGCCTGTGATGCCGGAGACCTGAGTTCGATCCTTGGGTTGGGAAAATCCCCTGGAGTAGGAAATGGCTACCTACTCCAGTATTGCCTGGAAAATCTTATGGACAGAGGATCCTGGCAGGCTGCAGTCCATGGGGTCACAAAAGAGTTGAACATGACTTAGCAACTAGGCCACCACCACCTATTCAGATCTAGATGTTGTGTAATGTTATGCCTTGATCTACTCTGGGAAACAGAACTAAGACTATACTGTCATTTTGACTACAAAGGAAACTACTGTGCTTTTTGTTTGTTTTCTTTTGTTTTTACATACTTCCAACCTTGTAAACATACACCAACTTCTAAGTAGTTGAAGAACACTGTTGAAATTGCTTCTTCTTTCAGATTGTACTAAATGAGAGTTACTTCCATGAGGAAAAGCAATGTACATACTGACAGAATTCCACTTTTGCCCGTGGAAGAACAAGAAGTAAAGAATAATGGTATATGGCTTAATTCGGAAAAATCCACATGTAAGATATGTAAAGCTTTGAGTTTTTTAAATTTGGGGGTAAGCAAGGTTACAAGCAAGATAATTAGTTGCCTTGATTTTCCTGAGGAAATTCATAGAGCATTTCTTCAAACAAACCTAACAAAGGTATTCATGATCAAGGAAACCTCTCGTTTAAAACTTTCTATTTTGTCAAGCATATGCTTTTAAGAGTCTTTTAAGCTGGGTATGTGTTAATGATTTTGAGAATTCTTAACAACTTCAAGCAAAGCTTTTCAGAGTGCCTTTGAAACACATATGGTTACTATAATATTCAGTGTTTTAAATAACCTAGATATGCAGCTCATCCAATGATCTGAGAAAGATCTTTTTGAAAATACAAGATTTACCTGGAGACTGCATTGTTAGCCAAACTACAACTGAATTGGATAAAATGATCTATTTGCTGTTTTTCATAAAGTAATATAATGAAGCCAGAGAAGGGGAGGGAACTAAGATTTGATGTGAAGTTCAGTCAGGAGTCAAGGGAGGGAATACAGCTTATTAGTTATAAGTGAGTAGAAACAATTGACACTCAAAGCCAAGAGGGTACATACTAGAAATGGCGATCAGTAGTTTGAAATATTGTCAAAAGGAGCTACATAAAGCTGCACAAACACATCTGAGAGAGATAACAATCATGGAGGTTCAAAGGATTGCATTGCATTGTGTGCATGTTCAGTTCTGTCCAACTCTTTGTAACTCCATGGACTGTAGCTCGCCAGTCTCTTCTGTCCATGGAATTTCACAGGCAAGAGTACTGGAGTGGGTAGCCATTTCATACTCCAGGGGATCTTCCAGACCAAGGGATCGAACCGACAACTCCTGCATCTCCTGCATTGGCAGGCTAATTCTTTACCTCTGAGCCACCTGGGAAGCCCCTCAGAGGATATTGCATGCTAACAATTGATTGATTGGATCCCTATCACACTCTTACCTTCCACCTTCCACTTCCTGCCCCACTATTTCTTGGGACAACAGCCTGTCCAGAGATAGCCCAAAATGCCACAGGGGTCACCAAGGCAAGAATGGTAGTCCTAACACACTGGGGCCTCTGGGCTGAGAACAATAAATCTGTACTGTGTAAGGACTTTGTATATGATGTACTGGGGCTTCCCAGGTGGTTCAGTGGTAAAGAATTTGCCTGCCAATGCAGGAGAGGCAGGTTCAGTCCCTGGGTCTGGAAGATTCCCTGGAGTAGGAAATGGCAACCCACTCCGGTATTCTTGCCTGGAAAATTCCATGGACAGAGGAGTCTGGTAGGCTACAGTCCATGGAGTCACAAAGAGTTGGAAACGACTGAGCATGTACACACACATATAATGTCCTATCTCCTTAATCATCTCTGAAACCACACTAGGCAACCATTGCATTATTATCCCACTTTATAGAACAAGGCTTCCCTGGTTGCTCAGTGGTAAAGAATCTGCCTGCAATGCAGGAGACCCAGGTTTGATCCCTAAGTCGGGAAGGTCCCCTGGAGTAGGGCATGGAAACCCACTCCAGTATTC
This sequence comes from Bos taurus, assembly GCF_002263795.3. Lineage (NCBI taxonomy): Eukaryota > Metazoa > Chordata > Mammalia > Artiodactyla > Bovidae > Bos > Bos taurus. The sequence goes on from NC_037357.1 coordinate 10,706,733, forward strand.
TTGCCTGGAGAACCCCATGGACAGAGGATCCTGGTGAGCTACAGTCCATGCAGACACAAAGAGTTTGAAACAACTTAGCTACCATAAAACAACAAATTCAGTATATAAACTTCTACTAGGTGACATTTCACACTGACTCACCCATGAGGAGGTAGTATACTTTGGAGTGTCACATTCCTGGATACTAGGCCTTCTTCTAGTATATTTTTTTGGGCTCCAAAATCACTGCAGATGGTGACTACAGCCATGAAGTTAAAAGACACTTGCCCCTTGGAAGAAAAGCTATGACCAACCTAGACAGCATATTAAAAAACAGAGACATTACTTTACCAACAAAGGTCCATCTAGTCAAAGCTATGGTTTTCCTGCAGTCATGTATGGATGTGAGAGTTGGACCATAAAGAAAACTGAGTGCTGAAGAGCTGATGCTTTCAAACTGTGGTGTTGGAGAATATTTTTGAGAGTCCTTTGGACTGCAAGGAGATCAAACCAATCCATCCTAAAGGAAATTAGTCCTGAATATTCATTGGAAAGACTGATGCTGAAGCTGAAGCTCCAATACTTTGGCCACCTGATATGAAGAACTGACTCAGTGGAAAAGACCCTGATGCTGGGAAAGATTGAAGGAAGGAGGAGAAGGGGGACAATAGAGGATGACATGGTTGGATGGCATCACCAACTCAATGGACATGAGTTTGAGCAAGCTCTGGGAGTGGGTGATGGACAGGGAGGCCTGGCGTGCTGCAGTCCATGGGGTTGCAAAGTGACACAATTGAGAGACTGAACTGAACTAATTGGGTAGTACATATGTGATGCATGTATTAAAGAATAAATATTCAGGACTTTGACATGTTATTCCCTATTACTTGAAAGAAAGAGAACTAGCACCATGCCCCCAAACTCACACACACAGTTTATTCTCCTGTATATTGAGTAATAACATCATTAAATTACTGAAGATAAAGTTGAAATTAAACTACTGTTTTTCAGGGATTCAGAGGGAAAAGGTATGTGTATGTTTCTGTGGAACACACTGTGAAAACCACAAGGTCTATACTTAGTAATAACTGCAGTTTTCAAAATGTCATTTTAATACAATAAAAACACCCGTGTTAACTCAAGAGATTAAAAAGTAACATTTTATCAGCAAGCCCTTGATTTATGGATAGAACCTGTTCAATTTTATTGGCACAGTTGCCTATTATATAGCTTTCTGCAACAACACTTTTAATTTTTATAATAACTGAACATAGTAGTTTGTTTGCAAACATTTTTGTTGTTACTGTGAAAATTCTTTTACTGTCAATAGCTCCATTAGTTTAAAAATCAGATTGCTGTGGGATGGGAAGAAAAGACAGTTTTTAATGGAGCATGGCTTCTTGGTCAATAATTGTATTAATTCATAACTCCAAGAGTGTATTCATTGGCTGAGTTTGTCACTTCTTGGCCAGGTTAATGTCCTGAAGTTATTCTTACAAAAGTATAAATTTCCTTTCCATTTTAGTATTTTACATGAACATGAAAGCCTGATGCAAAAAGCCTGAATGTTAAAGAAAACTAATATTCTGCATATTATAAGGATTAAAACAAATTTGGCTAAAGGTTTTCAAGCATTAATTTTAAATATTTTTTTTGTGAATATTATCTATAAAAGCACACTTCCAAATCCCTCCTGGGTGATTATCCATGAATTGTTTAAAATTTCCATTGTATTCTCCTTTCAGATCAGCTAACTGTCCATTCAGTATTTTTTAGGCTGAGCCCCTCCCTGGCCAATATCACATTATAATTCATTTAACTATCCCTGACACATTTAGAGCCATACTTTGACTGCAGTTCAATGAAACCTTCTGCTATATGTGATGACCAAGTTAAATTATGGTAATAAATGAACAATGGGATAGAATTAGCTGGTAATAGAATCAGTCATGAACACTAGCAAGGTCAAGTAGATAATCAAGAATATTATTTTATGCTTTAATAATTTCTACAAACACATTTTTATTTGTCACATTGTGCCATTTGTTAGAGAAACATTATTTCAAGATCAGTATGGCCAAACTTAAGGACAATTTTCCATTCATGCATCTATCCATCCAAAGTTTGTTGAGCACTTACTGTATTTAAGACAGAGTTTTAACGATACTGCATACAAAAATATTATACAGATAGTCATGATTCAACTCAGTACTATTACAATGACAGGATGAACCACTTTCTATGAAAATACAAAGGGAAAAATAAAATTATATTGAGTGAGGGGCCAGCTGGAGGGACACATACACATTTGGAGAGAGAAATTAGGCCATTTGGGAAGGGCCTGTTCATTACACTGAACAGTTCAAAATCAGGCAATAGAAAATAGGTATCTGCACTGAAAGTGGCAGTTAGATAGGATTCCATTGTTAAAGAATACGAGTAGGGCCCAAGATGACAATTCTTATACAATATATAAACCACATTCAAGTTCATAAATGAATCACAATGAAGTATCATCTCATGGCATTCACTCTGAAATGACTGCACTCAAATTTCAACTGTGCTCCCTTTGAAGATCCATTTTTGCTATGTAATCAACTCAGTGTCAAAGACCCTTGGGTCCTCACTGAGACCAGGTGAAAGTCATCAGTCTCAGTGTTAACAATAAACAATGTTGAAAATCAGAAACAAAGCTCCCTGAAAATCCTTGGACCCACAGTGACACACACACACACACACACACACACACACAAATACAGGCCTTGACCAGGGATCAGTGCCAGGCAGGTATTTCTTATTTCAGTAATAAAGCCCAAGGCAATACTAAAACTATTGGTATTAACCTTCACAGTATAGTATTCAATGGAGAATTCTGGGCACAGGATGAAAAAACAATCACGGCACATATTCTCCGACTATGCATTGCATTTTCAATTGAAATTGAAATGAGGAGGTGAGAATTTCCCAGGGACTTTTCTTTCATATTTCAATATGTTTCGAGGAGTGACAAAAAGAGAAATCTATGTTGAATGTTTTTGAGTCAAATCAGATTTTAAACCTATATTATGATGGACACATAATCACAAATATCAGTTTAAAATTTAAATTATTTCAATATTTTAGAATTTAAGCATGTGGTTGCCTGCAATTAAAATAAATGCCTAAAAGTTTTGAATAGTAAAGTGCAAAAGAATATCTTCTCTATTAAATGTCATTACTTTCTTCTATATTCTCAACGTTCTTAGAATAAATCCAAATATTCTTAATACAACCTCCAAGATCCAACGTGCCATCACTTTGACTTACTTATACCTATCTCATTGTGTTCAATGACCACTTTTATAACTTTTTGGTGCCAATAGTTCTGGTTGGAGCCTCAAGCACAATTTTGACAAGAAAGCACTAAGAGTGGTGACCTTTATTTGGATCTTGACCTTAGGAGAAGAACATTTAATCTTTCACAATTAAGCATGATGTTAACTATGGGTTTCTCTTAAATGTGTTTATCAGGTTGAGGAAATTTACTTTTATTCTTAACTTGATTGCTTTTATCACGAAAGGATGTTAGATTGTATCGATTGCTCTTTCTACATTTATTGAGATGATTCCCTGACGTTTTTCCTTCATTCTATTAATATGATATTTACATTGATAGTGTCTTTTTTTTAATGTTGAGCTAACCTTGCATACTCCTATGATAAATCTCAAATGATCATGGTGTATAGTCCCATTTTTATGTTACTGGATTCAGCTTGCTAATATTTTATTGAAGATTTTTGCATCTATATTTATAAGGGATATTGATCTGTAATTTTCTTTTCATGTGATGTCTTTGTCCAGTTTTAGTATCAGGAGTAACATTGACCTCAGAGAATGAGCTGAGATGTGTACTCTCCTGATTTTTGGAAAATCTGTGAAAGATTGGTGTTAATTCTTCAAATTTTGACAGAATTTGCCAGTAAACTCATTGGGCCTAGAATTTTCTTTGCTGTAAGGTTTTCCCATTTTTGTTTGTTTTATGTTAGTAATTCTATCTCCTTACTTGTTGTATATCTATTTGTATTTTCTATTTCTTCTTATGTCAATATCAGGATTTTATGTCTTTTTAGGAATATGTCCATCTCGTCTTAGTTATCCATTACTTGGAATTCAATTGACCATAATATTTTCTTATAACCATTCTTATTTCTATAAGGTCTCTATTGATATTTCCTTTTTCATAGGAATTTTTCATACTTGATTTAAGTAATTTGAAATTACCCTCTTTCCTTCTTGTTCATTATAGCTAAAAGTTTGTCAATTTTCTTGCTTTCTTCAAAAAACCAAATTTTGCTATCATTGGTAAATCTATTATTTGTTTTCTATTTCATTAACTATTCCTTCCTTCCTCTTGGTTGGCTTTGGTTTGCTCTTTTTTTTTTTTTTTTTTTTGTAGTTTCTTAACATGGACACTGAAATTATTTAATTGACATCTTTCATCTTTCCTAACATTGGTGTTTATAGTTACAAATAACCTTCGAAGCTTTGCTTTTGCTGTATACCATAAATTTTCCTATGTAGTATTTTCATTTTCATTCTTCTCATAGTTTTTCTTTCCATTTTCCTTGTGATTTCTTTTCTGGATCACTGGTTATCTAAGAATAGATTTTTTTACTTTTCACATATTAGTGAATTCTGAAATTTATTTTAATTAATGATTTCTGGTTTTATTCCATGTGATCGGAGAATACAACTTGTACACAAATCTTATCCTTTTAAATTTATTGAGGCTTATTTTATGACCTAAAATATGTTCTATCCATGAAAATTTTCCATGTGCCATTAAGAAAATGTGTGTCTGTTATTGTTGGGTGGAAGGTTCTATAGATGTTTGTTAGTTCTAAATGATGTGTAATGTTCTTTAAATCTATGTTTCCTTCTTGATATTCTGCCTCCTTGTTTTATTCATTATTAATAATTAAAATGCAGTGTTGAAATCACCCATTATTATTAATTGTCCATTTCTCTATTTAATTCTGTCAGATTTGTTTCATATATTTTGAAGCTCTATGAAATGCATGTAAGTATGTAATTATGTATTATCAATGGGTTTACTCTTTTATCATAATATCCTTTTTGTTTTTAGTACAGATTCTTATCATATTGTCTATTTTATCCTTATTATTTGTATAGCCACTCCAGCTTTCTTGGCTTGGAGTTTTCATCTTCTTTTTTTCTTTTATTTTATTACTTTCCCATCCTTTTACTTTTAACCTACTTGTGTCTTTGAATCTAAAGTCTCTCTCTTTTATACAATATATAGCTGAGTCATGATTTTCTTATGCATTCTTCTAGTCTCTGCCTTTTGCTTGCAGTATTTAGGCCATTTGTATTGACTATAATTATTGATAAGACTAGTTTCTGCCATTTTTCTATTTGTTGTCTATATGCTCTATACTTTTCTGCTCATTCATTCCTCCATTATTGATTTTTGTGTGTTAAATTTATATTATCTAACAAACTATTTTAAGTTCCTTATTGCCTCTTTTACCATATTTTATGGAGTTACTTTCTTTGTGGTTTCCCTACAATTAAAACTAACATTTTAAGTTAAAACAATTAAGCTTGGATTGATTTCATTTTAATTTCAATATCATAAAAGAACTTTGTTAAAATATATGGTATTGTATAATATCCTTCTTTATGGTATTATTGTAATAAAAACTACATTTTTATATATGGGCTTCCCTTTCCATACTGTTCATGGGGTTCTCAAGGCAAGAATACTGAAGTGCTTTGCCACTCCCTTCTCCAGTGGACCACGTTTTGTCAGAACTCTCCAGCATGACTCATCCGTCATGGGTGGCCCTACACAGCATGGCTCATAGTTTCATTGAGTTAGACAAGGCTGTGGTCCATGTGATCCAATTGGTTAGTTTTCTGTGACTGTGGTTGTCATTCTGTATGTCCTCTGATGGAGAAGGATAAAAGGCTTATGGAAGCTTCCAGATGGTAGAGAGTGACTGAGGGGGAAACTGAGTCTTGTTCTGATGGGCAGGGCCATGCTCAGTAAATCTTTAGTTCAATCTTCTGTTGATGTGCAGGGCTATGTTCCTTCCCTGTTGTTTGACTTGAGGCCAAACTATGGTGAAGGTAATGAAGATAATGGCGACCTCCTTCAAAAGGTCCCATGCAGGTACTGCTGCACTCAGTGCCCCCAACCCTGCAGCAGCCCACCACTGACCCACGCATCTGCCAGAGACTTTTGGACACTCCTGGGCAAGTCTGAGTCAGTCTCTTGTGGGGTTGCTGCTCCTTTCTCCTGGATCCTGATGTGCACAAGGTTCTGTTTGTGCCCTCCAAGAGTTTGTTTCCCAGTCCTGGGTAGGTGCTGGTGACTCGATGGTGGGGTTAATGGTGATCTCCTCCAAGAGGGCTTATGCCATACCCAGGTCTGCTGCACCCAGAGCCCCTCCCCCAGAAACAGGGCACTGTTGACACATACCTCTGCAGGAGACACTTAAATACAGTTTTGTATCAGTCTCTGTGGGGTCTCTGGGTGCTAGTGTGCACAAGGATTGTTTGAGCCCTCTGAGCATCTCTGAGTGTCTCAATGCCAGTTATTTCAAATCCTAAAAGATGATGCTGTGAAAGTACTGCACTATATATGCCAGGAAATTTGGAAAACTCAGCAGTGGCCACAGGACTGGAAAAGGTCAGTTTTCATTCCAATCCCAAAGAAAGGCAATGCCAAAGAATGCTCAAACTACCGCACAATTGCACTCATCTCACATGCTAGTAAAGTAAGGCTCAAAATTCTCCAAGCCAGTCTTCAATAGTATGTGAATTGTGAAGTTCCAGATGTTCAAGCTGGATTTAGAAAAGGCAGAGGAACTAGAGATCAAATTGCCAACATCCACTGGATCATCAAAAAAGAGAGTTCCAGAAAAACATCTACTTTTGCTTTGTTGACTATGCCAAAGCCTTTAATGTGTGGATCACAACAGCCTGTGGAAAATTCTTAAAGGGTTGGGAATACCAGATCACCTGACCTGCCTTTTGAGAAATCTGTATGAAGGTCAAGAAGCAACAGTTAGAACTGGACATGGAACAACAAATTAGCTCTATATAGGGAAAGGAGTCAAGGTTGTATATTGTCACCTGCTTATTCAACTTATATGCACAGTACCTCATGAGAAATGCTGGAATGGATGAAGCACAAGCTGGAATACAGGTTGCCAGGAGAAACATCAATAACCTCAGATATGCAGATGAAACCACCCTTATGGAAGAAAGCGTAGAAGAACTAAAGAGTCTATTGATGAAAGTGAAAGAGGAGAGTGAAAAAGTTGGCTTAAAACTCAACATTAAGAAAAACTAAGATCATGGCATTCGGTCCCATCACTTCATGGCAAATAGATGGGGAAACAATGGAAACAGTGACAGACTTTATTTTGGGGGGCTCCAAAATCACTGCAGATGATGACTACAGCCATGAAATTAAAGGCTGCTTACTCCTTGGAAGAAAAGTTATGACCAACCTAGACAGCATATTAAAAAGCAGAGACATTACTTTGCCAACAAAAGTCCATCTAGTCAAAGCTATGGTTTTTCCAGTATTCATGTATGGATGTGATAGTTGGACTATAAAGAAAGCTGAGTGCCAAAGAATTGATGCCTTTAAACTGTAGTGTTGGAGAAGACTCTTGAGAGTCCCATGGGCAGCAAGGAGATCCATCCAGTCCATCCAAAGGAAATCGGTCCTGAATGTTCATTGGAAGGACTGATGCTGAAGCTGAAACTCCAATACTTTGGCTGCCTGATGCAAAGAACTGACTCATTTGAAAAGATCCTGATGCTGGGAAAGATTGAAGGTGGGAGAAGGGGACAACAGAAGGTGAGATGGTTGGATGGCATCACCAACTCGATGGAAATGTGTTTGAGTAAGCTCTGGAAGTTGGTGATGCACAGGGAAGCCTGGTGTGCTACAGTCCATGGGGTCACAAAAAGTCAGACATGACTGATTGACTGAGCTGTACTGAACTGATACGGGCTTCCCAGTTGGCACTAGTGGTAAGGAACTCACCTGCCAAAGCTGGAGACATAAGAGATGCATGTTGGATCCCTGGGTCGAGAAGATTCCCTGGAGGAGGCCTACTCCAGTACTCTTGCCTGGAGAATCTCATGGATAGAGAAGTCTTGTGGGCTACACTGCAAAGGATTACAGAGTCTGACATGACTGAAGTGACTTAGCACAGTCACACAGAAGCAGGGTGACAACATATAGCCTTGATGTACTCTTTTCCCAATTTTGAACTAGTTCATTAGAACCATGCATGGCCCAATTGACTGGTTCAACATTAAATAGACTCCTACATGAATTCTCAAAAACTACTATTTAAAAATGATAGAAAATCATATTCTAATGCAATAAAAATATTAAAACTACTAAAGAATCAAAAGCAACTTTCATGATTAATTGATTTTTTCAGACATTTTTTAAAATGTTTGAAAATTACCAATGGCTTTTCATGTAGAATTTTATGTGAGTCATGAATGTGCTGACAAATTATTGACATACTTCCATGTCAGTGTCAGGAATTTTAAAATCACCATAATACATAAGATAAACTTGCAAACACTCCAGAATTAATCATTGTAACCACAAAATAAATGTATGACAGGTGACTCAATCATTCAAGAACATGATAGTCATTATGTTAGTGTTTATAATGAGGTTCAATAAAAACAGTATTTTTTATTTGAAAACATTTAAAACATTCTGTTTCAAAAAAAATAAATAAAACATTCTGTTTCTTAATAGTAGATTTGTAGTGAGGCCAGAAACATTGCAGAGTGAAAATATACCTTTATCTCCTTCTTTCAATATTGCAACGAGTAAAATATCCACAGCTCAACAAAAGTGCCTCTGCTCAACACAAGAGGATGCCTGAGAATTTCCCATGTCTACATCTAAACATGGGTAGACTGGTGCCTGCAATCCTGACCGACTACAGCTGAGTGCCCAGTTTGAGAGACCCCAGTAGCAGCAGGGGAAGCTGCATACATGACCCTTGCCTCCCAAACACACCAGCCTCTGCAGCCTCAGGTAACTGGGCAGCAAAAGCAGTGGAGCCTAGGATTCCATCCCTCTAGCCACTGGGGCACTTATGATGCCGGGCCACCACCCCCGCCACCCCACCCTCACATCCCGCCATCGGCAGTGGTGGAAGCCAGTGAACCTTACAACACTAGACCAACTAGAAGCATTTTTATGACCTGAGCTCCCTCCCCACTGCTGCCACCTCCCCACATGGTAGAGCCTGTGTCTCAGGGGATCCCCGACACAAAGGAAGAGCCCAGTGTTGACAGTGATTCTGGCAGAAGCAAGGACCCCAGGTACACAAGAAGAAACAAAGAAGGCATGCAGTCATACTTCTTACAGAGAAGATGGAGGATGGAGAGTGCCAACTCTCAAGTATAACCAGAGGTAGCACAGGTTAAAAAAATGAAAATCTTGTGTTACAGCACCACCTACCAGAAAACAGAAAGACTAACTTCTAACCTGTCATTTAACTTCAAATATATCAACTGGGGAACAACTCAAGTACCATGAAGAACCACAGTTATGCTCTACCACCACCAAGAAAAGATAGTTTTTCAGAAGAAATGGAATATTATGATTTAACTGATAGCAAATTTAAAGTAGGTGTCATGAAGAAATTCAATGAGATACAAGAACACTCAGAAAGGCAATTTAATGAGCCTAGCAATAAAATTAATGAATAGAAGGAATATTTTGCCAAAGAGATTGAAACTGAAAAGAGACAAACAGAAATTGTGAAGCTGAATAATTCAATAATTGAGAATAAAAATGCATCCAAAAGCATTGGAAATATAGCAGATTATATTGAAGAAAGAATTAGTAAGCATGAAGATAGAAATCTAGGCATGATATAAGTAGAAGAGAAATAAGATATAGAAAAGTAAGGAAATTCTACAAGAGGTACCTGATTCTTTTAGGAAGGGCAAAATTAGGATAATGGATATCCTCGTAGGAAAAGAGAGGGAGAAGGGAGCAGAGAGATTTATTTAACAAAATAAAAGCTGAGAACTTTACAAATTTGGGGTAGGAACTAGATATACAACTCTATGAAGCTAGGAGAACACCAAATGGTCTCAATGCAGAAAGACCTCTAAGACACATAATATTAAAGTTGTCAAAAGTCAATAACAGAGAAAGAATTTTAAAGGCAGCTAGGGAAAGGGGATAGTAACGTACAAAGGAATCCCCATTGGGGTATTAGCTGATTTCTCAGTGATGGTTTAGTCGCTAAGTCGTGTCCAACTCTTGCGATCCCGTAGACTGTAGCCTGTCAGGCTCCTCTGTCTATGGGATTCTCCAGGCAAGAATACTAAAGTGGGTTGCCATTTCCTTCTCTAGGAGATCTTCCTGACCCAGAACTCGAACCCGGGTCTCCTGCATTGCAGGCAGATGATTTACCAACTGAGCTATGTAGAAACTCTACAGGCCAGAAGGAAGTGGAATGACATTCTGAAAATACTAAGATAAAAACTGTCACCCAAGAATACTCTGTCAAGAAAAGATCATTTTTCCAGTTTTCATGTATGGATGTGAGACTTGGACTATAAAGAAAGCTGAGCACAGAAGAATTAATGCTTTTGAACTGTGGTGTTGGAGAAGACTCTCGAGAGTCCCTTGGACAGCAAGGAGATCCAACCAGTACATCCTAAAGGAGAACAGTCTTGGGTGTTCATTGGTAGGACTTATTTTGAAGGTGAAACTCCAATACTTTGGCCACCTGATGCGAACAGCTGACTCATTTGAAAATACCCTGATGCTGGGAAAGATTGAGGGCAGGAGGAGAAGGGGATGACAGAGGATGAGATGGTTGGATGGCACCACCAACTCAATGAACATGGGTTTGGGTGAACTCCGGGAGTTGGTGATGGACAGGGGGGCTTGACGTGCTGCAGTTCATGGGGTCGCAAAGAGTCGGACATGACTGAGCGACTGAAATGAACTGAACTGAACTTCTACCAGAAACAAAGCAGCAAAACTACACAAAATTTTGAGTTGGGTGATAAATAGAACCAGAAAAATTCTACTCAGAACAGTTTTTTTTTTTTTTTTATAAAAAAGAAAACAAAAATAATTATAGCTATCTCAGGTAACAAACTTACAACAGAAAAAGAAATAATTTGAGACAACAAAAACATTAAAGGAGAATAAGGAAAGAAAAGAATTTGTATAAGTAAATGAAGATGAGATGCTATCAGCAGAAAAAGGAGAAATTTATCTATGAGATGTTTTATACAAACCTCATAATAACCACAAAACATAAACATAGAGCAGAGACAGAAAACACAAAAAAGAGGAAATCCAGGACAATATAGAAAATGACCAAACCAAAATGGCACACAACATTACAAGGAAAAACAAGCAATGGAGATATAGGACAACAAGAAAACAAGAAATAAAATGGCAATACTAAGTCCTCATTTGTCAGTAGGCACCATAAATATAAAAGGATTGCATTCACTACTCAAAAGACACAGAGTGCCTGTATGGATTAAGAAACAAGATGCAAATATATGCTGCCTCTAAGAAACACACCTTAGCTCTAAAGACTAACATAGGTTAAAAGTGAAGGGAAGGAAGATGATGCTCCAGGCAAATGGCAGCCAAAAGAAAGTGGATGTAGCTATACTCATATCAGACAAAACAGATTTCAAGCCTAAAATGGGTAACAAGACACAAAGATTGACAGTATATAATATTAAAGTGGCAATTTATCAAGAATAAATAACCATGATTAATATATACGTAGCTAACACAGGAGCACCTATATATATATGTGTGTGTGTATGTATAACTAATATAGGAACACAAATATATATATATAAAACAAGTTATTAGCATTCTTAAAGGAAGAAATTCTATGTGTATATACAATGAAATATTATTCAGCCATAAAAAGTTGAAATCTTATAATTTGTGACAACATGGATAGATGTTTAGGGTATTATGTTAAATAAGTCAGATGGAGAAAGACTAATATGTGGAATATAAAAAGCTGATAAACAAACAAAAACATAATAAGTGAACAAACCAAACAAAAACAAACAGATAGAGGGATGTCTCTGGTGGTCCAGTGGTTAAAACTCTGTGCTTCTAAGACAAAGGCCCCAGGTTTGATCCCTGGTTGGGGAACTAAGATCCCACATGCCACATAGTACCACCAAAACAAACAAACACGTAGATGCAGAGAAAAAAGTAGTGGTTACCAGAGGGAAAGAGGTGTGTGTGTAGCTCAAAATGAGTATGGTGGGTATGGTAACTAATAGAAGATATTTTTTGGTAGAGAGCAAAACAAAAACAACTCCAAAATTTGCATAGATAGATGTAAGTAATATACATATATATGCATAAAATATTTACTATTCACAAATCTATGAGTCAGATAACATTATTATTTGCATGGTAAAGTTGAAGAAGTTGAGGGTTAGAGAGGTTAAACAATTTGGCCAAGATTGTACAACCAGAAAGTTCAAGAAACTTTAAAGAAGAACATTGAGTTTCTTCAACTTGAACATTTAGAAGAATTCTGTGAACTGTAACTTTCTAATGAACCTGGACCTGTGGTCCATTCCAGAAGGCATAATAAATCTATGGAGTTAGAAGTTAGGATAGTGGTTATTCTAGGAGGGGTTGTAAGTGCAAGGGAGCCTGCAAAAGACTTCTGGATATGGAAGTTCTGTGTATATGGGTACGAGTTGTGTCAAATTTGTAAGAATTAAGAAATGCTGGGTTCAACAATCAGTTTTACTGAAAGACTTCTCAGACCCTTTAATGAACACTGAAAACCCTTTTTTGCTGTAGAGTATCTGAGAAACTGGTATTTCAGAGAAAATATTTAGTGAAAAACTGACATTGATCAAAAACCAAAATATAAAAAAAACACAAAGGGATGTATTATTAACATGTCCCATAATTGCCACACATAGCCAGTCACCATAATCAATTGAGGATCTTTAATATTAATAATAATAAACTCCTAGACTCAACCCCAGAATGAGGCCAAGGGATAAAGCAAGAGCAATGCACAAGGGGGCACAGCAAAAACTTTAAGGACTGAAACGAAGGTTCACTGTTATTAAGACAACCATTTCCCATTCCTGTTTCCATCTACTTGACTTACTTTTATAGACAAGGATCCTCTCAACACACCCTGTGTGTGTGTGTGTGTGTGTGTGTGTGTGTGTGTGTGTGTTAGTCGCTCAGTCATGTCTGACTCTTTGCAACCCCATGGACTATAGAATGGCAGGTTCCTCTGTCCATGGAATTCTCCAGGCAAGAATACTGGAGCGGGTTGCCATTTCCTCCTTCAGGGGATCTTCCCAACCTAGGGATTGAACCCACGTCTCTTGCATCTCCTGCATTGGTAGGTGAAATCTTTACTGTCTGAACAACCAGCGAAGCCCCTCTTTTATAGACAAGTCCTCTCTATATTACAAGGAAGATAGCCACCAGTAGCCTCATATTTATATTCTCCCAACATCACAGTGGAAAGAAGCTTCTTTATTCTAGAGTCATATTATAAATTCCAGGAAAGGACTCTGGACAATATGACCAAATTCTGGACCAATTGCTATTATCTGTGAGATGGAATATATTGATTAGCTAGACTTTAGTGAAAAGTCTATAAATGAGGCAAGGAAACTGTGATACCATAAATGATGCCACTTTACCATTTGCGCCACAAGAGAAGCCCCTAAATGATAGCTCTAAAGATATACATGGAATAGAGAAGAGTTTATTTCAAAAAATATTAATGAAGAGACTAAAACAATATACAACTACTATAAGACTCTCATGTGATAGGCAGTGAAGTAAATAATACAGTATTTTAGAAGATTTTTATATTTATCCATGTAATATGGACAACGTAAATTTGGAAAGTATAAAAAAGAAAAAGGGACAGAAGGCGATGACACCCCACTCCAGTACTCTTGCCTGGAAAATCCCATAGACGGAGGAGCCCGGTAGGCTGCAGTCCATGGGGTCGCTCAGAGTTGGACAGGACTGAGCGACTTCACTTTCACTTTTCACCTTCATGCATTGGAGAAGGAAATGGCAACCACTCCAGTGTTCTTGCCTGGAGAATCCCAGGGACAGGGGAGCCTGGTGGGCTGCTGTCTATGGGGTCGCACAGAGTCGGACACGACTGAAGCGACTTAGCAGCAGCAGCAGCAGGTAGTTTTAATCTCTTCAATCAATGGACCAACTATTAATTTTTAGATAAATTATTGAGATAAAGAATTTAAGAAGCCAAGTCTTGTTTCAATCCTGGTTTCACCAAGTATCATCTAGCTATGTAACCTTAGGTAAACCTTTTATTCTCTGCATTTCAATTTCTCATCTATTCCACTGGGACAAAGATAATCAGTTCTGTGGGTATTGTCATGATTAAATAAGATAATTTATCTAAAGCCCTGGCACTACACCTGACACACATTAAGTACTAAATAAGTAACAGTTTGTTATTTGTTGTTAATTTTACTATTGTTTGAACTTTTTTGTCATGTTTCTTTTGTATGCTTTGTATGTTATTGCTCAAAAGGAGCCGATTTTGACTAGGAAATTTATAATGGAAGAGAGTGCTAGGCACCAATTCTGACACTAACAGTATCTGTGTACTTCCTACAGAATGTTTGATTAGCTAGAACTACTTGAGTCCATTAAGGTGAATTAGCTACAAATATATATATCCCCAAGTAGATGGATGATTTTGTGTTTACTTGTTTTTAACAATTGAACAGTGTTTATTTTGACTTACATCACTGCCATTTAAGAGACTTTGTTTTTTTGAGCTTGGTCATACATTCATTCTGTTCACCTCAAAAGTAGATACAGGTAATTCCCACTCCCTTTCTCGCCTCCCCACAACACACACATTACAGAAGGAAAAAGGGCACACTCATATTTCAACATATATTAAAATTTGTTTCATCTTTAAGAACACTCATAGGTAGTTTAACTTTGGGATTTATGCTTTTAGGAGTATTGACACTGAGAACAGAACTAAAATCAAAATAAGTCAAAATTACAAAGACTCAGGTTTGGTTAAAAATAACAATACATACTTTATGACAATTTTGAAATGACCAAAAATTAATAGGTTCCCTCAATGTAAGTGTTTCACACTAGTAGTGTTAAGTAGAGGATTTTTTTTTTTCCAGGCTTAAATGTTACATTAATTTTTTTTCCTATACATCTAGAGAGAAATTACATGGTATCCTATCTTTTCAGTCTCAAATATAGGCCCTGACATTCTATAGCACTGTGTTTCTCAAACTTAACTTCTGCACAAAGTTATGCAAACTCATAATATAAATATGAGTGCCTCTTTCTGTAACATCAATTTTATCTGCAAAATTCAGTTGAAAGAAATCTTCATTTTTGTTTAAACAAATGCAGATCGAACAGAATGTAAAACCCATGTGCATTTTTCAGAGGACACTAAAGATTTAAGAAAAAAATGAATTTGTTGTGAGCTGTTTTGGCCTACTTCCCCCCCAGAATTCTAAGGGATATATATCAACTTCTTTGCTATTAGATATGCTTGAGGAGAAAAATTTTATAAACAATGTGTAAGGTCTTGATTTTACAAACTATTTCAACATGGTCCTAGCCTTCAGTAAAATGACAATAAACTAAAAAATAGTACATTTCCATTAATTTTGAAAGTTACTTGATTTTCTCAACCAAAAGTAATGTGCTTATGTTATGATTTAGTTAATTTAATTAAGGAAAATGAAATATAATCCTATTATCATGTGCGTTTCTGTAAAAAATAACACTTTTGATAGGCCATCAAAGACTATAAATATTTCAGCTTACTTTCCTACATATTGTTTACAAAAAAAATGGAAAAACATTAAAAACAAACAAAAATTGACTTATAAATAGTATAGTGTATATACGCCAAGTTACCTTAGATTTCTGATAGCTTGATCATGTTTAATAATCATAGTCTTATTATTTCCCATAAACTTCTTTTTCACTAAAAAAATTTAATGACAGTAATTGCAGCTATTTTTTCAGATAATTAAACTTTATCTAAAGGGCACCCTTCATGTTATTTATATAGAAATGTCTTTTTAATTACACAACAAGGAATTATATGATATATACTTCTTCCTTCAGTTAATCAACTCAGCTTTAACCTGGTTTCACTAATTAGTACTGCTATGATATGTGTTCAAGTGTGGCAAAGTTTAAATAAATATACCACAAAGGAAATGCATTTTCCTTTTGGATAAATAAAAAATATTCTTTTACTTTTCACAGATATAAAATAGAACTTATTTTTCTAAGGTCAGTTTTTTTCCACAGAACACCAGAGTTAAGAAGGAAAAAAACACAAAAACCAGCTGATTATTTTTTGTTTGACCTGAAAATGAGATACATTTGTTCTGTTTCACCTGTATGTACAAGTTTGATATTCCATAATTGTTTCCAAAGGTTGGATAAAGTGAAGTAGTTATTTCTGATTTTATTTATGATATTGCTTGTTCAATCATTCTTTTAATTTTTTTACAATCTAAGTCAAATATTTTAGTTTTTAATTTTAATTTTTTATTCAATGATAGTTCATTTACAATACTTCAAGTGTACAGCAAAATGATTCAGCTTTATATATATATATTTATGTGTGTGTGTGTGTGTGTGTGTGTGTGTGTGTTAGTCGCTCAGTTGTGTCCGACTTTCCATGATCCCATGGTCTGTACCCCACCAGGCTCCTCTGTCCATGGAATTCTCCAGGCCGGAATACTGGTGTGGGTTGCCTTTCCCGTCTTCAGGGGATCTTCCCGACCCAGGGATCGAACCCAGGTCTCTTATGTCTCTAGCAATGGCAGGCAGGTTCTTTACCATCTGAGCCACCAGGTGGCGCAAGTAGCAAAGAACCCAACTACAAATACAGGAGACTTAACAGTGGCAGTTTGGATTCTGGGGTGGGGAAGATCTCCTTTAGGAGGGCATAGCAACCCACTTCAGTTTTCTTGCCTAGAGAATCCCATGGACAGAGGAGCCTGATGGGCTTCAGTCCATAGCATTGCACAAAGTCGGACATAACTGAAGCAACTTAGCTCGCATGCACATATATGTAAGTATATATATATATATATATATATATATATATATATATATATACACACACACACATACATACATACATATATATATGTTCCTTTTCAGATTCTTTCCATTGTAGGTTATTATAAGACAATGAATATAATTTCCTGTACTATAATGTAGGTCCTTGTTGTTTATCAAATATCTTTGTTTTTAGAATAAATATGAAATCAAAGTAAATGGAATTAAGATACTGAAATTTGTGGGCTTCCCTCCTAGCTTAGATGGTAAGGAATCTTCCTGCAGTGCAGGAGACCTGGGTTCAATCCCTGGGTCGGGAAGATCCCCTGGAGAAGGAAATGGCAACCCACTCCAGTATCCTTGCCTGGAAAATCCCATAGACAGAGGAGCCTGGTGGGCTGTAGTCTACGGGGTCCCAAAGAGTTGGGCACGACTGAGAGACTAACACTTTTACTTTTACTGAATTGTAAGGATTCCATTTTTTCATGTTTATTTTAACTCTGAGAATCAGATTTTAGTTATCAGAAGTGACTCTCATTAAAATACATCATAGTTATTCATCCAGTGTCTTCTTGATTATTTACTAAAGCACATATTTTAATCATTCTCTTTGCATCATTTTATGGCAAAATTAGTAAAAACTATTAAAAAATATATTAACTGTTAAAGGACGTATTATATGCTCTGAAGCAAATTTCAAAATAATGAACACTCTTTTACTATTCTTCAGAAGTGGCAATACATTTTAATTAGTACTTGTATTATTTTAGAATGTTATCCAAGTCCTTAGAATATTAGAGAATCATATTTCTCTAATGAGTATAAATTGACAGGAGGAGAGAGTTGCCATTGCCTAGAGAATACTACCATATATAAAAAATGACTGAATCGTGTATTAGCTAAGATCACTATGTACAGATTAATTTGAAATGCATAATGGTTGCAAAACATTCAAATGGTATAAAGACTGGAATTTCTACCATAACTTTACCACTTACTAGAAATACAGAATCACTATTACAAATTAGCCATGTATCCTTCCAGTATTTTCATTCATAGGTAAACATATATGTACATATTTTATGTAGGTAAAATTATATCACACATAGCTATTCTTCAATTTCCTCTTCATATTGCTTCAAGTAAATATATTTACTTTTTTCTCAGTAAGAAAATGTACATGTGTTATAAAGACATTTGTAAGAATTCTCTTACGTGGGTTTGGAAGTTGTTCTATAAAATCATGGTAACTAGATAACCACTTTTTATTGTACATATTTCCATAAATATATGGATGCATTGTTCTTATAAAATATCATTTAGCTCACTGTGAACATCTTTTCATTTCAGTACATGTGGATTTATTATTTTAGGTTTGTTGTGTTCCATTCACCTATATGCTCTATTTATTGCATCCCCTGTTTACAAATATTTAGACTGATATCAATGTTTACTATTGCAAATTAGACTGCATACAACATCTGGATAAACAAGAGCACAAGGATATTAATCTCATTGTTTGTAATTCTGTGTGTGTGTGTGTGTAATCCTTGCATAGCTGTATGAGCACCAAGGAGTCAAACTGGATAATATTGCCTTTGTACGCCAAAACCTTGGCTATTTGCCATGTGACAATGCTTCTTCTATATGTGAACATATGAATTTAATAAATTGTCAGTTGAGCTTAGTACAGAAAAATTTAGATGCTTACATGTTCTATAAGATAATTTATAAAAAGAGAAGGGAAAGACAGATTACATATTTGAAATATTTCACATCCTGAAAACTGCAATATTTCTGTAGGCAAACATAAGAAGTTCACCCCTCAGTGCTCCCATTGATAGAATAAAGTTTTCAATGGATTTTTTCTTAATCATCCTGAATATAAGGTAGGTTTTCAGGACACTGAAAGAAGGGGACATACTTAGCAGCTTGTGTCCCATTATGCAGATATGGAAAAAATATCTTTCTGTCTGCTTTTCATAAGAGTGAGCATGTAAATTTAGAGTGATTACACTTGAGTTTGGACATTTGAAACTGTTCAAGATGAAAAAAATAATTACACTAGCAGAGGTCTGAAAAACACTGAAGCAATATCTGATTATTATAAGATTGTCCTGAGTGTATGTTAAAGTTACTTATTTGGGAAAAATCCATCTATCTAATGTCTGTTTCTTCAAGTTTTGAAACATTGACTCACTGTTTTATAAATAAAACCTACTACTTAATTTGTGGCCTGGTTAAAAAACAAAAACAAAAAAACACGGAGGATCTTACTTCAACTTTGGTCAATGATCTCCCCAAAGCAATGACTATTTCTGTAAGAGAAATTCCTAGAAGTAAAATTGCTTGCACCAAGGAATTTGTACTCAATTACCTCAGCTTTCTTATTTGGATATGGACCATCTCTACTGGACATACACTTTACTTTCTAGATTCTGACTTGGCTTACTACTTTTTAATGCCAAGATCCCTATATCCCACAGCTGTGGTAAAAACATCAAATGTATGTGAAGTGCTTTGGAAACTGCAAAGTTCTATATCAACATAACATATGAACGTGTAAGTGAAACTGTTAGTCACTCAGCCGTGTCCAACTCCTTGCGACCCCATGGACTATAGCCTGCCAGGCTCCTCTGTCCATGGGATTTCCCAGGCAAGAATACTGGAATGGGCTGCCATGTCCTCCTCCAGGGGATCTTCCCAGGGATCGAACCCTCATCTCCTGTACTGGCAGGAGGATTCTCTGCCATGTGAGCCACCAGGGAAACCCAATGTAACATACACTTTTGTTAAAAGATGTCTTTGCACATGAAGACAACAGCTGCATCTGCATAATTTCCTTTTATACAGAACCTAGCATGATTTCCTTATTAAAACATATTACAATACTATTTTTAAAATAATGTAATATGTTTCATGGCATAGCTGTCCATATGGTAAAATCAACATCTAATGTATATCAATTGAGCTGCCTAAAACAGAATATTGTCAGCTTAACCAAATACTATAAACAGCAATCAAGAAGGGCATGTGTTCCCAACATAACTTCCTAAGGTCTCTGCTCCTCTATCTACCTCCAGGACAGCCAAGAAAACTCGTTTGGATCCATAGTCTAGAATGTGAATGGTAACTTTCCAGTTAAGTAAATATTAGTGAAAATGAAATATTTGGAGAAAATATCTAGAAAAATGCATAATAACAAGAAATGCATTATAATATACAATTCATTATAATTATAATATTGAAATTTAACTAAATTAGTTCATCTATAATCAGGAGTCAATGACACAATTCTAAGAGAGAAAATACAATGACTTTGTGTACATGGGCCAGGTAGAGATAATTCAACTTAAAAATATTTTTGAGGATTGGATTCTCTGGTTTCCATATATATGTGTGTAGTCCTCATATGATAACTGTAAAAATGTGACTGTAAAGAAAAGCGGTTTTGTTTCTTAAGCATACAAATGGGGCTATTCACACGTCATCAGTTATTCTGATAATCTCTTCAGAAGATCCCCTGTTGCTAACACAGGCAACTAACCAAAGAACAAATGATATGAGGAATGAAAACAGTTATCCTCTCAATTCTTCATTTTTTAAAAAATTCTTCATTTTAATTTGCATTCATAACCCACACAATATTACAGTCTCCCAAGAAGTGATATTTCAGTCGTACAGAAGTTCTAAAGGAGCCTGTGAAAGTAGACATTACAATATCCTCTCCTGCCTAATTCATCTATTTCCCAAAGAAATGATGTGATCATATTCATCCAGGGTCCCTTGCTTCCAATGTCCCTGCCTCTCAGAGGGTCATGTGGTAACTCAACTCAGACTAACTCTGACAACTCTTCTCCAGCACTTTCCTTTCCCCAGAATGATTGCACTTTACTACCAGAGTGAACCAGAAGCACAGTGCTTTTCATTTAGAAATTGTCACTTTCAGTGCATTTTAACCTTTTATGCATGAATTAAAGCACTAATGAGGTATTCAGCAGAGGCGTAGCAAGTAAAATTGAAGTCAGTGTTTTTTTTTTTCTTCCCAGAATACCATTTATATTCATTCTAGGTTAAATCATAGACAATATGTTAATATTTAATTCTTCATGACATAAATAAGAAATAGGAAAGAAATACTAATTAAAGGAGAAATATTTAAAGAAAAGTCAGTTATATGCCTTTTTGGATAAATTTGGGGTGGATAAGGAGCTACTTAAGCAAATTTCTGTAAGACAACTTAAAACATAAAAAACATTGAAATATTAATGAATACCTTTAAGAATACAAAATACATTATGGTTTTGAAGAGAATGTCAGAAAATGTCAAGAGGTCAAACTTCTTTTACAAATGTTCTTAGAATACTCTGTAACCACAGTGTCAAATTTACAGTCAATTCCACCTGTGTTCTTGACCTCATCCCCGGTAGTTTCCCCCAGGACTTTACTTCATCAATTATCCGCTCTCCTTTCTCTCTTTTCAGCCTCTCCTTCTTTACTGGATACTTTCCTATAATCACATGCTCAAACATGTCAAGTATTTTTCAATAAAACTAGCAAAAGTTAAATATAAATAATAAAATAAAATAAAGCTCTCCTTCAAAGAAGTCACTTTTTCTTGCTATTTTCACTTCCCTTCTTTTCTTGACAAATCTTGAAAACTCTGTCTTCCCTAGCAGTTTCTATACCCTTATCTTGCACAGTTTCCCAGGTACTGTACTCTGGCTTCTTAGTTTACCACTTTGCTGCATCTGCTTTCATTAAGAATAACTTTCTGATGTAAAATCTTTTCTTTACGTCAATGAGCTTCCAGAAAACATTTGATAATGCAGATTGCTTCCATCTATCTGAAACTCTTCATTTTTCAAGTTTCCATAATATCATTCTGTCTTGGTTCTTACCTTCCTTCTCAGATCATTCCTCCACCAGCTCTTTCCATCTTTACCCTTAGTTTATTGCATCACCTTATGCTTCATGGCGCAGTGGTAAAGAATCCGCCTGCCAATGCAGGAGACTCAGGAGACATAGGTTCCATCCCTAAGTCAGGAAGATTCCCTGGAGGAGGAAATGGCAACTCTCTCCAGTATTCTTGCCTGGGAAATCCCATGGACAGAGGAGCCTGGTGGGCTACAGTCCATGGGGTCATAAAGAGTCGGACTTGACTGAGCAACTGAGCACATGCTTCACTGAGATCACAAGTCATCAGAAGAGAAATACATTTTCTTCCCTCAACCAGATCTATAAACTTAGCTGTGTTAGCATTCGTATTTCTATCTTCTTCTCATGGAAGAAGTTTACCTTTTCCTATTGAAAGCCAATTACTTTGTGCAATGAAGGAAAACTAGAAATGTACATCTTCACCAAAGCCAGTGGAGAAGTGTATCCTAAGAATAAGGGAGTTGTTAAATTGTCAAGTATTTTTATTGCACTAGTTATTCCTTTATGGTTTGCTTTGCCAGTTCTTCCTATGTATGAGTGAGTGAAGTTGCTTCCTGTGTATCCAATTCCAAAACAATCATGCACCTTAATCTGAGATCCCAGGGACTTCAGTGCCCTCTTCTTTTTTATTTTAAATCTCTCTTCCTTTTAAGTGATCTTATTTATCCATGACTTTATCTGTCTGTTGATGCCTTCTAAATTTAAAACTATAATCTAGAACTTATTCCAGAGCTACAAACATACTTACAACTTTCTACTTGACCTTTCCACTTTGGCAGCTAATGGACAAGTCTAACTCAGCCATTACCTAAACAACATTATTGATTTCCCACTCACCAACATGTTCCTTGATCAGTGTTCTCCTTCTAAGTGAATGGAATCAATGTCCTCATAGTTGCTCAGACCCAAAAGCTACAAATCACTTTTATTTCTCCCTTTTTCTTACATTCACATCAATCAGCCTGTTCTATAGTATTGATATCCAGAATATATTTTAAAGTGGTCTTCCTCTCATCTCCACTGATACTACCTTAGAATGAGATACCATCATGTGTTGCATGGACTATTGTAGGAAGTTCCTCTTGGTCTTCCTGTGTCTCTCACTTTTACCTCCTTCCAATCTATTATTCAGCTTCTCTGGTGGCTCAGACTGTAAAGAATCCACCTGCAATTCAGGAGAGACAGGTTCAATCCCTGGTTTGGGAAGATCCCCTAGAGAAGGGAATGGCAACCCACTCCAGTATTCTTGCCTGCAGAATCCCCATGGACAGGGGAGCCTGGCAGGCTATAGTTCTTGGGGTCACAAAGAGTCGGGCACAATTAAGCAACTAAAACTTTCACTCACTTTCAATCTATTCATGGAGCAACCAAGGTGCTATTTTTATGTATAAATGAGATCATATGACTCCTTAAAACTCCCTAATGCCTTCCATTATTCTTACAATAAAATCTAAAATATTACCTGCAGCCTGCAAGGCTTTATGTAGTTTTGACTCCTGCCTGTTCCATGCTCCTCTGATGTCACCTTTCCCCTTCTTTATCCTATCTCATCTCAAGGTCTTTTCATTTGCTGTTCTCTGTTCCTATAAAGCTCTTTCCCTGGCTTCTTCTCATTATTTGGATCTCACATTAAATACTATTAAAGCTGTCTTCCTCAACTAACTTATCTAATGGCTCTCACCCCATCTTTACACCCACCAACATATTACCCCAATTAATTACTTATAGCTGTTATTGCAATGTGAGCTTATGATTTTACTTAACAGCTTATAAGTGTAAGACTTATTTCACCACAAAAGAATAAGTCCCACGAAAGCAGGATTGTCTGTCTTTTTCACTGCTGAATTTCAAGTGCCTTGTATTATGCTTGGTCAATAAATATTTGGAAAGCATATGACAATGGTCAAGAGCATGGACTAAGTCAAATTCCTGGTTGTACTACTTACTGGATATATGATTTCGTCAAGTCACTTAACCTCTATAAGACTGTTCTTCATCTGTAAAATGAAACAAAAATAGCATCTATCTCATATGATTATTATGAAGATTTAAATGAAATTTTCATTGTTAAATACTTAAGCAGCAAAATTTGGACATAATAAGCACTTAAGAAATGGACAGAGTTTTGTGACATTGTACAGGAGGCAGTGATCAAGAACATCCCAAAGAAAAAGAAATGAAAAAGGAAAAATGGTTGTCTAAGAAAGCCTTAAAAATAGCTGAAAAAAGAAAAGAAGCTAAAGGCAAAGGACAAAAAGAAAGGTATACCCATCTGAATGCAGAGTTTCAAAGAAAGCAAGGAGAGATAAGAAAGCCTTCCTCAGTGATCAATGCAAAGAAATAGAGGAAAACAATAGAATGGGAAAGCCTAGAGATCTCTACAAGAAAATTCAAGATACCAAGGGAACATTTCATGCAAAGATGGGCTCGATAAAGAACAGAAATTGTATGGACCTAACAGAAGCAGAAGATATTAAGAAGAGGTGGCAAGAATACACAGAAGAACTATACAAAAAGATTTTCAAGACCTAGATAATCACGATGGTGTGATCACTCACCTAGAGCCAAACATCCTGGAGTCCAAAGTCAAGTGGGCCTTAGGAAGCACGACTATGAACAAAGCTAGTGGAGGTGATAGAATTCTAGTTGAGCTATTTCAAATCTTAAATGATGATGCTATTTAAGTGTTGTACTCAATAGACCAGCAAATTTGGAAAATTCAGCAGTGGCCACAAGGCTGGAAAAGGTCAGTTTTCATTCCAATCCCAAAGAAAGGCAATGCCAAAGAATATTCAAAGTACCACACAGTTCCACTTATCTCACACACTAGCAAAATAATGCTCAAAATTCTCCAAGTGAAGCTCAACAGTACATGAACCGTGAACTTTCAGATGTACAAGCTGGATTTGGAAAAGGCAAAGGAAACAGAGATCAAACTGTCAATATCTGTTGGATCATCAAAAAAGCAAGAGACTTCCAGAAAAACATCTACTTCTGCTTTATTGGCTAGGCCAAAGGCTTTGACTGTGTGGATCGCAACAAACTGTGGAAAATTCTTAGAGTTGAGAATACAAAACCACCTTACCTGCTTCCTGAGAAATCTGTATGCAGGTCAAGAAGCAACAGTTAGAACTGGACATGGAACAACAGACTGGTTCTGAATTGGGAAAGGAGTACATCAAGGCTGTATATTGTCACCCTGCTTATTTAACTTCTATGCAGAGTACATCAGGCAAAAAGTCAGGCAGGATGAAGCACAAGCTGGAATCAATATTGCCAGAAGAAATATCAATAATCTCAGACATGCAGATGACAACGCCCTTATGGCAGAAAGCGAAGAGGAACTAAAGAGCTTCTTGAAGGTGAAAGAGGAGAGTGAAAAAGCTGGCTTAAAACTCAATATTCATACAGGGTTATCATTACCATCTTTCTAAATTCCATAAATTTAATTAAAAAAAAACTCAACATTCAAAAAATGAATATCATGGCATTCAATCCCATCACTTTATGGCAAATCAATAGGGAAATAGTGGAAACAATGATAGACTTGATTTTCTTGTGCTCCAAAATCATTTCAGATGGTGACCGCAGCCATGAAATTAAAAGATGCTTGCTCCTTGTTAGAAAAGCTGTGACCAATTAGACAGCATATTAAAAAGCAGAGACATTACTTTGCCAACAAAAATCTGTCTAGTCAAAGCTATGGTTTTTCTAGTAGTCATGAATGGATGTGAGAGTTGGACTATAAAGAAAGCTGAGTGCCAAAGAATTGATGCTTTTGAACTCTGGTGTTGGAAAAGACTCTTGAGAGTCCCTTGGACTGCAAAGAGATCAAAGCAGTCCATCCTAAAGGAAATCAACCATGAATATTCATTGGAAGGACTGATGCTGAAGCTGAATCTCCAATACTTTGGCCACCTGACACAAATAACTGTCTCACTGGAAAAAAACCCTTATTCTGGGAAAGATTGAAGGCAGGAGGAGAAGGAGAAGACAGGATGAGATGGTTCGATGGCATCACCAGCTTGATGGACATGAGTTTGAGCAATTCCAGGAGTTGGTGATGGACAGGGAAGCCTGATGTGTTGCAGTCCATGGGGTCACAAGGAGTCGGACACGACTAAGTGACTTAACTGAACTGACTGAAGAAATATTAACTATTTTAATTGAATTAATTAGTAGCATCTAACCAGTAAATGTGGATTTTCTTCATGTACTATTTTGGACATCTTCCACACTTTCTGGAAAAATCTTTTTTATATTCATGGCTTCAATTTCTACCCATAAGCTAATCCATCTCAAGTTTGCATCTCCAAGCTTTTTCCTTGAATTACAAACTCCAGCCACATATTCAATATCACCACTTGGATGTCCCATATGAAATCAAACTGAAAACATGAATATGTGTGAATCTGAACTCATCACATTCCTCCCACAATCTGCTTCTTCTGTAATTTGTATACTGACCATCTACCCATTTGTTTTAAAGCTGGAAGCCTTCAAGTTGAACTAGAGTTACATCCTTCCTCAAAAAAACCCAGAAATCCTATCCAATATGCACTATACAACATCAAGTATTGCAAAGGAGGAATTACATTTGGAAGTAAAAATATTCTTCATCAGAAAGGCAGTGCCTTTAAAATCAGATACTTCGATGCCACCCAAATTCTCTTTGAAGGACAGGAGTGAATAGTAGCAAAATATTCCACCCCCAATATGCCACTTTGGCAAAAAGATTTTTTTGAGCTGGCAGTAATTAAGAAGAAGCAGATAGAAAAAAATTATCTGCTCTTCTCCTAAAAAGGAGGATATATAAATTTGTAAACCAGGATACAAATTCATAAAAGTGTCTGCACTTTCCTCTCTGGGCTTCCCTGGTGAATCAGATTGCAAAGCAGGAGACCTGGGTTTGATCCCTGAGTTGGGAAGATCTCCTGGAGCAGGGCATGGCAACCCACTCCAGTATCCTTGCCGGGAGAATCCCCATGGAAAGAAGAGCCAGCAGGCTACAGTCCATGGGGTCGCAAAGAATCGGACACAACTGAGTGACTAAGCACAGCACAGCTGCACTTTCCTCTCTACCAGGAAGGACAAGATTTAAGCATTAGAGACAACGCTAGACCCTTAATAGCCCCAGGGGAATGTGCATAACAAACTTGTTAAAACTACTCTTCAGTTCAGTTCAGTCCCTCAGTCGAGTCCGACCCTTTGCGACCCCATGAAGGCCTCCCTGTCCATCACCAACTCCCGGAGTTCACTCAAACTCATGTCCATTGAGTCGGTGATGCCATCCAGCCGTCTCATCCTCTGTTGTCCCCTTCTCCTCCTGCCCCAATCCCTCCCAGCGTCAGGGTCTTTTCCAGTGAGTCAACTCTTCACATTAGGTGGCCAAACTATTGCAGTTTCAGCTTCAGAATCAGTCCTTCGAATGAATACCCAGGACTGATCTTCTTCAGGATGGACGGATTGGATCTCCTTGCAGTCCAAGGGACTCCCAAGAATCTTCTCCAACTCCACAGTTCAAGAGCATCAATTCTTCAGCACTCAGCTTTCTTCACAGTCCAACTCTCACATCCATACATGACCACTGGAAAAACCATAGCCTTGACTAGACAGAACTTTGTTGGCAAAGTAATATCTCTGCTTTTCAATATACTATCTAGGTTGGTCATAACTTTCCTTCCAAAGGAGTAAGCATCTTTTAATTTCATGGCTGCAATCACCAACTGTAGTGACTTTGGAGCCCAAAAAAATAAAGTCTGACACTGTTTCCACTCTTTCCCCATCTATTTCCCATGAAGTGATGGGACCAGATGCTATGATCTTCATTTTCTGAATGTTGAGCTTTAAGCCAACTTTTTCACTCTCCACTTTCACTTTCATCAAGAGGCTTTTTCGTTCCTCTTCACTTTCTGCCATAAGGGTGGTGTCATCTGCATATCTGAGGTTATTGATATTTCTCCTGGCAATCTTGATTCCAGCTTGTGCTTCTTTCAGCCCAGCATTTCTCATGATGTACTCTGCATATAAGCAAATAAGCAGGGTGACAATATACAGCCTTGACGTACTCCTTTTCCTATTTGGAACCAGTCTGTTGTTCCATGTCCAGTTCTAACTGTTGCTTCCTGACCTGCATACAAATTTCTCAAGAGGCAGATCAGGTGGTCTGGTATTCCCATCTCTTTCAGAATTTCCCACAGTTTATTGTGATCCACACAGTCAAAGGCTTTGGCATAGTCAATAAAGCAGAAATAGATATATTTCTGGAACTCTCTTGCTTTTTCTATGATCCAGCAGATGTTGGCAATTTGATCTCTGGTTCCTCTGCCTTTTCTAAAACCAGCTTGAACATCTGAAAGTTCATGGTTCACGTACTGCTGAAGCCTGTCTTGGAGAATTTTGAACCTTACTTTACCATCGTGTGAGATGAGTGCAATTGTGCAGTAGTTTGGGCATTCTTTGGCATTGCCTTTCTTTGGGATTGGAATGATAACTGACTTTTTCCAGTCCTGTGGCCACTGCTGAGTTTTCCAAATTTGCTGGCATATTGAGTGAGGCACTTTCACAGCATCATCTTTCAGAATTTGGAATAGTTCAACTGGAATTCCATCACCTCCACTAGCTTTGTTCATAGTGATGCTTTCTAAGGCCCACTTGATTTCACATTCCAGGATGTCTGGCTCTAGGTGAGTGATCACACCATTGTGATTATCTGGGTCATGAAGCTCTTTTTTGTACAGTTCTTCTGTGTATTCTTGCCACCTCTTCTTAATATCTTCTGCTTCTGTTAGATCCATACAATTTCTGTCTTTTATCGAGCCCATCTTTGCATGAAATGTTCCCTTGGTATCTCTAATTTTCTTGAAGAGATCTCTACTCTTCCCCATTCTGTTGTTTTCCCCTATTTCTTTGTATTGATCGCTGAGGAAGGCTTTCTTATCTCTCCTTGCTATTCTTTGGAACTCAGCATTTAGATGCTTATATCTTTTCTTTTCTCCTTTGCTTTTCACTTCTCTTCTTTTCACAGCTATTTGTAAGGCCTCCTCAGACAGCCATTTTGCTTTTTTGCATTTCTTTTGCATGGGGATGGTCTTGATGCCTGTCTCCTGTACAATGTCATGAACCTCTGTCCATAGTTCATCAGGCACTCTGTCTATCAGATCTAGTCCCTTAAATATATTTCTCACTTCCACTGTATAATCATAAGGAATTTGATTTAGGTCATACATGAATGTTATAGTGGTTTTCCCTACTTTCTTCAATTTAAGTCTGAATTTGGTAATAAGGAGCTCATGATCTGAGCCACAGTCAGCTCCTGGTCTTGTTGTTGTTGACTGTATAGAGCTTCTCCATCTTTGGCTGCAAAGAATATAATCACTCTGATTTCTGTATTGACCATCTCGTGATGTCCACGTGTAGAGTCTTCTCTTGTGTTGTTGGAAGAGAATGTTTGTGATGACCAGTGTGTTCTCTTGGCAAAACTCTATTAGCCTTTGCCCTGCTTCATTCCGTATTCCAAGGCCAAATTTGCCTGTTACTGCAGGTGTTTCTTGACTTCCTACTTTTGCATACAGTCCCCTATAATAAAAAGGACATTTTTGGGGGGTGTTAATTCTAAAAGGTCTTGTAGGTCTTCACAGACCCATTCAACTTCAGCTTCTTCAGCGTTACTGTTTGGGGCATAAGCTTGGATCACTGTGATATTGAATGATTTGCCTTGGAAATGAACAGATCATTCTGTTGTTTTTGAGATTGCATCCAAGTACTGCGTTTCAGACTCTTTTGTTGACCATGATGGCTACTCCATTTCTTCTAAGGGATTCCTGCCCACAGTAGTAGATATAATGGTCATCTGAGTTAAATTCACCCATTCCAGTCCATTTTAGTTTGCTGATTTCTAGAATGTCGATGTTCACTCTTGCCATCTCCTGTTTGGCCACTTTCAGTTTGCCTTGATTCATGGACCTGACATCTCAGGTTCCTATGCAATATTGCTCTTTACAGCATCAGACCTTGCTTCTATCACCAGTCACATCCACAGCTGGGTATTGTTTTTGCCTTGCCCCATACCTTCATTCTTTCTGGAGTTATTTCTCCACCAATCTCCAGTAGCATATTGGGCACCTACCAACCTGGGGAGTTCCCCTTTCAGTATCCTATCATTTTTCCTTTTCATACTGTTAATGGGGTTCTCAAGGCAAGAATACTGAAGTGGTTTGCCATTCCCTTCTCCAGTGGACCACATTCTGTCAGACCTCTCCACCATGACCCTCCCATCTTGGGTGGCCCCACACAGCATGGCTTAGTTTCATTGAGTTAGACAAGGCTGTGGTCCATGTGATCAGATTGGCTAGTTTTCTGTGATTATGGTTTCAGTGTGTCTGCCCTCTGATGTCCTCTCGCAACACCTACCGTCTTACTTGGGTTTCTCTTACCTTGGACGTTGGGTATCTATTCACAGCTGCTCCAGAAAAGCACAGCCGCTGCTCCTTACCTTGGAAGACGGGTATCTACTCATGGCCGCCCCTCCTGACCTTGAAAGTAGAGTAGCTCCTCTTCGCCCTCCTATGCCCGTGCAGCCGCCGCTCCTTGGACGTGGGGTTGCTCCTCTCGGTCACCTCCCTTGACTTCGGCTGTGTGGTAGCTCCTCTCGGCCGCCGCCCCTGGCCTTGGAGGTGGGGTAGTTCGTCTAGTATTAATTTCCCCATCTACTTGCTGTCTCATGATATGCCACACCTAGAAGCTCAAAGTCCTTTTCCTTTGTCTTGTCACAATTCTAAAAATTCATTGTTCTTTTGTTAAGATGTTAGATAAACCCAAGTACTAACTACCTCTTTGAGTTATCCATGCATCATGCACAGGTTAAAAACTTCTATTTGTTTTTCTCTCCTTAAGCTGTCTTTCATTAGTCTAAGTTATAGGGTACTGGACAGAGATACAAGATATGTAGAGGAAAAATATTTTTTTACTCCCCTACGTACCCAAGGGCATACACAACCTAGTGTATTTTAATCTTTTGACATTTGGTATTAATAGATTTTAGGAGAAAGTTAAATAGATCAGTTGAATATTTCACTATTTTTTAGAACTGTCAGCAGACAAATTGTGTGCAAACACTCCCAAATTAAAGCTTCTGGAAATATGTAAGTCTTTTATTTCCTTTTTGACTATTACAGTTTGCAAGGTATAAAAACAATTAAAGTGAAAATGATGAGTAAATTAAATCTAGTGGGGAAAAAAAGATGGTAAATGAGAGGAGAGCAATTATATTGACTATATTTTCTCTCTTGTGTCTCTAGTTTTCATACCACTTCACTGGCATTAGAATTGGGACCAAAATAATATTTCAAAACCAAGTTTTTCTTCATGTGCATTTTTAGTGAACAAAACATTTAGAATATGAAATATTATTAATGTTTGGTCATAGCCCATGACAGCACAGAATTCAATAATAGTTGGAATTTTAAGGCATGGAAAGAATATATACAGTGCAAGTCATTCAGCAGTGAAATAAAACTACTACAGATGTAATGTGCTATTGTCCTATTAACTTTGCCGAAAGAACCTGTAAAAAATTCTATGACTAAAAAGACTCCATTACCAAATTCATTGCTAAACATTTTTCCTCTGCAGACTAGTTCCCAGTTTCATCAGCTTCTGTGAATGGGAGTCAAGTAAGGCCTATAACGAATAGGGAGAACACAGAGTTCGTAGCACTAACCAATTCTATGGGAATGAGATCTTACAAAGATGATATTTAATGAGCAATGGTGCCAAATGAAGGCATTCATAAACTGTTTCCTCTCACACTCCATCAGGCTGCTACTTAAAAGATACTCAAACTTAAAGGGCAAGCCAGGAAATGCTATTTATCTTTGGGCTTTGTGAACCACTATTTCCTGATTTTCCCCATACTTAACTTTCTTCTTCTCAAGCTCCTTGTTATGGACTGAATGTTTGTGTCTCCCCTAAATTCACATGTTGAAAACTTAATGCCTTTGGGGCCTTTGGAAGACAATTAGGTCATGATGGGAGAATCCTCATGAATGTGGCTAGTGTCCTTATAAAAGAGATCCCGGAGATATTTCTAGCTCTCTTTCTACCACACGAGGACACAACAAGAAGTTGGTGGTGTGCTACCAAGAATCAGGCTTGTATCAGACACAAACTCTACCAGCTCCTTGATCTCAGACTTAGTCTCCAGAACTATGAGAAATAAATATTTGTTGCTTGAGCCACATAGGCTATATATCTGTATCTATCTATCTATCTATCTATCTATCTATCTATCTATAGTAGCAGCTCAAACTGATGAAGACACTCCTCTATGGGCTACCCTTCTCTATAAATTAAATTTAGGTATTCCCTAGGATTCTAATCATAGCTGTTTGTTTTTTTCTCCCTTATTTTTCTGAGTCATTAAATTGATTCTCAGAGCTCATGATTTTCTTCACAAGTCTATCTTTAAACTAAACCTTTGACAAATTTGTCTCGTGTCTTAATATCCATATAGCTATCACACAGGTCCTATAAATTCATATGTTCTTTTCTGGCCTACCACCTACTTCTCCTCTTGTACCTGATATTTTCTCATTCACTATTCCAATCAGTTACTCAATGCTATTGATTGTATCTCTTAAACTTTCTTGAATCTTCTTCTTTCTACCATCTATACACGTAGTTATCTGGTTACTCTCTGACAGATTTCCTTTACAACAACATTACTCCCAGCCAGTATATATCTCATGCTGATGTTAGACAGAAAAAATGATCTAAATAACAAATCAAAGCATGTCAATCTTTTGGTAAAAACTCACCAGTGATTTCTTAGTAGTGGTAGAGAGGGAAAGATTTTTTTTTTCTCATTTCTAAAACTAATTTTTTAAATTTATTTTTTAATTGGAAGAAAATTGCTTTACAATGTTGTGTTAGTTTCTGTTGTGTGTGTGTGCTCAAGCTGTCAGTCATGTCCGACTTTTTTGAACACTGTGGACTATATAGCCCTTCAGGCTCCTCTGTTCATGGGATTCTCCAGGCAGGAATACTGGAGTAGGTTTCCATTTCCTTCTCCAGGGGATCTTACCTACCCAAGGATGAAACCTGCATCTCCTGAGTCACCTGGATTGCCCAACAGTGGAAATCAGTCATAATTTTATATATATATATATATATATATATATATATATATATATGTATATATATATCCCCTCCCTCTGCTTTCATTAAATTCTAAATCTCCTTCTCCCCCAATCCCCTGTGGGGAAAAGATTTAGAGTTTAATGAAAGCTTGAAAGAGTAGCAGCCAATTCAACATGGATTCAATAGGATTCTATAAATTTTAAACATATATATTGCCTTAAATCAAGCCAATATTAAATTACTTTTAAAGAAGCAAATGAATTACTTAACCAAAAAATTAGAAAAATAACAGGAATGCTGAAAATAGCTTAATGAAAACTTCCAAAATAAGTATATTTTTAAAGTTTTTAAATACGAAAAATTTAGAAAAATACACCCAAAGTGCAACAGTAAGACAAGATTACTCAAAAATATCATATATAAAAATATGCATATATATGTGTCAGAGAGACAGAGACAGATACATACACTGGGAGGGAGCAAGGCATTGATTTTGATGACATCATTCACACAATTGTGAAAACTAGCTGCCGTCTATGGGGTCACACAGTCGGACATGACTGAAGTGACTTAGCAGCAGCAGCAGCAGCAAGTCTGAAATTTGTAAAGCTGGCTGGCAAGTTGGAAATTCAGGGAAGAGCTGATAATACAGCTTGAGTCCAAAATTCACAGGGCAGGCTAGCAGGTTGGAAACTCAAGGCAGTGTTTTTATTTGCAATCTTTTTTCCTCCCTCAGCTTTATGGAAAATTTTATATATTTAAAGTGGCAATAAGGCATAAATATACTTGGTGAAATGATTATCAATATCTGGTTAACTCACACAACTATCAGCTCACTTAGTTACATGTTTTACTTTTGTGATGATAATGTTTAAGGTTGACTCTCAGCAAATTTCAAGAAAACAATACAGTATTATTAACTATTTGTCACCAATAGATCCCCAGAGCTTAATTTTGTTACTGAAGACATGTAGTCTTTGAACACAATCTCCCTATCTTTCCCACCACATACCACCTAGTAACCACCATTCTAATTTCTGTGTCTACAAGTTTGACTTTTTTTAAGATTCCACATATAAATGAGATAATACAGTACTTGTCTTTGGCTAGTTTCATTAAATATCTTATAACCCTTATTTCTGTAAAAGGCAGAATTACCTTTTTCCTCATGGCTGAATAATATTCAATGAATGACTGAAAATGGGCATGAGGGATCTTTGTGGGGTGATGGTCAAGAAGCAACAGTCAGAATCGGACATGGAACAACTGACTGGTCCCAAATTGGAAAAGAAGTACATCAAAGCTGTATATTGTCACCCCGCTTATTTAACTTATATGTGGAGTATATCATGTGAAATGCTGGGCTGGAAGAAGCACAAGCTGGAATCAAGATTGACAGGAGAAATATCAATAACCTCAGATATGCAGATGATACCACTTACGGCAGAAAGTGAACAAGAACTAAAGAGCCTCTTGATGAAACTGAAAGAGGAGAGTGAATAAGCTGGCTTAAAACTCAACATTCAAAAAACTAAGATCATGGCATCTGGTCCCATCACTTCATGCAGATAGGTGAAGAAACAATGGAAACAGTGACAGACTTGATTTTCTTGGGCTCCAAAAATCACTGCAGATGGTGACTGCAGCCATGAAATTAAAAGATGCTTACTTCTTGGAAGAAAAGCTATGACCAATCTAGACAACATATCAAAAAGCAGAGACATTACTTTGCCTACAAAAGTCTGTATATTCAGAGCTTTGGTTTTTCCAATAGTCATGAATGGATGTGAGAGTTGGACCATAAAGAAAGCTGAGAGCTGAAGAATTGATGCTTCTGAGCTGTGGTGTTGGAAAAGACTCTTGAGAGTCCCTTGGACTACAAGGAGATCAAACCAGTCAATCCTAAAGAAAATCAGCCTGAGTATTCATTCATTGGAAGGACTGATGGTGAAGCCGAAGCTCCAATACTTTCACCACCTGATGCAAAGAGCTGACTCATTGGAAAAGATCCTGATGCTAGGAAAGACTGAAGGCAGGAGGAGAAGGGGACATCAGAGGATGAGATGGCTGGATGGCATCACCAACTCGATGGACATGAGTTTGAGCAAGCTCCAGGAGTTGGTGATGTACTGGGAAGCCTGGTGTGTTGCAGTTTATGGTGTCCCAAAGAGTCAGACATGATTGAGTGACTGAACTGAACTGGAAACCTTTTAAAATCACGTTGGAGTGATTGATTGTAGAGCTCAGTAAATTTACTAAATAGCATTTACTTATTCAATTGAAATAAGTAAGTTACATGATATATAAATTATACCTCTAAACACAGTTGCTGTGTTTTTTTGTGTGTTTGTTTTTATTTTTATTGGGCTCTAGGTGATGAGATGGGCAATACCTCCACAAGTTATGCCCCACTAGGAAGATATTTCTCGAGCTTCCTAGTAATCTCAGCAGCTACTTCCTCTGCCTGAACCATCGCCTCCTTCATGACATCCAGATTCTTTCGGGGAATCTCTCCAGTCTCATAGAAAGGCTTGGTCTCAAAGCTTCTCCCCCGAAACACTGGTGGGCACCTTAGAGAAGCAATGGATTCGTGAGGCAATACTGCATTTGTTTGCCAGGTATCGGAAGATGCGTTCTTTGTTCTTGGCAGCTGCTCGGCCAATGAAGGTACAGTGGAAAATGAGTCTGTATTTTGGGGTGTTATCCCTTGTCTTCAAGGCTCTGGAAATTTGGTCCCTTTGCTGGGCCCAGGGGATCACTCAGACACCAGGACTGTCAAAACACAGTTAAAAAAAAAAAAACTATATCACACATAATACATAACAATGAAATGTTAAAAATATTTTCATTAAAATTTGGAACAAGATATGAAAGGTAACTATCAACACTTTTACTTAGCATAACACTATAGACCTAGTTACATAACAATAAAAGTTTAAAAAGGTGTAAAAAGTGGAAAATAAATAATGATACACATGTATTTTATTGAAAATAGCAACATTAATATAAATGTAAAATATCTTAGGATAATTTTAACTGAAAATGTAGAGTACATATATTTGCGTGACGTTAAAAATAGTTTTAATATTGGAATAGATAAAAAGTGATGTAAATAAACTGAGGGAAAAGTATAAGACTGAATGTTGTAGTTATACAAATTCTCCTCAAAATTACACATATAATAAAATTCTAGTCAAAATCTCTTCCCTCTTTTCTTCCATCTTAAAAAAAATAGCAAAGCAATGCCATCATATAGATGAAGAAATAAATAAGCAAGAAAATAAAAGTAAACTTAGCCAGAAAGCAGAGTTATGATCAAATTTTATTATCACTTAATAAAATTCAGCTATAATAACTGAAATAATGTAAAGGTAGAAGGATATCACATGAGAAAGGCTGACACTGTTGCCTACATGCAAATTTGTTTTAAAATAAACATCCATTTTTAGCAAAACTAAAGTCAAAGAACTAAATAAAGAAATAACTTGCATTGCATATGATGGACAATAAATTAATATGTTTAATATAAATAAATATTTTATACTGATTTAGAAAAATCTGAAATAGGAAAAAAATGGGCAAGAGAGGGGAAAATGCAATTCCTAAAATAAATGACAATCAGAATACTTGAAATATTCTGTATAAGGATGATAAGCAAGCAAAGAAATGCAAATATTTATATAAAATATTTCTCTATTGCATTGGCAAAGGTTATTTTTTAAATACATAATAGTAATATTAACAGGAGTGAGGAGAAATGGAGAATAAATTGGCCCTTATCTGGAATAAATCTGGAACTATTTTATAAACATTATAGAATTTATGCAACATAAATAACCTACAGCATTGTAATAATTATCCTGAAAACATTATCACTGATGCTCAAACAAGACTGAGTTTCAAGAGCAAAACATTAAATGAGCAAACTTATCAAACACATCTTAAGAAATAGTACCCTCTTCAAAATATAGAGGACTAATAGGTGGAACTCTGCATTCAGATGGATATATACTTCCTTTTCTCCTTTGCCTTTCCCTTCTCTTTTTTTCTCAGCTATTTGTAAGGCCTCCTCAGACAACCATTTTGTCTTTCTTTTTCTTGGAGATGGTCTTGATCACTGCCTCCTGTACATTGTCATGAATCTCTGTCCATAGTTCTTCAGGCACTCTTTCTATCAGATCTAAATCCCTTGAATCTATTTGTCACTTCTACTGTATAATCATAAGGGATTTGATTTAGGTCATACCTGAATGGCCTAGTGGTTTTCTCTACTTTCTTCAATTTAAGCCTGAATTTGGCAATAAGGAGTTCATGATCTGAGTCACAGTCAGATCCAGGTCTTGTTTTTGCTGACTGCATAGATTTTCTCCATCTTTGGCTGCAAGGAATATAATCAGTCTCATTTCAGTACTGACCACCTGGTAATGTCCATGTGTAGAGTCATCTCTTGTGTTGTTGGAAAAAGGTGTTTGCTATGACCAGTGCATTCTCTTGGCAAAATGCTGTTAGCCTTTGCCTTGCTTCATTTTGTACTCCAAGGCCAAACTTTTCTGTTACTCCAGGTATCTCTTGACTTCCTACATTTGCATTCCAGTCCCCTACGATGAAAAAGACATCTTTTTTTGGTGTTAGTTCTAGAAGGTCTTGTAGGTCTTCTAGAACCAGCCATGAAATTCAATGATGCTTGCTCCTTGGAAGAAAAGCTATGACAAACCTAGACAGCATATTAAAAAGCAGAGACGTCACTTTGCCAACAAAGGTCCATATAGTCAAAGCTATGGTTTTTCCAGTAGTCATATATGGATGTGAGATTTGGGCCGTAAAGAAGGCCGAGGGCTGAAGAACTGATGCTTTTGAGCTGTTGTGCTGGAGAAGATTCTTGAGAGTCCCTTGGACAGCAAGGAGATCAAACCAGAACATCCTAAAGGAAATCAACCCTGAATACTCATTGTAAGGCCTGATGCTAAAGCCTAAGCTCCAATACTTTGGCCACCTGATGTGAAGAGCCAACTCACTGGAAAAGACCCTGATGCTGGTAAAGATTAAGGGCAGGAGGAGAAGTGGGCAACAGAGCATGAGATGGTTGGATGGCATCATCAACTCAATGGACATGAGTTTGAGCAAACTTAGGGAGATAGTGAAGGACAGGGAAGCCTGACATGCTGCAGTCCATGGGGTTGCAAAGAGTCAGACACGACTGAGCAACTGAACAACAACAAAACTAATAAATGGAGCTCAAACCTGGTGCTCTGTGACAACCTAGAGCAGTGAGATGGGGTGGGAGGTGGAAAGGAGGTGCTAGAAAGAGGGCACATATGTATACCTATGGCTGATTCATGTTGATGTAAAGCAGAAAGCAACACAATATTGTAAAGCAATTGTCCTCCAATTAAAAATGTTTTAAAATGACAGTATTTATATAGAAAAATTCTTATTTGCAAACTAATGCTATGATGTCAGTACGGAAGAAAACTGCAATCAAAATTAGATTGTTTTCTGTAGTTGATTGATTTTGAAATGCCAGCCTTTTCACTTTCCACCTTTGAAAGTGAAAGTGTTAGTTGCTCAATTGTGTCCAACTCTTTGTAACTGTAGCCCACCAGGTTCCCCTGTCCCTGGAATTCTCCAGGGAAGAATAATGGAGAGGATAGCTGTTCCCTTCTCCAGGGGATCTTCCCGACCCAGGGATCGAACCCAGGTCTGCTGCACTGCAGGCAGGTTCTTTACCATTTGAGCCTTAGACCTTCTCAAAAATAAATCATTTTATTGCTATAATAATCCTCAGATCATGTTAGTCAGCACTCTACTTTTGAAAGTAAGCAAATTTCTTCTTGTAGCACAGTCTATTCCTAGCTCCTAAATAATGTAGTTGAAATTATGTTCAATCGACATCTAAATTAACAGAAAAGTTGTTATTGGGAAAATGTATAGGATAAAAATAATGACAATTATACTAACACATAGCCACTTACTTTCAGTATACAATTATTTTTTTGTTAGTCACATGGTTAAAAGTTATTTCTTTTCAATTAATCTAGTTCCATGCCTTCAGAATGTGAGTCTAACTAGAAAAATAGCAAACAATTCTATTATCTAAAATTTCTAGAGATGAATGTTTCACAGCCTTTTTTGAGACTAGCATCTCAGAGCACTTAGCCCTAAGTTGAATTATTGCTCTGGAAGAGATGGGAACTCTAAGAAACAGTGACATACTAAAGAAAAAAAGATAATCCCTGATCATCTGGAATATTCTAAACATATATCTCTCAGATGAAACTCTTAATCATGAGTTAAGAAGATATACCCCCAACCATGCCCAGGGTAAATATCAAAACGTTCTTGATGCAACCAAGACAGCTGAAGCAGCATGATAGCCATCATATGTGTTCAGGCATTGTGATGCAGTGCTTGTTATTCAGACCTCAATTTCCCTCTCTACCACTGTAAGACCCTAGGTAAATTCTCTGTCTGATTCTGATTTTCCTTATGCAAGTTGGAGATAATATCCCCACCTCACAAGGTTATAAATTACTGAAATTTTACAAGATGTATATACACACGAATAAAGGTATAGCCTCACACATAGCTGACACTCAAAGATCTGTCCTTCCCTTCTACCCTAGTACATAGAAAGGCTTACCCTAAGGTATAGATATGCAAAAGCACATTGGTTGACCTAAGGAATTTTCCTGGAATTTTCTGGGCATCTTTTTTGTTGTTCTGATGAGAGGAGGGAGCAGAGAGGGGCAGTTCTATTTTCATTTAGTGATCCATGGACACTCTACAATATATCAGAAAGAGACAAAAGTAAAAAGAGAGGGAGCGAGGGAGGTGGGGAGGAAAGAAGGAAGATAGGAAAGAAAAAAGAAAATGAGCCTCCTAAAATGTTAAATATGCATCTGTGGAGAAACAATGAGGGCACATTGGTTTAGCTCTGGTGACTTGAGGGAGGTGGCCCTCAGAAAGACTTCATTCCTGTAAGAGGCTTCCAGGCAGTACTTGCTTTGATCTGAAAACTCTCTGACCTAAAAGACCAAAGCAATACTTGGTCTGTTGTCCTCACTTGGTGCCTTGAATTTTATCTTTCTTAAATTTTACATTTGAGAGGCATTTAAAGAATAATTGTTAAGAGCATAAGTTCTGGAGTCAGACTCCTGGCTTCAAACTGGCACTGCCCTTCTCCCAGTTTTGTGACATAAGGCAAGTTGCTTGCTTAGCCTCTCTGTGCTTCAGTATCCTCATCTATAAAAAGTTACAGTAACACCTACTTCATAAAATTGGTGTAAGGATTCAATGAGTTAATACATTTTAAGCATTTAGAACAAGGCTTGTTCACTGAATTTGAATTATTAATATCACCACTACCCATGAATCAGCTGAATACCCTGACTTGCTAGCCACCTAGACCTTGACAAGTTCAGGTGAAATCTACAGATCATGTGGGTTTGTTGAAGTCAAAAACTCTTAAGAATCCAAGCTCCACTTCTTATCACTATGACCTCGAGCAAGTCCTTAAATTTCCAGTTTTTTCATCTGTTGGTGGAAAAAAAAGGGGTGGGGTGGGGTGGTGGTGCTGCAGTGCTCAGTCACATCCAACTCTTTGAGACCCCGTAGACTGGCCCTCCAGGCTTCTCTGTTCCTGGGATTTCCCAGGCAAGAAGACTGGAATGGATTGCCATTTCCTCTTCCAGGGGATCTTCCCCACCCAGGGACTGAACCCATGTCTCGTGTAGGCAGATTCTTTACCACTTGAGCCACTGGGAAGCCCCTCAAAAGGGGAGGGAGTAATAATAAATTCCTACACAGAAAGGCTGTCATGAAGATTTAATTAAATGTTATACATAGTGCTTACTCTTCTAAGTCGCATATCATAAGACATCAATGAATTTTAAAATTTTAAATGTGCAATCTTAATTAAGCAATCTTGTTAATATAATAATATATTAACATATAATAATACAAATGTGTAATCATAATAAACTTCACTGTGATAAATACAAGGTAGTGCTACACATCTGTTAAGAAACCACATATATAATATATACAATTACGTACTATGATACATAGTGTCCCTTGATATGCTTGGAAGGTCAATAAAAATGCCCATCACAGCATTCAAAGGCTGGCACAGTCTGATGCCCCAACCTTCCCATTCTTCCTTACCTTTTTATGCCTCAGTGACACTACGTTTTTTTCTATTCTTTGCACACTCTATGCTCATTTCTGTCGCTAGGATCTTTCTACTCGATATTTCCCATGGAACACTTTCCCTCCAGCTGTTCTCATCTTGAATTACTCTCTTCACTCAGTCTCTCCTAAAATTTCAAAACCCCAGGCCATCCCTGAACACTCTGTTACCTGTGTCAACCCTCACCATAACAGCTGTCATATTACCTTGTTTTATCTTCCTTGTAGCACTCATAACAAGGAGAAATTTTCTCATTTTTAACTTGTTTCATCTAACTAGATTGTAAACTCAGTGTAAGGAGAGGCTGCACCTCACTTTTTCACCAATGTAGACCCAGAATCTCTATTTCTCTCCCTATCTCTGTGTCTGTCTCTCCAGATACATATTTACTGTGGCTGTTGTTATTGAATGAATGAATGAACACATGAAAACTGTGTAGTCAAATTTCAATGATGGGAGATTCAACTTTATTCAGGCCCAATTCTTTAAAAAAAAAAACCACTTAATACAAGCTCACTTAAATAATAGAAGAGCATTGTAAATTTGAGTTTTATCAAGCTAATCTTATACAATATTTTAGCAGCACTTCTCCTTAGACTTGGAAAAAAGCTCTACAGCTGAAACTGGTATGTGTCCTTCAATCAAGAATTAGTTACGTTACTGATTCCCAAAAGGAAATTTATGTTGTTATTTCTTTTTTTTTTTTTTTGAGGGGGAACTCTTATACATGTTCCATCAAAAATTACTTGGGAGAACCAATAGCTGCTTATACTATAAACACTGATGGATATATGAGGTCAATGTTTTGGGTAAAATTAATGCCATAAGTTTAAAATTAATTGAATTATTAAGTTAGCTTACATGATATATTAATGTTTTTGTATCTATTTCCAGAAGAGTAGGTAGAAAGAAATGTTAGTCCAGATATATGTTATAATACATAATTCTAAAATTCATTTTAATATTTATAATTTCTAAGTATTTAAAATTGCACCTAATTTAAGCTGTAAACAGCAGGTACGATATTATTATCTGAAACGTTCAGACAGATTCACTATTTGTCACAACCATCATGTTTAGCTAGTACCACTAATCCTACTCTAAAACAAGTAAATTTTAAAATTATGTTTTCCTATCAGTGTTTCCAGAGAAACGCTATAATTATTCCCTCAAATGGAAATTATTTGGACATGTTGCCACAAGTTGTTTGCAAAGTATAGATGACTTACATTTTAAAGACATTCTAAGATGGCTAATGGATTTTTATAAGGTGAGATCCATTTATTCTTGTGATGTAGCTTACAAAACTAAAAGGTTTCCTCTTGTACTATTTTACAATTATATATAGTGTAGAAGCAGAAGATAATAAGAAGAGGTGGCAAGAATACACAGAAGAATGGTACAAAAGGAATCTTCACGACCAGATGATCACGATGGTGTGATCACTCACCTAGAGCCAGATATCCTGGAATGTGAAGTCAAGTGGGGCGTGGGAAGAATCACTATGAACAAAGCTAGTGGAGGTGATGGAATTCCAGTTGAGCTATTTCAAATCCTGAAAGATGATGCTGTGAAAGTGCTGCCCTCAATATGCCAGCAAATTTGGAAAACTCAGCAGTGGCCACAGGACTGGAAAAGGTCAGTTTTCATTCCAATCCCAAAGAAAGGCAATGCCAAAGATTGCTCAAACTACCGCACAATTGCACTCATCTCACACGATGGTAAAGTAATGCTCAAAATGATCCAAGCCAGACTTCAACAGTATGTGAACCATGAACTTCCAGATGTTCAAGCTGGTTTTAGAAAAGGCAGAGGAACCAGAGATCAGATTGCCAACATCCGTGGATCATCAAAAAAGCAAGAGAATTCCAGAAAAACATCCATTTCTGATTTATTAACTACGCCAAAGTCTTTGACTATGTGGATCACAATAAACTGTGGAAAATTCTGAAGGAGATGGGAATACCAGACTACCAGACCTGCTTCTTGAGAAATCTGTATGCAGGTCAGGAAGCAACAGTTAGAACTGGACATGGAACAACAGATTGGTTCCAAATAGGAAAAGGAGCACATCAAGGCTGTATATTGTCACCCTGCTTATTTAACTTATATGCAGAGTACATCATGAGAAACGCTGGGCTGGAAGAAGCACGAGCTGGAATCAAGATTGCCGGGAGAAATATCCATAACCTCAGATATGCAGATGACACCACCCTTATGGCAGAAAGTGAAGAGGCACTAAAAAGCCTCTTGATGAAAGTGAAAGAGGAGAGTGAAAAGGTTGGCTTAAAACTCAACATTCAAAAAACTAAGATCATGTCATCGGGTCCCATCACTTCATGGCAAATAGATAGGGACAAACTGGAAACAGTGGCTGACTTTATTTTTCTGGGCTCCAAAATCACTGTAGATGGTGATTGCAGCCATGAAATTAAAAGACTCTTACTCCTTGGAAGGAAAGTCATGACTAACCTCAGTTCAGTTCAGTTCAGTTCAGTTGCTCAGTCTTGTCCGACTCTTTGCGACCCCATGAATTGCAGCACGCCAGGCCTCCCTGTCCATCAGCAACTCCCGGAGTTCACTCAGACTCACGTCCATCGAGTCAGTGATGCCATCCAGCCATCTCATCCTCTGTCGTCCCCTTCTCCTCCTGCCCCCAATCCCTCCCAGCATCAGAGTCTTTTCCAGTGAGTCAACTCTTTGCATGAGGTGGCCAAACTACTGGAGTTTCAGCTTTAGCATCATTCCTTCCAAAGAAATCCCAGGGCTGATCTCCTTCAGAATGGACTGGTTGGATCTCCTTGCAGTCCAAGGGACTCTCAAGAGTCTTCTCCAACTCCACAGTTCAAGAGCATCAATTCTTCAGCACTCAGCTTTCTTCACAGTCCAACTCTCACATCCATACATGACCACTGGAAAAACTATAGCCTTGACTAGACGGACCTTTGTTGGCAAAACAATGTCTCTGCTTTTCAATATGCTATCTAGGTTCGTCATAAATTTCCTTCCAAGGAGTAAGCGTTTTTTAATTTCATGGCTGCAGTCACCATCTGCAGTGATTTTGGAGCCCAGAAAAATAAAGTCTGCCACTGTTTCCACTGTTTCCCCATCTATTTCCCATGAAGTGATGGGACCACACGCCATGATCTTCATTTTCTGAATGTTGAGCTTTAAGCCAACTTTTTCACTCTCCACTTTCACTT
This sequence comes from Bos taurus, assembly GCF_002263795.3. NCBI lineage: Eukaryota > Metazoa > Chordata > Mammalia > Artiodactyla > Bovidae > Bos > Bos taurus. The sequence continues at coordinate 10,751,341 of NC_037357.1, forward strand.
TCATCAAGAGGCTTTTTCGTTCCTCTTCTCTTTCTGCCATAAGGGTGGTGTCATCTGCATATCTGAAGTTTTTGATATTTCTCCCAGCAATCTTGATTCCAGCTTATGCTTCCTCCAGTCCAGCGTTTCTCATGATGTACTCTGCATATAAGTTAAATAAGCAGGGTGACAATATACAGCCTTGACGTACTCCTTTTCCTATTTGGAGCTAGTCTGTTGTTCCATGTCCAGTTCTAACTGTTGCTTCTTGACCTGCATATAGGTTTCTCAAGAGGCAGGTCAGGTGGTCTGGTATTCCCATCTCTTTCAGAATTTTCCACAATTTATTGTGATCCACACAGTCAAAGGCTTTGGCATAGTCAATAAAGCAGAAATAGATGTTTTTGTGGAACTCTCTTTCTTTTTCCATGATCCAGTGGCTATTGGCAATTTGATCTCCGGTTCCTCTGCCTTTTTTAAAACCAACTTGAACATCTGGAAGTTCGTGGTTCACATATTGCTGAAGCCCGGCTTGGAGAATTTTGAGCATTACTTTACTAGCGTGTGAGATGAGTGCAATTGTGCTGTAGTTTGAGCATTCTTTGTCATTGCCTTTCTTTGGGATTGGAATGAAATCTGACCTTTTCCAGTCCTGTGGCCACTGATGAGTTTTCCAAATTTTTTGGCAAATCAAGGGCAGCAGTTTCACAGCATCATCTTCCAGGATATGAAATAGCTCAACTGGAATCCCATCACCTCCACTAACTTTGTTTGTAGTGATGCTTTCTAAGGCCCACTTGACTTCACATTCCAGGATGTCTGGCTCTAGGTGAGTGATCATACCATCGTGATTATCTTGGTCATGAAGATCTTTTTTGTACAGTTTTTCTGTTTATTCTTGCCACCTCTTCTTTATATCTTCTGCTTCTGTTAGGTCCATACCATTTCTGTCCTTTATTGAGCCCATCTTTGCATGAAATGTTCCCTTGGTATCTCTGATTTTCTTGAAGAGATCTCTAGTCTTCCCCATTCTGTTGTTTTTGTCTATTTCTTTGCATTGATTGCTGAGGAAAGCTTTCTAATCTCTTCTTGCTATTCTTTGGAACTCTGCATTTAGATGCTTATATCTTTCCTTTTCTCCTTTGCTTTTTGCTTCTCTTCTTTTCACAGCTATTTGTAAGGCCTCCCCAGAAAGCCATTTTGCCTTTTTGCATTTCTTTTCCATGGGGATGGTCTTGATCCCTGTCTCCTGTACAATGTCACGAACCTCAGTCCATAGTTCCTCAGGCACTCTATCTATCAGATCTAGACAGCATATTAAAAAGCAAAGACATTACTTTGCCAAGAATGGTCCGTCTTGTTAAGGCTATGGTTTTTCCAGTAGTCATGTATGGATGTGAGAGTTGGAGCTGAGTGTGGAAGAATTGATGCTTTTGAACTGTGGTGTTGGAGAACACTCTTGAGAGTCTCTTGGACTGCAAGGAGATCCAATCAGTCTATCCTAAAGGAGATCAGTCCTGAGTGTTCATTGGAAAGACTAATGTTCAAGGGGAAACTCCAATACTTTGGCTACCTGATGCAAAGAGCTGACTCAGTTGAAAGGACCCTGATGCTAGGAAGATTGAAGGTGAGAGGAGAAGGGGACAACAGAGGATGAGATGGTTGGATGGCATCACCAACTCAATGAGCGTGAGTAAACTCTGAGAGTTGGTGATGGACAGGGAGGCCTGGTGTGCTGCAGCCCATGGAGTTGCAAAGTGTCGGACAGGACTGAGCGACTGAACTGAACTGAACTGATAGTCTAAAAATGATTTATCCTTAAAACCAGTGGAATTTTGTAAACTTTTGATATGTGAAGTTAGAAGGAAACTTAGAGATCTATTATTACTACTAGTATATTAAATGATATGAGACAATACCACAAAGGTACTTGTAGAGATAAATTATGAAAATATTAACCCCATAAGAATATTTTAAACTGATCCAATCACCATTAAAGACAGCACTCCTATTTTAGAATAAAAGGATGGAATTTATGTTGAGAGAAATAATTCAAAAGTTAGATATAGATAAATACACAAAACTAATGACTGTTGGATTTTTTATTAATTTTGAATATGTGAAATTAGCCTTCAAATGATGCAACTATAAAGAAGCAATTGAGCAAATTATAGTATCTTCACTTGAATGACCATTATGCAGCAATCAAAATGGCTATGATAACAATTAATAAGATGCTAAAAATATCAGTTCAGTTCAGTTCAGTTGCTCAGTCATATCCAACTCCTTGTGACCTCATGGACTGCAGTACACCAGCCTTCCCTGTCCATCACCAACACAGAGAGCTTACTCAAACTCATGTCCATTGAGTCAGTGATGCCATCCAACCATCTCATCCTCTGTAATCTCCTTCTCCTGCCCTCAATATTTCCCAGCATCAGGGTCTTTTCCAATGAGTCAATTCTTCCCATCAGGTGGTCAAAGTATTGGAACTTCAGCTACAACATTAGTCCTTCCAATGAATAGTCAAGACTGATTTCCTTTAGGATTGACTGGTTGGATTTCCTTGCTGTCCAAGGGACTCTCAAGAGTCTTCTCCAACACCACAGTTCAAAAGCATCAATTCTTCTGTTCTCAGTTTTCTTTATAGTCCAGCTCCTACATCCATACATGACTACTGGAAAAGCCATATAATTAATGCTTAATAAGGATGATACTTTTAGTATGATGTTGGGCTTTCCTTGTTGCTCAGTCAGTAAAGAATCTGGCTGCAGTGCAAGAGACCTGGGTTCTATCCCTGGGTTGGGAAGATCCTTGGAGAAGGAAATGGTGACCCATTCCAGTATCCTTGCCTGGGAAATATCATGGACAGAGGAGCCTGGTGGGCTGCAGTCCATAGGGTCGCAAAGAGTCGGGAATGACTGAGCAACTTACAGTTATTTAAACATATTAATGGGGCTTCCATGGTGACTCAGATGGTAAAGAATCTGACTGCAATGCAGGAGACCCGGGTTTGATCCCTGGATCAGGAATATCCCCTGGAGAAGGAAATGGTGACCCATTCCAGTATTCTTGCCTGGAAAATCCTATGGACAGAGAAGCCTGGTGGGCTGTAGTCCATAGGGTTGCAAACAGTCGGACACAACTGAGCAACAAACAATTTCACTTTGTTTTTGAAAGATATGTATGGAGAGAACACACAAACCTAATGGCTAAAGTGTTAGAACCTTAGATTATAATGATTTCTTTCCTTATATTTTTTAAATTTCCTATAGTTTTTATTCTATTATTCATGGTTAGCTTTTAAAAACAAACTTGGAGGGAGGGATGTATGCTTGAATGTTCTTCCCATTATATAAATAGCACAAATTTGGGGATGGTAAGTACTTGCTGCAACACAGGTGGTATTAAATGTGTAACTATTTCTGTTTGGCTTCATTTTTCTGGAACATATAGATGCTATGCTAAGTTGCTTCAGTCGTGTCTGACTCTGTGCGACCCCATAGACGGCAGCCCACCAGGCTCAGCCATCTCTGGGATCCTCCAGGCAAGAATACTGGAGTGGGTTGCCATTTCCTTCTCCAATGCATGACAGTGAAAAGTGAAAGTGAAGTCGCCTCAGTCAAATTCTCAGTTTCAATGTTAAAGGCAGAAACAAATTATTTTGATGGGTCACCGTTGATGAGTCACTATTATCTATACACGCATTTTAAACATTTTTCATGTTCTCACTGAAATTGGAATGTATAATAATCTTGAATAAATCAATTGAAAAGTATTAATTGAGTACCTTTTCAGTGTTAACTGAACTTCCCTGATAGCTCAGATGGTAAAAAGTCTGCCTGCAGTGCAGGAGACCTGGTTTGATCCCTGGGTTGGGAATATCCCTTGGAGAAGGAAATGGTAACCCACTCCAGTATTGTTGCCTGAAGAATTCCATGGACAGAAGAGCCTGGTGGGCTACAGTGCATGGGGTCACAAAGATTCAGACACTACTGAGCGAATAACACTTTCTTCTTTCAGCGTTAACACTTTAAGTACATCTACGAGTAAGAACCAACTTAATGCTTAGCCTGAGCTGTTCATCTTACTGGCTTTGGTATCAGGATGATGGTAGCCTTGTAAAATGAGTTTAGGAGTATTCCATTCTTTTTAATTTTTTGTAAGAGTTTGAAAAAGGGTAAATGTTTCAAATGTATGTGAAAGCCTAAAAAACAATGAGGAAAGAAATGGACTCCAAACTAGTAAATATTGAACATGAAAACATTAACAATAAAAATCTGAAAAAAAATCACCTCACTGCAAGTTAAGTATAAGTCAAAACAATTAGATACCTTAAAAACCTATTAGACTAACAAAAACAATTAATATATTAACAAGGATGGCAGAAAGTAGAAATTCATTATTGATAAGAAAGTAAGTTCATAAAAATTTTAGGGAGGGAATTTGGTTATACACATATTTAACCTGATTATTCTGAATTTATTAGATAATCCTAAATCAATGATATATAGTCTGAATATCCAAAATGCTTATATAGAACTCCATTCTTAACACACACACACACACACAGTGAGAGAAATATGACGTTACCAGTGCTTATACCTGGGAAGTATTTTGTGGTTGGATTACCTTTCTTCTTTATTAACTAATTCTAACAATAATTATATATTACTTCCATAAAAGTAAAACCATTCTCATTTCAAAAAATAATTTATATTATCCAAACAGATTGATCTTTGATAACACTTCTTAATCATGGAAAAATGTTCAAGGTGCATTCATGCACATGCCATTTTTGCTTCACAGTTGTTCCATAAATTGATTTGAGCTGGAATACTCATTAGTTTCATTTTACAAAATGAATGATTTCCCAAGAAAATCATTCCAATTTTATTTTAATGTGAACCACAGTGTGAAAAGAGAAAAGATAGACAAACACATGGCATTACGATTAAATCTGCTTCTTTGATGCTTCAGATTTTAAGGATATTTTGCAATCAACAGTGGCCTCTATGAAGTAATCAAGAGTTTTCACTCTGGTCGATTTCAACTTACATTTGACCAAGGTACTCTTTTCTTCTAATAGTAAACTTCTGTTAATTTAAGAGAAAATTTGACAGGCAGGTTTGAGCAAGTTTCCATGAATTCATCCAAACATTAACCGCAAGCTGTACTATAATATAAATTCGCATTTTCCCCATCATCTTGGTATATTGATTTAAGTACTTAATAAATATGCATAATTTACATTTCTAAGGCTTAATAAATTGAGTTAAACCAAAATGATTTGAGGTAAATGTGATTTTCATCTCTTATTTTTAGTTCCCTGTCAGGTCATACATTAATTCACTAAATGGACAGTGAGCAGAAAATTTCTTATTCAGAGTGGCTAAAATATACTATTTATATTAATGACTTAATAACATTTAAATAAGTCTTCTAATGCGCCAGATGAAAGCCAAGTTCTGTTTTTAAAAGATGAGAAAATTCAAAAATAGCAGAGAAAATAAACAGAAAATTTAAAAATATGCTAAACCTGCACCAATATAAAATCTACTTTCATCTGAAACATGAAGGAAAAGCCACAACTAAGTCATACAAGAACCCAAAGTCTGATGAGTAACCAGAATAAAATCTCACAGAGCTATGTGTCTACTTTATTCTTTACTATCTATAACCTACTTTAATAGGTATTTTAAATTTAAAATTATATAAATATTCAACAAAGTTTATTTCACAGTAAACATGCCCTATTCTCAGTAGAAAATAAATGAATTTCTTCAGTTTATATGTACCTTCTATTTTCATTTCATGGAGGATTGATCTTTTCTCATTTTTTCAATAATGTCATAGACATTTTAGAAAGACAGAGTTTAGGCATACAGATTGAGAATGTAGGGGAAAATTGTTGTAATAAGAGGACCATAGTTCAAGACCTCAACCTCCTTCCAAGTGTGTGATTAACTTAGCTATCCCCCATACCATTATTGACGGGGAAACCCTATGGTAATTCTTTATGGAGCATTTAAAAGATTTTATTGGGGACTTTCTTATGCTAATTTGTACCTTGCCAGTACCACAACTATTACCACTCTTTCCAGTTTCAAGGGTAGGATCAATCTATCCTGACTATAGAGAGAATAGAATATTCAGTGTAATTAATCTAACACACTATTGAAAATGCTTTGGAAAATTTCAGTTCAGTTCAGTTCACTCGCTCAGTCGTGTCTGACTCTATGCGACCCCGTGAACCGCAGCACACAAGGCCTCCCTGTCCATCACCAACTGCCGGAGTCTACCCAAACCCATGTCCATTGAGTCGGTGATGCCATCCAACCATCTCATCCTCTGTCGTCCCCTTCTCCTCCTGCCCTCAATCCTTCCCAGCATCAGGGGCTTTTCCAATGAGTCAGCTCTTTGCATCAGGTGGCCAAAGTATTGGAGTTTCAGCTTCAACATCAGTCCTTCCAATGAACACCCAGGACTGATCTCCTTTAGGATGGATTGGTTGGATCTCCTTGAAGTCCAAGGGACTCTCTAGAGTCTTCTCCAACACCACAGTTCAAAAGCATCATTTCTTCGGCACTCAGCTTTCTTTATAGTCCAAATCTTACATCCATACATGACCACTGGAAAAACCATAGCCTTGACTAGATGGACCTTTGTTGACAAAGGAATGTCTCTGCTTTGTAATATGCTGTCTAGGTTGGTCATAACTTTCCTTCCAAGGAGTAAGTGTCTTTTAACTTCATGGCTGCAGTCACCATCTGCAGTGATTTTGGAGCCCCCAAAAATAAAGTCAGCCATTGTTTCCACTGTTTCCCCATCTATTTGCCAAAATCACTGTAGAAAATTTAATACTAAATAAAAATAAATTTTAAAACCTTAACTTTTAGCAAAGATTAACAAAATCATAAAAATGAATATATACTTTTAAAGTAAACTCGCATACTATGATAAAGAAAGATTAATTCACTTTCTATTTTTCTTTATGAATCAATATTGCTTTCCATTTTTTCAGTAATGTAATGTTATATGTCATTTATACCACAATTTTTAAAAAAAGGAATAAAAAAAAATTTTCCTTGTCCTTTAGAATTAAGTCCAGCTGCAAAGACAAACATGCCCTCAAATTATAATAAGATAAATCCAATAACAGGATAAAATATACAGTGACCTGATAACACTGAAGATGATGTGAGTAAAGAAATAGGAAAGACTTCAGAGATGACATGGTACTTGGTATACATCTTGAAGCTTGATTAAACTTCTAGGTGCATAAGAAGATGGATAAATAATCCAAGCAAAGGATAACATTTTGAATTGTTTTTTATTTAATTAATTTTTATTAAACTTGAATATTTCCATTTGTTTATGAGTTCATTTTTCTGTTTGAAAATAATTCACTTATAGAATACTTTTAAAATATGTACTATGTGCTAGGAGCTAATGATAAAGCATTAACTAAGATAAAGCCCTACTCCTCAAAGATTATGTAGCTTGAGGTATTTGTCATTTTATTGATTTTTAAGAATACTGTATGTATTAAGGAAAATATCCCTTCATCATATAAAGGAAAATTTTTCCCAATTTTTTATCAGCCTTTCAATTTTTTAAAATTATTTTTCTTTTCTATTTTTTATCTTTTGATGTCAAGTTATTCAAATGTTAAACATCAATGGAATTTTAAAATTGTCTCTTAAGGATTTCCCTACTCCAAATTAATGTTAACTTTTATCTATTACTTTCCTTTTAAGAGATAATTTTTGAAATGTATAAAACATGAATATAAAAAATATCCCAACAGTTCCTGTGCCCTCCACTCCCCAATACATGGAAATAAACTTTATCTATTGGGATTCATCATTTTGAGCCACACACAAGCACACACACACATACACATTACAGTTGGTTTTGTTTTTGTTTTCATGCAAAACAGAGCCTTATGAACATTGTTTTCATTAAAATATGAGAAGTCAGAGTCAAATAAGGATTAGGTAAAAGCTCAGCCAGGTAAAAAAATGAGTTTATAATCTTTATAACTGTTTGTGCATCTTAGGACAACAAAAGGTCAGCCAGAGTAGGAGCATCTTAGCAGTCTGCAGGGCCCCTGCTTTTCCATAGCACAAGCTGGTACCAGGTGTGTAGAGTTGTAGGATCCTTTCTCTGTATTACCTGTGCATCTGGTCTTTTTCCCAGACTGGCTGATAGATCAAGACTGGCCTGCTATCTTATAACTGTTTCCAAGTCCAGTCACTGTGAGCCAGGAGGCCTCTCCCAATTACTTCTAAAGTACAGAGGTATGAGGGGAAGAGTGAGTCTTATTCTTTACGTTGCTTGCATGCTAATTCGTTTCAGTGGTGTCTGACTCTTTGCGACCCTATGGATTGTAACCCATGGGGCTCCTCTGTCCATAGGATTCTCCAGGCAAGGATACTGGAGTGGGTTGCCATTTCCTTCTCCAGGGCATCTTCCCGACCCAGGGATTGAACGAACCCACATCTCTTATACTGACAGGAGGATTCTTTACCCACTGAGCCACCTCAGAAGTCCTGACTCCATTTAAGTTTGAGTAGTTTGCTAGAGGAGAAGGCAATGACAACCCACTCCAGTACTCTTGCCTGGTAGATCCCATTGGTGGAGGAGCCTGGTAGGCTGCAGTCCATGGGGTCGCAAAGAGTCGGACATGACAGAGCGACTTCACTTTCACTTTCATGCACTGGAGAAGGAAATGGCAAACCACTCCAGTGTTCTTGTCCGGAGAATCCCAGGGACGGGGGAGCCTGGTGGGCTGCCATCTATGGGGTCACACAGAGTCAGATACGACTGAAGCGACTTAGCAGCAGCAGCAGCAACAGTTTGCTAGAACTGCTCACAGAACTCTGGAAAACCTGTTTATTCACTAGGTTGTTGTTGTTTAGTTGCTAAGTTGTATCTGACTCTTTTGTGACCCCCATGGACTGTAGCCTGCCAGGCTCCTCTGTCCATGGGATTCTCCAGGCAAGAATACTGGAGTGGGTTGCCATTTCCTTCTCCAGGGGATCTTCTCGGCCCAGGGACTGAACCTGCGTCTCCTGCATTGGCAAGGTAGATTCTTTACTACTAAGCCACTAGGGAAGCCCACTCACTAGATTACCAGATACAAATCAATAATCAGAAGAAGAAATACATAGATCTGAGGTCTGGAACAAAGGAGCTTCTGTCCTCATGGGAGCTCATGGCTTTGGCATGGGGTACAAGGAAGTTTCCAGTTCCCCTATGTGGAAATTCTTCAAAAAGTGTTAAAAAGGTGTCATTTGAAGTTTTTGTGAAGGTTTCATTACTTAGTCATAATTGACTATATCATTGGCCAATGGCAATTGCTTCAATTTCAAGTGCCTCTACCCTCCCCAGAAATCAGGAGATTGGACTAAAAGTTCCAACTCTCTAATCACATGGTTTGTTCTCCTAGCAAACAGCCCCCACCCTTGGATGGGAACCAAAGTCACTTCCTGGGAAGTGGTTTCAGGAACTGAGGACAAGAAACAAAATATTATCCCATTGCTCTTTTTTTTTTTAATTTTTATTTTTTTAATTTTATTTTATTTTTAAAACTTTACAATATTGTATTAGTTTTGCCAAATATCTAAATGAATCCACCACAGGTATACCTGTGTTCCCCATCCTGAACCCTCCTCCCTCCTCCCTCCCCATACCCTCCCTCTGGGTCATCCCAGTGCACCAGCCCCAAGCATCCAGTATCGTGCATCGAACCTGGACTGGCGACTCGTTTCATACATGATATTATACATGTTTCAATGCCATTCTCCCAAATCTCCCCACCCTCTCCCTCTCCCACAGAGTCCATAAGACTGATCTTTGCTCTTATCACTCAGGAAATCCCCAGGGTTTGGGGAGCTGTGAACCAGGAACCATGAATAAAGACCATGGTCATCTGAATGACCAAATATATTTTTCCTGTAAACCATAATATCTCAATATCTATAAATCCAACAATTCTGTCTTTTCAGGACTATGGAAATATGTGTAGAGTTTAGTCTTTCTATATGCCTGCAATAGATAATATTATTTCAATAAGATTTCCTTTTATTTTATCATTTATTTCTTTAATACACTCAATATTCTTGAACTTAGCAAATCAAATGCTGAACTAAAAACAAATTATATAATATCACAACAATGAACTACAAATTTTTGATTTATTAATTTTGTCTATACTTCCATTTGATTCTTCCCAAATAGCCATTCTATCTAGATATTCTATACAAATATATAAAGTGATCCAATTTAACTCACAGCAAACCCTCACATTTCACTGTGCCTTACACCTGTGATTACAAACTAATTTTGGGTCTGTAATGTAAACTTTATTTTAAAAATTAGGATCTGAATCTCAAAATAAATCCTCATTTCAGAAGCTACTCAATATGTCAAAATAGTCACTTGTTCTTTTTTATTCTCAAGTCTTTAGAATGCAAAATTTTTATGCATGCAATATTATGTTTTTGTAATAACAGTTTTAGGTACTGTTATGGACTAGATTGTGGCTCCCTCACAATGTTCATATGTTGAAACCTTAATCCCCAATGTGACTGATTTAGAGATAGCCTCTTTAAGGGAGTAATTAAGGTTAACTAGCCAACTCATTGGAAAAGACCCTGATGCTGGGAAAGACTGAAGACAGAAGGAGAAGGGGATGACAGAGGATAAGATAGGTGGGTGACATCACCAACTCAATGGACATGACTTTGAGCAAACTCTGGGAGATAGTGATGGACAGGGAATCCTGGTGTCTGCAGTCCATAGGATCGCAGAGTCAGACAGGACTTAGTGACTGAACAACAAGATCATATGGGGGCTTCACCAGTGGCTCAGTGGTAAAGAATCTGCCTGCAATGCAGGAGACACAGGTTTGACTCCTAGGTTGGAGCAATCACCTGGAGGAAGGCATGGAAACCCACTCCAGTATCCTTGCCTGACAAATCCCATGGATAGAGGAGCCTGGTGGGCTACAGTCCATGGGGTCACAAAGAGTCAGACAGGACTGAGCCACTAACACTTTTCACTCTACATACATCCAACAAGCAAAAAGTCTAAGTCATGAAAATCATCAATTTAGGAGCAGGTAATTATTAGGGCCCTAATCTGGAAAAACTGTTGTCCTTATAAAAAGAGGAAGAGACATGAGAGCTCTCTCTCTTCACATGCACACAATAGAAGAAAGATCAAGTGAACACATTCTGGTTTTTCTTCTGAAAGCTGGGAAGAGAAATGTCACCAGAAACCGAATTTGCCAAACATTAGTCTTGTATTTGGAGAAGGCAATGGCACCCCACTCCAGTAGTCTTGCCTGGAAACCCCATGGATGGAGAAGCCTGGTAGGCTGCAGTCCATGGGGTTGCTAAGAGTCAGACATGACTGAGCGACTTCACTTTCACTTTTCACTTTCATGCCTTGGAGAAGGAAATAGCAGTCCACTCCAGTGTTCTTGCCTGGAGAATCCCAGGGACGGGGGAGCCTGGTGGGTTGCCGTCTATGGGGTCGCAGAGAGTCGGACACGACTGAAGCGACTTAGCAGTAGCAGTCTTGTATTTGTAGCTCCAGAACTAAGAGGAAATAATCTCCTGTTTTTAAAGTCACCCAGTCTGTGGTATTCTGTTAGCATCCCCAGATGACTCATATGGGTACTAATTAGCAATATTCTGGACATATTGTATAAACAAAAGACAGGTTAAAAATGTTTCCTATACAGCATGTGTTCTATGTATATAATAGTATTTGTCAGACAAAAGAATTTTATGTATTGCAGTATAAGAATATTATGATAGGGACTTTGCTGGTAGTCCAGCAGTTAAGACTCCGCCTTCCAATACAGGGCACATGGATTCCATCCCTGTTCGGGGAACTAGGATCCCACATGCCACAGGGCAACTAAGTCTACATGCCTCAACTAGAGAGCCCACATGTCACAAACTACAGAGCCCACGGGCTCTGGAGCCTACACACCACAAGTGGAGAGAAGCCCACACACGGAAAGGAAGAGCCTTCCTTCCTTTGCAGAGCCACATGCCACAAAAAGGACCCCATGTGTTACAACTAAGACCTGATGCAGCCAAATAAAAAAAAAATTTTAAAGAATATATGACAGTTTTCCATTGATTTATACATATTAACAAAAAAGTTTTGTCTCTAGTTCAAACGTACAGAATCAAAGAATAATAATACTTATGCTGTTTATGATAGAGAATGGTTTCCTTTTCGGAATAAAAAATAGAATGATACTCCATTAAGCATTCATACTAGAACAAACAATGGGAGATATAATTTTTAAGAAAAATTGTGAATTAATTTTTGGATAATAATATTTTACTAGTGACTCTAATTTTACAGATGCTTTGTGATTGTTAGTAGCTCAAAGCAGAATGAATATATAAATTCAAATTTCAGCCACTTATAATACAATGGTGACCTTGGTTAACTGACTCAAACTGTATTTGCTTCAATTTCCTCATTTGTATGATAGAAATAATAATTCCTACCTCATAGGGTTGTTATGAATAATGAGTTAATACATGGAAAGCACTTATAACAATGCCCAATACATAGCTAATACTATCATTATTGTTTTTGTTGTGATGATTATTATTCAGATAATAATGAATTGAAATAAAGACAAAGAACTATGTGAAAGAGAAACACAATAGTAGTTATTAAAAAAAGCAAGCTGGTATAGTGATTCACACATAATGCTCATTCATTGAAGTCTGTGTAAGTGAAAAATATCAGGAAATTGAAATGTGGGCATTAGTAGCCTAGTAAGGGGACATTTCTGGTCAAATTAGAGGTAACCAAATGTGGAGAAACTACTCTGATGAATATTAATCACACATTGAATCAGATTGTTTCAAACATGTTTTAGGTTAATGGTTCTCAACTCTTGCTATACAATGATTAACCTGGGGAATCTTAAATTTATGGAGTCTGGGTCCTACACTTAAACTTTCTGGTCATACTTGGGGCCCAAACTCTGATATTTTTAATTTTTAGTTCCCTAACATGACTATAATTAGCATCCAGGATGAAAGTCCACTTTAGGGCAATGGTTCTCAAAATGCAGTCTCGGACCTGCAGCATCAGCATCACCCGGGGATTTGTAAGAAATGAAAATTCTTGGAACCTACTTCAGACCTACTGAATCAGAATTTCCAGGAGTGGGACCACCAATCCAAGATGATCCTGGTGTACACCAGCATTTGAAAACCACTATTTTAGAATGTTCTAAAATAAAATGCTATGTCTCTTCAAGAAGGAATTGGCTTAAAAACACATGAATATAAGTATAACCTTCATAATAAAAGACAGATCAAAAAAAGCTTTTAAAATATCAGTGTGTTATTCTCTCAGTCATATCCAGTTCTTTGTGACCCGGTAGACTGTAGCTCACCAGGTTCCTCTGTCCATGGAATTCTCCAGGCAAGAATACTGGAGTGGGTCGCCATTTCCTTCTCCAGGGAATCCTCCCTACCAAGGGATCCAATCCAGATCTCGTGCACTGCAGGCAGATTCTTTGCCATCTGAGCCACCAGGGAAACCCCAAAATATCAGTCAAGATACGGAATTCAAAATGCAATGAAGAAACTTAATACATACCTGCTTAATCTAATGTGTGTTTGTGTGTGTGTGTGTGTGTGTGTGTTCAGTGGGTCAGTTGTGTTCAACTCTTTGTGACCCCATGGACTGTAGTCCATCAGATTCTTTTGTTCATGGAATTTTTCAGGCAAGAATACTGGAGTGGGGTGCCATTTCCTACTCCAGGAAATCTTCCCTATCCAGGGATCAAACTCACATCTCTTGCATCTCCTGCATTGGAAGGCAGATTTTTTACCATTGTGCCACCTGGGAAGCCCCGCTTAATGTACTAAACATTTATGAATCCAAGCAAAGAATACCCATTATTTTCAAGTGCATGTATATAATGTGTGTGAAATGCAGTTTTCAATAAATTTCAAAAATCCATATCACCCAGATCACATTCTTTGACCACATCTCAATAAATTAGAAATTGATAACTAAATGATAACAACAATAAAATTCCAACATATAATAAGCTTCTTACCTTAATATAAATTTCCATTGTTTTAAAAGTGTTATTTTAGAACTGCATACAATGTTTTGTTATATATACTTATAGCTATACATTATATTTAATAAAATAAAGCTACATTTTATTGTATAATATAGTATGGTTCTGTTATATTTAATATAGTTATAAGAAATGCTTAGCAATTAAGGTATAGCTACAGTTTATTTTTAAAGTAGTTGAAAATCTGGGTTAAAATAGTTTGTTAAGTTCATCAGAGCACATTGACTATGGGAAGGTATTCAATTTCAATGATATTTTTTCTTATCATGCCAAAATGAAATATTATTGAGAGATTAGCAAAGTGTAAATATTTTAGAAACAATGAATTACAGGTACAGTTAGGAAAAAACACATGGCATATCATCAGTGACTTACTATAAATAAATGACAGATTTGCTGTACTAAAATTTATAGCATTTTAGTATATGCTTTAAATCTTTTCTAGTTTAAAATGTGGTGTTCAGTTTCTCTGAATGGCAATTTGAAATAAGCAGCATTCAAGTGATAAGACATGCAGCTAAAAATATAAATACTAAACATTATGACTACAAATATTAATTTTGAAATGTTGATTTTTTTAATGATAAATGCATTTTTAATTAGGAATAAATTTCAGTTACATTCTTTTTTATACAAAACACAGTACTAAAAAGGTTAAATCCATTAGTTCAAGAAACATGTATTGAGCACTTAAAACTCTGTGCCAAGTACACTTCTAGGCACTGTTGATATATTAGTGTACAAGCCAAGTGGACTTTCCTGAAACATCCATTTTCAGGGGGAAGACAGGCATAATTGAAGTAATTAAATGAATGCATCAATTACAGGGTATGGCCAAGTGCTCAGAAGGAGATGAACAAGTTTCTGTGATAAGGAGGTTTAGGGTTAGGTGGTGGTGTTTTCTAGAGGGAACATTAGGGACAGCCTCTCTGGGTAGGTGAAATTTGATCTGAGACATAAATAACACAAGTAAGTCATGTAAAGATTTCAGGAAAGTGTTTCAAGTTGAGGGAAGAGCATATGCCAAGGCCGTAAGCAGGACTTAGCTTATTATGTGTGAGGAACTGGCAGAGGTGTATGTATCTGAAACAGAGAAAGGAATACAAGATGAAGTCTAGAGGACAGTTCCTAAAAGGCTATTATTAAAGAGTTAGGATTTTATCCTAAATGCAATAGTAAGCAGATATAAATATAAATATACCCAATTTATATTGAAAACATCATTCTATTACAGTATGGAAATAAAGGAAGGGAGAGGACCAGCATACCAAGCAGGGACAAGTTAGATCACTGTTGTAGTCCACATGACATGTGAGAACAGATTGATTATAGTGACAACTTAAACATCTGGTTAATATATATTTGTTGTTGTTCAGTGGCTCAGTCATGTCTGAATTTTTGCGAGCCCATGGACTGCAGCACACTAAGCCTCCCTGTCCCTCACCATCTCCAGAAGTTTGCCCAAGGTCATGTCCATTGCATTGGTGATGGCATGCAGCCATCTCATCCTCTGATGCCCTCTTCTCCTTCTACCCTCAATCTTTCCCAGCATCAGGGACTTTTTCAATGAATCGGCTGTTTGCATCAGGTGACCAAAATACTTCAGCTTCAGTATCAGTCCTTCAAATGAGTATTCAAGGTTTATTTCCTTTAAGATTGATTGGTTTGATCTCCTTGATGTCCAAGAGACTCTCAGGAGTCTTCTCAAGCACCACAGATCGAAGACATCAATTCTTTGGTGCTCTGCCTTCTTTATGGTTCAGCTCTCAAAACCACACATGACCAGTGGGAAGACCATAGCCTTGACTGTACAGACCTTTGTCGGCAGAGCAATATCTATTCTTTTTAACACACTGTCTAGGTTTGTCATAGTTTTCCTGCCAAGAAGCAATTGTCTCCTGATTTCATGCTGCAGTCACCATCTGCAGCAAATCTGGAAGACATAGTAGTGGTCACAGGGCTGGAAAAGATCAATCTTTATCCCAGTTCCCAAGAAGGGCAGTACTAAAGAATGTTCTAGAATAAAATAGATAACCAACAAAGACGTTCTGTATAGCACAGGGAACTCTACTCAATGCTCTGTAATGATCTATATGGGAAAGAAACTGAAAAAGAATGAAATATATACATATATATATATATATATATATATATATATATATATATATATATATCAAACTGAATCACTTTGCTGTACACCTAAACTAACAACATTATAAATCAACTATACTCCAATAACATAAAATATTAAGAAAAAGAAAATGTTCTCCTTCTATGAATATTTAATACATTCAATGATTTAGATTTAAAGAAAGCAAAAGGAAAAAATTTTAACATATAACCTCTATGAGAAAATAGTCACTGGATATCAATGCAGTGCTACCTGACTTGAAGTATGGGCACCAATTAGTTCAGAATTAGTGGGTTTGATCCAATTCACACTGAGGAGAGCTAGTATGCTTGAAAATTAAATATAACTTTAAAAATACATTGAGTTATCTTCTCAAATAATGCCTTCCCCACTCTCCATCCCGAGAAAACAGAACTTAGTTTTTTATGACTTAAATTCAAAGAATAAAGGCAATGTGAGACTGGACTAATATTGTGATACTGTTATATGATAGATCATTGAGCTACCATTTTGATGACTGGAAAAACCATAGCCTTAACAAGACGGACCATTCTTGGCAAAGTAATGTCTTTGCTTTTTAATATGCTGTCTAGATCTGATAGATAGAGTGCCTGAGGAACTATGGACTGAGGTTCGTGACATTGTACAGGAGACAGGGATCAAGACCATCCCCATGGAAAAGAAATGCAAAAAGGCAAAATGGCTTTCTGGGGAGGCCTTACAAATAGCTGTGAAAAGAAGAGAAGCAAAAAGCAAAGGAGAAAAGGAAAGATATAAGCATCTAAATGCAGAGTTCCAAAGAATAGCAAGAAGAGATTAGAAAGCTTTCCTCAGCAATCAATGCAAAGAAATAGACAAAAACAACAGAATGGGGAAGACTAGAGATCTCTTCAAGAAAATCAGAGATACCAAGGGAACAATGGCATGATAAGAAAGTGTTCCATTAAGCCTTAACACATCTAACACTTTTAGTAGGTTCTTGAGACTTCACCTCTTACTGTTACCAGGAGAACAAGAAGTGGAAACAAGTGATTTCAAGATTGTCTGTAGTTTTTTAGATCATCCTCTAGCTGTGCAACACCACTTACTAAAACAATTATTTCATGTGGTCAAGAGTTGTTAACAATAAAGATCTAGTCAAACATCTAAATTTTTCTTAAATAAATATAAACTGAAAACAAACAGGTTATAATACATTTTATCATAAACTGTGCTAGATCAAACGTTGTTCTTTGAAAAGAATATTTTCCTGTGTCCTGGGTACATATCCACTGGGGAAGTCATCAAGATATTGCCAGAGCTATCATAAGAACCTAAACCTCACTTCCCAAAAGGACGTTTTGTTTTTTTTTTAGTTTCAACTGATGAGTACTTCAACCTGATGTTGGAGGAGCTTACCTAAATCAAAAATAGACTTTAATCTCTGCAAGTGCTCATTTGGGAATATTTCTTCAGTTTAAAGATCAAGAAAAATAAGCTACTCATGATTTCAGATTTTTGATGCAAGTAAATACATTTAACAATCAATAACCAAAACATTATGGAAAGATAATTTTACTCTCCTAATTTCCATCCTTTTTAACAACCAAGTTTAAAATTCTTCTGTATGAATACAAGATGGGAAAGTTTAATATTATATATTAACAGGCTTAAATATCAGAAAAAATATAGGTAGATATTTAAATAATCTCTAGATTCAGGAAAACTTGCTAGGCAGAAAAGCAGTGGATAAATTTGCAATGAACTGGCTTATGGGAGAATAAACATATATAATCTTTCTTAAATTATATCTATTAGTAATTCTACCTGCTTCTCGGAATCTGTCCTAAAGAAACAATTTGAAGTGCAACCAAGATTTAAGTACAAGGTGGCTAGTTGTAATATCATTTATGATCACAAGGAGATCCATGATCCACAATGACCATCAATAGTGGAATTTCATTTTTAGCTTCAAAATTCAAGGAAATTTTAATTTATATTAATAATAATTACATATTTGCTTTTAATATGAAAATCGTGTCTTAGACCAGCAACCATCAATTAAAATTGACTTTGCATATTTTATATGCTTCTTCCTGGACTTTGTTTAGACTTACATTGTTCTGAGCATAATTGAAAGCAGACTATAAATAAAATATGTTGAACTTATTTATTAAAAATGGTAAAAATAGTACACAGTTCTCATGTACAATGCATCCAATTTCCTTTACTATTAACAGTTTGCATTAATCTAGTCTATTTTTTATAATTAATAATCCTATATAGACCATTATTATTAACAGAATCCCACTTTATTCAGATTTCCTTAATTTTTAGCTAATGGTCTTTTTCTCTTTGAGATTCCATCTAGGATATTTTACTACATGGAGTTATCATCTCTTAGACTCCTCTTGTCTATGACAGTTTCTCAGACTTTGCTTGTTTTTGATAATCTTGACAGTTTTAGGGCCTACTGGCCAGATATTTTGTGGAATATCTGTCAACTGGAATATGTCTGATGTCTTTTCTCATGGTTAGTGTGCTGGGCTGAATAATGGCCCTAAATATATCTATGTCCTAGTCCCTGTGAAGTTAACCTTATATTGCAAAAAGAAATCTGCAGATATCATGAAGTTAATAATTTTGACATGGGAAGATTATCTTCCTTGTCTGGGCGAACACTATATGTAACCACAAATGCCCTTAAAAGAGGAAGGCAGAAGGAGATTTGACTACAGAAGAAGGGAAAGCAATGTGACAACAGAAACAGAAGTCAAGTAATGCTGGCAGTGACAAGAAGCTGGAAAAGATAAGGAACACATTCTTCCCTGGAGCCTCCAGAATGAGCCAACACTGTTGAACACCTTGACTTTAGGCTCATAAGGCTCATTTTGGACTCTTGGCTCCAAGAACTGAAAGAGAATGCACTTCTCTTAGAGGTTCCTCTGTCCGTTTAAAGTACATTCATCGAGGTAGAATTTTTTTTCTGACAACTTACTTAGGTCAGTATCTTATCACTTTCTTCAGTGAATTAACTCCATATATTTGCAATAAATTAATATTATTTGTCACATTTTTCATTCCATCCTCATGAACTAAATTATTTTTTTAAAGTGTGCATGTGTTATGGTTTGTACTTTGTACTGTAATGTTCCAAGGGTTTTGACAAATGCGTGGTGATATGTATTCACCATTATTGTGCCATACAGAAGCGTTTCAATGTATTAAACAATTTCTTGTGCTTTACTCATTCAAATCCTTCCACCCTTGCAACCCCAACTCATGGAAACCTTTAGTTTTTTAATATAGCTAAAAATTTGCCTTTTCTAGAATATCATGTAATTGGAATCATACAATGTGTAGTCTTTTGTGACTGGCTTCTTTCACTTAACAATATACATTAAGATAATTTATGTTTTTTATGGATTCTTAAGCTTGTTTTTTTTAATTTTTATTGAATATAATTGCCATGTAATACTGGATAAGTTTAAGATGCCCATCATGTTGATCTGATACATTTATATATTGCAATATGATTAGCTAGCTAAAACCTTTATCAAGTCACATAATTATCATTTTTTTTCTGTGGTGGGAACAATTAAGATCTAGTCTCAGCAATTTTGAAGTTCATAATGCATTATTGTCATCTATAATCATTAGGCTGTGTGTTAGTTCTCTAGGACTTATTTACCTACTTGTTTCAAATTTGTACCCTTAACCTGGGCTTCCCTGGTGGCTCAATGTAAAGAATCCACCTGCAATGCTGGAGACACAGGAGATGAAGGTTCAATCCCTGGGTCAGGAAGATTCCCTGGAGGATGAAACGGCAATCTGCTCCAGTATTTTTGCCAGGAAAATCCCATGGATGAGGAGCCTGGCGGGCTATAGTCCATGGGGTTGCAAAGAGTCAGACATGACTGAGCACACACACACACATACACACTTAACTGCATCTCCCAAATTCCCCCACCCAACAACCCCTGGTAACTACTATTCTGTTTTTAAAAGTTCAGCTTTTGAAGATTCCATATATAAATTTCATACAGTATTTTGTCTTCCTCTGTCTTACTTATCTCACTTAGCATAATGTCCTTAAGTTCCACCTATGTTGTTGCAAATGGCAGGATTTCCCTCTTTGTCATAACTAATACTCCATTGATTATATATACACCAATCTTTATCCATTAATCTTTTGACAGGCATAAGTTGTTTCTATATCTAGGCTGTTGTGAATAAGGCTGCAATAAGCATGGGACTGCTATATCTTTTCAATATCTTGCTTTGGGTATATACTTTAGGTTTATACCTAGGAGTGGAGGAGCGTCAACCATAGAGGCTGAGCCAGTTTGCATTTCCAACAGTGTATGCTGCTAAGTCACTTCAGTCGTGTCCGACTCTGTGCGACCCCACAGATGGCAGCCCACTAGGCTCCTCTGTCCT
This sequence comes from Bos taurus, assembly GCF_002263795.3. NCBI lineage: Eukaryota > Metazoa > Chordata > Mammalia > Artiodactyla > Bovidae > Bos > Bos taurus. The sequence goes on from NC_037357.1 coordinate 10,772,016, forward strand.
TGGGATTCTCCAGGCAAGAACACTGGAGTGGGTTGCCATTCCTTCTCCAATGCATGAAAGTGAAAAGTGAAAATGAAGTCACTCAGTCGTCCCCGACTCTTAGCGACACCAAGGACTGCAGGCTACCAGGCTCCTCCGTCCATGGGATTTTCCAGGCAAGAGTACTGGAGTGGGGTGCCATTGCCTTCTCTGCCAACAGTGTATAAGAGGTCCCTTTTCTCTACATCCTGGCCAACATTTGTTATCTCTTGTGTTCTTGATGATACTATTCTAAAAGATGTGATGTGATACCTCATTGTAGTTTTGATTTGCATTTCCCTAGTGATTATTGAAAGGAAAGTTATGACCGACCTAGATAGCATATTCAAAAGCAGAGACGTTACTTTGCCAACAAGGGTTCGTCTAGTCAAGGCTATGGTTTTTCTTGTAGTCATGTATGGATGTGAGAGTTGGACTGTGAGGAAGGCTGAGTGCCGAAGAATTGATGCTTTTGAACTGTGGTGTTGGAGAAGACTCTTGAGAGTCCCTTGGACTGCAAGGAGATCCAACCAGTCCATTCTGAAGGAGATCAGCCCTGGGATTTCTTTGGAAGGAATGATGCTAAAGCTGAAACTCCAGTACTTTGGCCACCTCATGCAAAGAGTTGACTCATTGGAAAAGACTCTGACGCTGGAAGGGATTGGGGGCAGGAGGAGAAGGGGACGACAGAGGATGAGATGGCTGGATGGCACCACTGACTCGATGGACGTGAGTCTGGGTGAACTCCGGGAGTTGGTGATGGACAGGGAGGCCTGGCGTGCTGCGATTCATGGGGTCACAAAGAGTCGGACACGACTGAGTGACTGAACTGAACTGAACTGAATGATTATTGATGTTGAGCATCTTTTCCTGTAGCTGTTGGCTTTTTGGCTTTGGGAAAGTGTTTATTTAATCACCCTGCCCATTTTTTAATCAGATTATGTTCTTTGTTATTGAGTTTTATGAGTTCTTTACATATTTTGAATACTAACCCCTTATTCAAAATGTGGTTTGCAAATATTTTCTCTCATCCCATAGGTTGCCATTTTAGTTTTTGAGTGTTTCTTTTGTTGTACAGGTTTTGTTTTTCCCAGAGAAGGATCTGGGAAGGTTCACTGGCTCTGCTGTTTCCACAGTCCTCACCAATGTCTGTATGCCTGTTACCTGATGCACAGGTGGGTGAGACTCTTTCTAGGTCCCTTGGTGTATGTACTAGATCCAACAGCTTTCACAAAGGCACTTTTGTTTGCAAATGGATGTATGATTTGTTGTTTAAAAGGAGGGGATTAAAAGATGGTGCATCTTATACTGCCATGATGCTGAGGTCACTATACTGCAGCAGGTTCTCTTGAAGAGAAAATGTGAAGCGGGCACCTTCAACAAGGCCACAGCCCACTACTTGCATTGCACAGATGTACATCTCCAAGCCAGATCAGGGAAACAGCTCCTACACAGTTCTCTTGAACCTCTCTTCCTGATGAGACTTAGAAGAGAGATGCTAATGGGATAAACTAGAGTTCCTATTATAGTTGGTCTCAAGTTCTCATCTTTTCCTTCCTCCATTATTTATTCATTCTAAATTGCCCTCATCCTTAGCTATCATCTTAAAGGTCTTGGGGGTCAATGTGGTATCACTCAAAACTTCATGCCTGAAGAGTCTAAACCCTAGTAATCATATCCTTAACTTGTAGGAGTTGTTGCATGTGTCCAGTTAGTTACAACAGGACAAGGAAATATAATATCAGTAGGGACCCAGATGGATCCATTGGATTCCAAATATATTCTTCCTTTTTCCCATTGTGTAAGAGTAGCCCTGTTTCCTCTCTCTTGTTATCATTATCAGTTACTTCTGCTCCAAATAATAACTTCTCTTCTGGCTTGTTGTTCCCTGAACACAAAGAGTCTAAACTGCCTTGGTGGTAATTGTAGATTATAATTTATTGGCACACAGTAAAGATGAACCCACTTTGGGTCCTCTCTTTCAGAAGATTCCAGAGCTGCAGGTACAGAAAGCACAGAATCCTCTAATGAATCACTGGGAATGGTAATATGCAGGGCCTACCTTACTTCTACTCCTTCATTCCTAGACCCGTCTGTATCCTTTTACTGCAGACGCAGTGCTACATAGAGGTCCCTTGCTATTTGTTTCTATCTGACATCAAATACCTTGCCATTCAAAAAATTCTCAATCCTCTAACGCTGTCTGTGTGTCCCAGAAGTCAGTAGAATTCTTACATTAACCAGTGTTAATGCAGACCCCATAAGTTAAGGCTTGGTTTCAGAAAACTGCCCTAACTTCAGATGCCAGTCATAAATCCTGTGGCCATAAATTTGGATATTTCTACAATGCAGCTCTCAGGCTTAATAATTCACTAGAACAACCCATAGAAATTATAAAAGTATTATACAGTTGACCCTGTATAGTATCAACTCTTTATACAATCAAAATTCCTCTGTATTCAGGTTCTTCCATATTCATGGCTCTAATGGTAGAGTCAACCAACTGCAGATGATGCAGTACTGTAGTAATTAAAATTGAAAAATATCTATGTATAAGTTGACCCATGAGTTCAGGGTCAACTGTATTTAAAATTACAGTTTTATTATAAAGGATACAACTGAGGAACAGACAAATGGAAGAGATGCACAGGGCAAGGTATGGAGGGATGGGGATGAGGAGCACATAACCTCCTTGCCTTCTCCAGGCGTGGCACCCTCCCAGAACACTGATGTGCTCACCAACCTAGAAGTTCCCTGAACTTCCTTGTTCAAGAGTACTTAACAAAGTCGTACTATGTAAGTATGTTTAATGAAATTATTGGCTCTTAGTCATTAAACTCAATCTCTAGCCATTCATTTTCTGTGGAAATTGAGGAGTGGGGTTGAAAGCTACCCTTTAATCATGTGCTTCATTTCTCTGGCAGCCAGCCCATGCTGAAACTATCTAGGGCCTGCCAAGAGTCACTTCATTAGCATAAGCTCTGGTATGTAGAAGGGGCTTATTATAAATAACAAAAGGCACTCAATCACTCAGGAAATTCCAAGTGTTTGAGGAGTTCTGTGCAAGGGCCAGGGACAAAGACCAAATGTATATATTTTGTTATACCATAGGCAACCCTCTGATTTTTGCCCACAGTACCCATATAGTAAAATATCATCAAAGTCAAAAGATACTGGCATATTATTAGAGTCCATTCAGTCATAATTAGTTCAGTTCATCGTATCCTATGAAAATGTCTCTCAGGATGGACCAGTCAGATTTGCAGGCTTCCATTTGATCTTGTCAGGTTCCAAAAGCAGGCATAGACTCAGTAATATTAATATATGCTTTTACCCTTTCAAGAATCTGATCAGTTCAGTTCAGTCACTCAGTTGTGTCCGACTCTTTGCGACCCCATGAATCGCAGCACGCCAGGCCTCCCTGCCCATCACCAACTCCCAGAGTTCACTCAGACTCACGTCCATCGAGTCAGTGGTGCCATCCAGCCATCTCATCCTCTGTCATCCCCTTCTCCTCCTGCCCCCAATCCCTCCCAGCATCAGAGTCTTTTCCAATGAGTCAACTCTTCGCATGAGGTGGCCAAAGTACTGGAGTTTCAGCTTTAACATCATTCCTTCCAAAGAAATCCCGGGGCTGATCACCTTCAGAATGGACTGGTTGGATCTCCTTGCAGTCCAAGGGACTCTCAAAGAATCTGATAGATTTAAGCTAAAAGACAATATCATCTCTTGATCTGAACCTCTTTCATGGTATTAATCTAATATTAATTTCCCTCTTACTTAACACATTTATTCAATCCTTTACTCTTAACCACTATTTCTCTTTATCTCTATTTATACCCAATGTTTCCCATATTTTGAAGGGACATTAAGTTCAGTCACCTTGCTGGTCTACGTTGCAGGCAGCAATAGCCTAGCGAGTACCTCCCCTTCAGTCCATTCCCATTTATATAGGGTAGGGATACATAGGGACAGAACTCATGGGCTATTTTTATCAGTAGGCAATATAGCTGCATTTATTATAAAATCCAGTTTTGCCAGGTGGGGTGAAGGAATAACCTGCTTAAGAATTTTGATATGCAGGTTTAAATATAAAGTTATATATATATATATTTTTTTGCTTAGGAAATCATCTGTGTTTCTGGTACTTGTAGTTTCAGCTCTGGCCCTCTGATCAGGGTGCATGCATCCTAAATCGCTTCAGTCCTATCTGACTCTTTGAAACCACGTGGACAGTACTCCACCAGGTTACTCAGTCCGTGTAATTCTTCAGGCAAGAATATTGGAATAAATTGCCATGCCCTCCTCCAGGGGATCTTCCTGACCCAGGGATGGAACCCACGTCTCTTATGTCTCCTGCATTGGCAGGAAGGTTCTTTACCACTGGCACCACCTGCAAAGCCCACTGTATCATGTAAGAAAAAGAGAGCTGAACTTACGTGAGGTAGAAAAAGTGTAGTCGTCATACCAGCATCCTCCCCTCCTGGGAAGAACTGCATAGTCATGCCAGCATATTCCTCTTTCCCCTCTTCTGCAGACCCAGAGAAACAGGTGAGAATTTAATGAAGACATTCCCTTAGCAGCCGTCATGTTGAGGGTGAGCACATATCCCCAAAGCACATACATCAGCCCTTGATGCCCCTATCTCTTCCCATTTTAGACAACTGGTGTTTCAGTTAGCAGCACCAAATTTTTATCAAACTGTTACTCTCAGGAGAATATTTCTTTGCCTCTTGTTAGACATTATGGGCTGTAAAACTGCTCATTGTCTGAAGAAATGTGACTCAGAGGTTTTAAAATTTAACAAATTAACAATTTAACAAATCGTTACAATATCTTCTGTTTCAGCTCTTTTATAGTACTCTAAGTAAACATGTACGTCTAATACTGGGTGAGCAAAGCTCAGCCCAGTCTCAAGGTCACTTTCTGTTGGGATCCTTAGGTAACACCCTGAGGCTACTAGCCATTGTCTGAATTTAAGCTACTTCAAACCCCCTTGTCTCACCAAGCATCTACAATCTGTCTCTCTTTCTGGCAAACAGAGCAACTCTTTTTGGCATTTTTGGCCTCAAAGGCGGCAAGAGGAACGTGTCTAGATTCAGCCTATCTCTGCAGTACTGCAGTTGCCCTATATCCATTCATTTCATGGAATCAAATAGGACCTTAGGTAAACAGATCAAAATATCTACTAGTTGATTCCAATCACATTTCAAACTTGGAAGAGGATTCTCTGGCGGGCCTTGACATATTCTATTTTAATGTATCCCTTAAATTCTCATAGTTCTTTCTTTCCATAGGGCCATGCCTCATAGGGGCACACCCTTTCTAGGACAGTTTTCCATTGCCCTCTTTTTGGCCAAATGTCCAGGGCATTTGCCACTGCCTATGAGAAAGTAAACTCCAAAATATTATGACAAATAGCCTAAAACTCAGCTCATTGAGCTGTTTTTGTTTTATCTTCCTTGATCACAGTGGTGGCATTTCAAATAGGTTGTTGTTCATTAACTTTGGAACTGTCATCCATAAACCAAACAGCTCTTTGGTGTTCAGTTAAATCTGTTTAAAGGCTTAAAGTAACAATAAAATCTGGCAGGTCCTTGCATGGTTCCCAAGTCAGTACTGGGGGAAATGAGTCTACCTGCTTAATAAACTGAGTAACTCCCTGCATTTTTTCAATTGTATAAATCATAAACTTTTCTGAGCACTGCCTTCCCATTAGAAACTCTTCTCCAAAATCACCCATGACATTTTGGATATTTCCAGTTTCAAAATTATTTTTGTCCTTCAATCATAAGAGCAGTTTCAATTACTGTTGACTACAAGTTAGTAATTACCCCTCAAATGGAAATTCTCTAGTCCTAAGTTCCAGTAGTCATTGTTGGAAGGCATTTCTGCCATGAACCCAGTCTAGGCTCCATGTATGGCTCTTATACAAAGACTCTGTCTGTCCCAGCACTCCACGTCTTATTGTGTACTTTGTGTTTCAGGAAACTTCATTTTATTTACCATGTCCAATTAATATTGGTTGAAGGGCAGATTTGCATGCCTTCTGTTTTATAATGCTAGGTAGAGGAACAGTTACAGTCAGCCACAGTCAGCCACAATATCCATTCCCATATTACATATTAGATTCAGTGAAAGAGACATAACTATTTCACATAAAGCCTGTTCAAACACACCAATTTTTGTCCAAACTTTCACTTTAATCCCATCGATCCTTGCATTCCTACTTGTAACCTCTCTTTGTACTTCCTCAACAGGTTTTGATTTTATGGTACTAAGTAGAATAAATGCTCCCCAGTCAGACACTAAATCCTTTCCCATAAAACAGTCAAGTAAAGGAGACAAGAATCCTTTCCATAAAGTCTGTTTAAACATTCCAATTTTCATCCAAACTTTCACTTTAATTGTGTCAATTTTTGTGTTTCTATATTCTCTCAATTTAACTGTAGCCTGCATTAGGATTTATCCAATAGATTTTGGTACCATTAGTGACTATGGCTCCCATATCACAGAGTTCCAGAAACATCTTTTTCCCACCTTCTATTTTACGTCCTCAGAAGCAGTCAAATCTAGGGGCCTTTTGTTAAATTCCATTGATAACTTTTACCTTTAGCAATTGATTAGAACACAACTGCTGTCCCATACCAAGGTTGACTTTGTAGCTACCTAGGAATCAAAAGTTCCTCACCCTTCACCTTTCATCCTTTCTCTTCCCAAGCCACATGTTTCTATGAGTCAGGGACATTCTAGAAAATCCCCCATTTTCTGGCATTAAATTCTGTTTTTCTTCTGATATTAAATATATTGTTTCAATAGCAGTTTTCATTTCTTCAGCATCAACTGAGTGTCCCAGAATATAATTTAACTCTTACAGTAACTGTGCTAAGTTAGTGCAGACCTCAAGTTGAGGGCTCAGTCTACCGTATTTACTTCAGATTTCAGTCACAAGTCCCAGGGTCCACCTGCACTTCTGACCAAACAACTGTAAATCTGAAGGTTCTCATGAACCCCCTTCAGGTTAGATAATTTATTAGAATGATACTTAGAACTCCAGAAAGCACTATGCTAAATATAGTTCTATTATAAAAGATATAACTCAGAAACAGCCAAATGGAAGAGATAGGTCAAAGTATGGACGAGAACTGGTGAGCAGAGATCCCATGCCCTGTCCAGGCATGCCACCATGCCAGTACATTGACCAACCCAGAAGATCCTCAAATTTCGTTATTCAAGATTATTCAACGAAGCCTTATTACATAAGCATGGTTGATTAAATCACTGGTCATTAGTGACTGAACTCAATCTCTAGCTCTCTACCTTCTCTGGAGACTGAGGATAGGGCTGAAAGTTCCAACTTTCTAACTACATAGTTGGTTCTTCTGGGAGTGTACCCCCATCCTGAAGCTAACTAGGGACAGCCAAGAGTCATTTCATTAGCACAAACTCAGGTACGGTAAAAAGGACTTTGTTATAACAATGTATAATAATAAAAGTATTATTCCACAAGTGTATAGGAGGCATGTTTAAGGATGGCACCTCAAGCTCACAGAGTATTACCTCAGAGCTGATACTTTATATGCACCCTAAGCAGGAAGTCCCACAAATCAATTATATTTAAAAATATAACTACAGTGATAATTGGGAAAAAGGTCTAGAAAAAAGATAATATATTAATAAGGTAACAATAATGAAGCTTTTTCAATAAATAGTTCAGTAGGAGAAATTATAAGATAGTGTAAGGGAAGAAACACTTCTTCTACCTCCTAGGTTCTGTAATTGAGCCTAAGAATTACATGGACACAGACAGATTAATAGGAGAAAAGCATATAAGTTTTAAAAAATATTCTCATGTGCACACAAGGGTCTTCATAAGAAAAACGAAGACCCAAAGAAGCAGTTAGGACTAAGAGCTTATATAAACATTTGTAAGAAAGAGATGAGACAAAAAGGTTTGAGCTAAAGGCAGTAAATTTGAGGACAGTGAGTAGGAAATATACAGGGGAAACCCAGAAGACAAGAATTACTTTAGTAGGTTTTTTATACAGATCCATTTTGGCATCAACTCCCAGGCTTATGTGATAAAAATATTCTCTTCCTGATACAGAGAGGGTATGTTTCTCATAAAGTATTTTATGACTTGTTTTTATGTAAAAAGGGAGAGAGGTCAAAGATCCCTTTCTGCATTTACCCTTTCTCAAATGCATTCAACTTAAAATAATCAATATGGCAAAGCAGCATATCTTGGGGTGGCATGTTCTGAATGCTTTCAATAGTAAAAGTAGGGACTGGGAGGATAAAAATATTTGAAAAGGATTTAGGAGGTATAATTGGTTGAATCAGTGAAGTATTAGATGTGGATATTGAAGGGGAGTGAAGAGTCAATGTTTAATCTAGGAGGTTGAGAGGGGAAGAAATAGATGACATGATATGACATGTGGAATTCAGAAGTAAGAACAGGTTTTGATTATAGAGGAAATATGGGTTTGATTTGGGATTTGCTATATTTGAAGCTCTTGGTGAATACTACTAGTAAATTCATATATGTCTGACACACAGGTCAAGTTTGACGAGATGGATTTTGAAGTTATCTGTACCTAAATTGCATATAATATCATTTGGTTGCAGTATTTCTTCAGAAAAACTTTTGGTGTTTTTCCAAACACCAAGGGGATGTTTGGAAAAGGTGGCCAAAGATAAGACTTTAGGTGAATATTAATTATAAGTTGGAGGAAAAGAAAGCAGCAAAGGAAAATGATAGGATGGAATGTAGGAGAGTGAGTTGAAAAATAGTAATCTGGAAAAAAAATATGAGAAGGAATTTCTGAAAGAAATATATGGTATGACTTTCTTATCAACTGCTGGAGATAGAGCAAGTTAGGGGTACTTAAGTGGCCAACTGGATTTAGCAACCAAGGAGTCTGTGTTCAAAACTAAAAAGGAGTCAATGACAATAGTTTCAGTGAAGTAGTTGGGACAAAAACTATGGCAGTGGATTGGAAAGTCAAAGCAAGTGGAGATCTTCCAGAGAAGAAAGGTCTTTCAAGAAGCTTGAGAGAAAAGAGGAAAAGAGGGCAGTACCTTGAGGCAATGGCACCCCACTCCAGTACTCTTGCCTGGAGAATCCCAGGGACAGCGGAGCCTGGTGGGCTGCTGTCTATGGGGTCGAGAAGGGTCAGACACGACTGAAGCGACTTAGCAGCAGCAGCAGCAGCAGCAGCTTGAGGAACTACCAGTGCAAGGGTGGTGTTTTATAAATGGACGATCCTATTTATTTCTACATGCCAAATAGAGGAAAGAAGCATGATAATTCAGTAAAGTTTCTGGAGTAGCCTTGAGGGAAATGGAAAAGAACACATTAGGAAGAGTTAGTTGTAGAAAAGACAGAACATTCATACTCTTGATGAAAGGAAACCTATTTAAAAATTTTGTTAAACTTTATCCACTCAATCATGTTATTAACTGCCAATTTTCAATTCTCTGTTGTAACATACAGAGGAAAGAAATAGTGATAATCCAAATTTTAATATAAACAAAAGGTGTCTGTTTCACTTGATCGAACTATAAGGCTGAAAAGATGGCTATGGAAGAATAGTGGCGAAGATAATCCATAGAACAGAAAAAAAGAGTAGCGTTTATAAATGAAAGCAGGCTTTTAAGAGATGACAAGGAATTGATTGCTTTGAATTAAGAAATTTAGAATAACAAACTATAGGCAGAAGTTGATCTTTGTAAAAAATTCTTCAGAAGTATTAAAGTTATGAGTGTGCTTCAGTATTTCAACTCCTAATAAACTGTTGTTCAGTCACTAAGTCATGTCCAGCTCTGCAACCCATTAGACTGCAGCATGCCAGGTTCCTCTGTCTTTCACTATCTCCCAGAGTTTGCTCAGACTCATGTCCATTGAAACGGTGATGTCATCCAACCATCTCATATTCTGTCACCTCTTTCACTTCCTGCCCTCAATCTTTCCCAGCATCAGGGTGTTTTCCAATGAGTCAGCTCTCTGTATCAGGTCGTCAAAATATTGGAGATTCAGCTTCAGCATCAGTCCTTCCAATGAATATTCAGAGTTGATATCCTTTACCATTGACTGGTTTGATCTCCTTGCTATTCAAGAGATTCTCAAGAGTCTTCTCCAGCATCACAATTCGAAAGCATCAATTCTTTGGTGCTCAGTCGTCTTTATGGTCCAGCTCTCACATCCATACATGACTACTGGAAAAGCCATTGCTTTGACTATATGCACCGTTGGTGGCAAAGTGATGTCTCTGCTTTTTAATACACTGTCTGGGTTTGTTATAGCTTTTCTTCCAAAGAGCAAGTGTATTTTAATTTCACAGCTGCAGTCATCATCTGCAGTGATTTTGGAGCCCCCCGAAATAAAATCTGTCACTGTTTCCACTTTCTCATCTATTTGCCGTGAAGTGATGGGACCGGATATCATGATCTTAGTTTTTTGAATGCTGAGTTTTAAGACAGCTTTTTCATTCTCCTCTTTTACCCTCATCAAGAGGCTCTTTAGTTCCTCTTTACTTTCTGCCATAAGAATGGTATCATGTGCGTATCTGAAGTTGTTGATATTTCTCCTGGCAATGTTGATTTCAGCTTGTGCTTTATCCAGCCTGGTATTTTGCATGATGTACTAAGCATATAAGTTAAATAAGCAGGGTGACAATATACAGCCTTGACATACTCCTTTCCCAATTTGGAACCAGTCCGTTGTCCCATGTCCAGCACTAACTGTTGCTTCTTGATCTGGATGCAGGCTTCTCAGGAGGCAGGTTAGATGGGCTGATATTCCCATCTCCTTAAGAATTCCCTGTAGTTTGTTGTGATCCACACAGTCAAAGGCTTTAGCATAGTCAAGTAGAAGCAGAAGTAGATGTTTTTTCTGGAATTTTCTTGCTTTTTCTATGACTGAAGGATATTGGCAATTTGATCTCTGGTTCCTCTGTCTTGTCTAAATACATTATATGCACCAGTAAAAATCACATAAAATTTTCTTCAAAGACTAAGTGAAGCTATTTGCATTTTATTCTTATCTGGTTGCTCCTTTCAAAGCCCCCAAACAACAGAAAGTCCCTAATGTAATTTCTAAAAGTTTTACAGTGGTACATTAAAGATCTTCATATTGAAACAGCAGTGATAGACCTGCACCGAATTAAAGGACTGATAGAATCTGGGAGGATGGATCTACGGTACACTGCTGCATCAGCAAGCTTGCCATTTGCTGAATAAGAGTTGATAAACAGCAAAATCAATTTAAATAATCATGAGTTAATCCATCCTAGTAAGTATTACCAACTCTAGAGAGTGAGTATGCTGGATATTAAAATAAGTGTTTAAGGTTAGAAAGAGAATGTTTACAAGCTTCTTCACTACTCACATATTTTTAAATGCAGTTTAATATTTTTACTAAATGCAGTTATTTAAAATAATTTTTGATACTGTGTTTAATACTCTTAGTGCAAATCATTGTTATCTTATCTCATACCCATAAGGAGTGGCTGATAAGGATTGCAATAAAATGTGTAACGAGTCTGACTGGAAAATTAATTTGAATGCAAATGCTCCTTTAATTGAAGCATTCCCTTGCTCTGGTCCAATATAATTTTTCTTATTAGAGTCTGAAAATATGCTTCCATATAGATCAAATATTTTAATACAATTATTTGAAATCAAAGGAAACCTAAAAATAATATCTATTACATAATCAACGTGTTTGTGGCATGAAAGGCAGTATGTTAATGGTTAGGTTTAGAAACAAGCCAGTTCTGAGACATATGACATGTTAATAGCTTCATTTAAGGAGTTAAAAAATAGGTAATGTAACTGTTTATATTGGAAACCGCATCATATTATAAATATTGCTTAGCTAGGAAACTTTATTCCCTTCTCCTTTCTTTAAATGGAATATAGTTACACTAAGAGTCAGCAAAAAGAGCCCAGGCAAATCCTCTCTGAAAGAAGTTAGAAGCAGGACATTCACAATGGATTATTTGTAAGTTGACAGGAAATATCAAAGTCAAAAAATAATACACTACTCTGCTGAGAATAACCTGTTATATAGGTCTAATCTCAAGCATTTAACTTGGCAGTAGTATTTTTATATATGAGTATATATATTTTTTTCAATTAAAAAAGCTGGACTCTGTGGACTTTTCAACAACCATTCCAGTTTATGTTAGGTAAAACACGTGGGGACTCCATTGCATGGGAAATGGAGGACTTTTTCTCTAAACTCAGGCATTTATTAGTGTAACTTTGGAACCACCTTGCCACTCAGTCAGTCAGCTAGGCCAATAGCAGATTGGCTATTATTTATGGGCTACACAATTATGAGGTACTGTGCTTGATTTGTAAAATCCCGGATGGCTCAGTGGTAAAGAATCTGCCTGCAATGCAGGAGACATAGGTCCAATCCCTGGGTCGGAAGATTTCCTGGAGGAGGAAATGGCAACCCACTCCAGTATTCCATGGGCAGAGGAGCCTGGCAGGCTACATACAGTCTATAGGGTTGCAGAGTCAGATATGACTGAGCTGGTACGCACTAGTAAATGCTTTGTTTAGATTATTTCTAAACTTTCTTCCAGCTCACACAAATGCCCTCTTCTTTCTTGATTATGGCTCTGGTTAACCTCAGATATACTGAATCATGAAGCAGATTAGAATCTAAATGCTGTGAAAATTCATTGCCTTGTAATATTAAACAAGTTCAACCTTTCACTCTTGCTCTTTGCTCTTTGGGATCTAAGGTGAATGTTTTCATCTTTACCTTACAAGGCTGGGTACAGCGTGCTTTGGTTGGCACAGAGCTTAAGTATAATCTGTGTGCTTATGAATTAATCAACCACTACCAGGTCAACTGGTAAAAGAAGGAGTGCAGGAGTACGTGGTTTAAAAAGAAGTGACATTTGACTGAGGGTCAAATTATTGTGGTGAACAGATTGTGTGAGGAATTTAAGTTTAAAAAGATTCAGAAGGGGAGAGAAAACATGATTTCAAACAAATATAGCATCATGGAGAAAAAACACTCCCTGCTTTGAATCCATTCTGCTTTGAAAACGCTATCCCAATGTGATTCTGAAATTTTCCTCAGCAATAATGGTAATAATGGCAGCCTCACCATCTGGAAATTGCTTATTCATCAAATTCTCATTCTCTGGATTCTTAGCCTAGTTCTTGGCACATAACAGATTTCCAGTATACGTTTGTTGAAAGAATCATCTTCTAATATTTTCATAAGAGCAACATTAGCTTTAATACATAGTAAAGCCATGGTCTAGCTACACCCCTTATATGCTGTTGTGAGCTGGACTGTGTCCCCTTCAAATTCACATGTTGGCAGTCCTAACCGGTAGTCCTTAACAACGTGCTCATATTTGAAGAGAGAAACTTTAAAGAGGTAATTAAATTAAAATGAGGTCATTAGGCTGGGCCATAATCCAATATGACTGGAGTCCTTATAAGAAGACGAAATTTGGACACAGACATACAAAGCGAAGACCTGTGAAGACAGAGGGAGGAGACAGCTACCTGCAACCAAGGAGAGTGGATTGGAACAAATCCTTCTCTTAAGGCCCTCAGAAGATACCAACACCTGCTGGCACTTTGAGCTTGGACTTCTAGCCTCCATAGTTGTGAGAAAATAAATTTCTGTTATTAATCTACCTAGTCTGTGGTACTTTGTTATGGCACCCCTATCAAACTAATACAGGTTTTTTCAGTTGTGCATAAATCACCAGAAATTTCCTATTTTGGAATAGTTTCAGAATGAGTTTGTTATTAAGTATAAATTAAGAAATACCACTGACACATTCCTAGAGAATATTTCTCAGGGCCCCTTTGGCTACACCCATCCTGACCTCCGCCTCTGTCCATACATGCTAGTGTACTGAAGATCAACTTGGAACCATTGATGAGAATTAAGACAAAAAGTTGCTTAAACCTATAAAAGGACTTCCCAGGTGGCGTGAGTGGTAAAGAACCTGCCTGCCAATGCAGGAGACATAAAAGACGTGGGTTCGATTCCTGGGTCAGGAAGATCCCCTGGAGGAGGGCATGGCAACCCACTCCAGTATTCTTGCCTGGAGAATCCCATGGACAGAGGAGCCTGGAGGGCTACCGTCCATAGGGTTGCAAAGAGTCGGACATGACTGAAGTGACTTGGCACATGCACATAGCAACAGAGATGAACTCTAAAAAAACAGTTTAAACATATTATAATACTACATGACAAGATGCAATTTGACAGGTTGTTAAGAGTATGGATCTGACACCCAGACATATGGGTTTTTTCCCAGCTCTTCTTGCTAGTTGTGTGTATGATCTCGGCCAAGTTACTTAAATTCTCTGTGTCTTACTTTCTTCTTCTATTTATGTCGATAATAACAGTACTTACACCATAATATTGCTGTGATGATTAAATGACTTTGTACAATTAAAGGTGCTTAGAACAGTGTCTGACACATGAAAAGTGTTGTCAGTTTTAACAATTATTTAAAATTAATGCCATTTATATAAATTATAAACATATAAAAAATAACACCATATGTTTTCAAAGTATACATTTAAACAAAAAGTACATTAAATATATTATAATGCTTATCTATATATATATAAAGAGGAAAGGAAGTAGAAAGTGAAGTTAAAAAAGAATGTATGAATGAATGAGAGAATGAATGAAGTTAATAAGTAAATGAATGAGCCAATGTACAAGCAGACTGAAAAGGTGCTTTACACAGGTTGGTGACTGATTATGTCCCATGAACAAAGGTGTCTGAATAAATCAACATTCTTCAGCTGAGTTGCAAAAGGAAAAGGAAGACAGAAAGGAAGGGAGGGAGGGAACCAAGGATTAAGGAAAGAAATATTCACTCCCACATATGTGAATTGAAGCCTTGGTTTAAAAATATATAGCTCAAAGACACCATTTAGAGTCTTGAAGTTGATATATCTGTGGAACACAACATAAACTGTTAAAAAAATAAAATAAAATTCAGAACACCACACCATACCTGTTCAAAAGAATCATTCTCCCTCAGTAATCAAAAGAACTGTTGGTGGTATTAGGCTTGGGTCCTTGAAGATCACTCTGGGGAAAACAAAACACTGTATAATTAATTTAAAATAGGTAAATACTCTTATAGTGAATACTGATGGAAACGGTATTTTAGAAATTTCAAAAAATTCAAAACCAAGGAAATTTCTTCCTCTCCTTTCCCCCTACAAAATAATGCCTTGCAATTACTGACAAATAGATACATTCAGTGTTTTCCTCTATTATTTCAGAGTACTATTAAAAGACCTTTTTAAAATGAAGGCATGGCTAAAAACAGGCACTGTGTTTAAAAAGCTCATGCATTAGTATGTTTCGGGCAATTTACTGTTATTTTTGCCAGCTTAAATACCAAGTATTTTAAAAGGCTTAATTGTTAAATACAGAAGAAGATGAAAGTAAACAAAGGAATGATTTGTTATTCTTTCTGTTATAACCAAATCAGCCCTGATTTATAAGTTCCTTTTCAT
This sequence comes from Bos taurus, assembly GCF_002263795.3. NCBI lineage: Eukaryota > Metazoa > Chordata > Mammalia > Artiodactyla > Bovidae > Bos > Bos taurus. The sequence continues at coordinate 10,787,565 of NC_037357.1, forward strand.
TGTATTTTTCTAATATCTTCTTCTCTCTGAGTTCAAACCCTTTTAAAAAGGTTAGTTCATTTGTCTTTCTAATCGTCCCCTTAAGGAAGGTAGTAGGTTATTATCACTATCTTCATGGAAAGATGAACAACAGAGGAAAAGTGATGGTTCATAGATGAAATTAAGCTATATAAATTTTACAAATTTCCATAATATCATCTGTATTACTTTAGCTTACATACACATCGTGTGTTGTCCAGCTTTTTGATGAATATACATACCGTCTTCACAGCTAGTGCATAACTTCCTCCTGTTTATTAAGGCATGTGTTGTGTTTTCTTCTTGCTTGGAGCTTTTTACTAATCCTAGTATACAGAGCTGAGCATATGACAGGGAGCTAACAAATGTCCATTAATGACTGTTTATCTGGAAAGGATGACTGTATTGTACCTCTTATTGACACAAAAGTAGGGTAGGCCCAGAAATTCACTGCCAGAAATCACCCTTGATTTCCATCATAGATGAAAATAATAGCCTTCTAGTAAAGCTCTTTTTCTAAATCCTGTAATGTGTAACATTGCTTCAATATTGTAAGCTATTAGTTTGGGGAATGAATTTAATAGAGCACATAGAGGGGCTTCCCTGGTGGCTCAGTGGTAAAGAATCCACCTGCCGATGCCAGAGACATGGATTTGATTCCTGATCCAGGAAGATCACATGCTGCCGAGGAGCTAAGCCAGTGCACCACAATAACTGAGGCTGCATGTCCTAGAGACCATGCTCAGCAACAAGAGAAGCCACCGAAATGAGAAGCCCATGCAGGGCAACTAGAGAGCAGCCCCTGCTTGCCACAACTAAAGAAAGCCCATGTGCAGCAGCGAAGACCCAGCACAGCCAAAAGTAAATAAATAAATAATTTTTAAAAGAATAAATAAAAGAGCATACAGAAATGTCATAGTAATATAGAGTATTAGAACATAGATGGATAGCACTCTAGACTTGAATCTTGTAAGAACTAGGGTTTCAGTTGTGCCAGATGAAATAAGTTCTGGGGATCTAATGTACAGCAATGTGACTGTAATTAACAATACTCTATTGTATACCAGAAATTTGCTAAGAGGGTAGATTTTAAGTGTTCATACATGAAAAGTAACTATGTATGGTGATGACTATGTATCTTGACTGTGATGATTATTTCACAATGTATCTCAAACATCAAGTTATACATCTTAAATAGATATAATTTTTATTTGTCAATTATACCTCAATAAAGCTGGAAAGAAAAAGACTTGTATTAGAGTCTGAAGAGAAATCACCAGTTTCCTCATTCTCCATCCTCATTCTCAACTATGTAAGCTTTTGAAGTTGACAGACTATTTCAATCTTGTCTCCCATTCTTTATTTAACTCACTTTGTGACTGCAAGATGTTGATATGATCGAGGATAAAGTACAATAATCACCAAGGATGGAAGACTCTGAGAATTGTTAAACTGGATTATCCATCTTAGCTAGGGTTGTCAGATATCATTGTTTAAATATTTGTTTAGAAAATCTTAACACCCTAGAATTCTAATGCCCCTCTTTCTATGCTAGCCAAAGCAATGTTTTTTAAGTTAAGTTTTCAGATAAATTGTTGAAGAGAAATATTAAATTTTAATATGCATTAAAATACATATAAGGGTTTGCTACTTGGTATCCACTAAAAAACTCAGAAGTCTATACACAATGTTTGCCAACTTAAAATTTTAACATTTTTTAGGAATATGGCTGGACGTTATATTAATCCTTATCTCTGCATTACTATAGTATGAAGCTCACTTGACGGTGTACAAGCCCTCTGTAGTGAGCATCTCATAATCTTCCCCATTTCCATCTCTCTCTATTATCTCACTTTATCTGAATGTCATATACTGCTTTTTCCCACTTTTATGTTTCTGTATACTTTGCTCTTTAGGCCTAGAATGCCCTTACCTATCATTTAAGACATTCTCACTCATTCTTCAAGAATCATCTCAATAACTCCTAATCAAAGTCTTCTCTGATATATATGATCCCCAAAGCCTTAGAAGAATCGATTATTCTTTCTTACCACACCCCTCAAAGAGAAGTGATTATTCCATGCTTTGTGCCACCACCATACCTTTTAAATACTTCTATTCTGTAACATCTTATGGAAAAACCTAAACAAAATTTTTGGCCAACCCAACATAATAGCACTTATAAAGCCACAGTGCAAGTATGTCTACAGGTGGGCTTTTTTGCAAGGTCGTGAATCTTTGGGAAGCAGGAAGGCAGAGACTCTATCTGATATATAGCTGCATGCATGTTGAATGAGAACTCAAGCATGAGAATGAACGTTCAACCATAGGATGCTTCTCAGAATTAAACAACGGTTGTTCCACCTTTTCAAGCTTTTGCTTCAACTTGTGATACAGTTTTAAATTTCTCTTTATCTTCTTTCACCAAAAATGAGATAAATTTGTTTGCAAATAGACAAACTCTGCAAAATCATTTTGGCCCTTAGACTATACATTTTGATAACACTGTCACTCTAGAGCTAATGATAATATTGAGAGGATTTTCTTATATTAACAATCAAGTGCTTCCATTTCTACAATATACCACAAACATTTATATTTCACACAAATGTATCAGGTAGCTTAAAGTCTGTAAGGAAGTCTGAATTTTGTTTTAAATGTTCAGAAACCTTGTGGCTTTTATGTGTCTGGTAATATTCATAAAAACACTAAAATATAATTACTACTAATAATGTTTTTTATTGTCAAAGTCATACTGTTCCTTGTTCATATTTATTACTAAGTCTGTATATTAACCTGATAACATAGCAATCATATAAAGTTGTGTGATATTGTTTTAAAGAGGTCTTTCTCTTAAATTTAAAATATTATTCACCTTTGTTGTATCAGCTACCAAGATAATTTTAAAGACCATTATCAAAATTAAAAGAAGTAATGAATCATCATCTAACAGGCATAAAGTATGAATTAATTGAAGAAAAATGGGTTTCTACAAAGACTTGATTTTATATAACAATATTATAATATTCATCCACATGGTACATATTTTAAATTTATCAACAAAAGTTAAATTAAAAAATAAGGTTATATTTTTATTTAGAAATCTAATTATTAAATACATTTTTTTTTCACAAAAATAGATGTGATCAAAATAAGATGTTAAGACCAGTGGGTATTATTGACAATTTAGTTTTCGTGTCCCCTATAGCATCTTATGGTAAATATCTCTTTCATATTTTAATTAGGTCACAATAGAGGTGTAATAGATTGGATTAACCTCTAGTAATGAAAAATATGCATTTTCAGTGATAAACCTATTTTCAACTATGAATGATGCATTCTGAATGTAGTTAATATTAAAATTTCACTTTTCACTTTATGTTATTCATTTTAACTGGATTATGTGGAATAAAATGGTAAATATACCTATATGAGTTTGAATTCCAGAGTTTGTAGAATTGGGTTTTCTCTCAACAGTCAATAAATAAATAATAATGACAACACTAAAGTTATGAATAATGATTAATCATCCTGGCAAAGTTAGAAAAATAGCACCTGACTAAAATCATAATAAAATCAGGAAGTGCACTTTATAAAAGAAAAATTTTTCTTTGCAACTTCATTATCCAAAATTATCATTTTAAGTAGGTGATTAATCCTCCTTGCTGATAAAATTAAATTCTAATAATTGCTTTTCAATACAAATGCACTTCTTTCATTTAAAATAAGGCCAGTTTATTGAAGAATTCTTATGCACCCTTAATTCAAATATAGCCTCATTTCTTAGATTTATTAAGCACTACTGTGATGACAAGCAAACATTATAAATTGCTACTTATATCAATGCTACAAATTGCAGAAGAAAAAATATGCTTTATGTTCATCTTAGTGTATAACAAATAGTTTTCCTTGCCACTACAATTTATTGCTGTTTTAAATGACACTTTGCCTTTGTTCAGTTTAACCTTAAGTTTTAGGTCAAATTATTATGTCCTGACATTGGTAATTAGTGAACAATCCTGTCCTTGTTTTAGCAAAAATTGGATGAAAATTATGCTCAAGAGACAATGACAGAACACTTACTCTTGGCAAGGATGCTTGAGAAAGTGGTTTTTTTGTTCCCTTCGTTTTTTTTGTCTCCTAGCAGTGAAAGATTTTCTGATGTTACAGGTATTTAAAGAGTAAGGCAAATTATATTGTATATATATTTAGGTGCAAGTTTTACTTGAAAGAGAAAAGCAATTCTCAGTTTGTCTTCATGGACATGTAAGCAAATATCTTATAAACCTTAAAATAGTATCCTAAAGTACTCTGTATATATATTAATTCCTTGGACATTTTTTAAAGGAGTTAATATTGACTATATTTTATAAATAATAGCATGTGGGTGTGAGAAAAGCAAGTAACTCCATGAGGAACCATATTCCAAAGGTTTTATTTATCCATGAAATCATGAGTTACTCTGAAATTTGTGTGCAGATTATCATACACACACACACACACACACACACACACACACACACACACATACACACACACTTGAAGGGAAGCTTTCAAGTCCACCTCTGTTATTACAGACATATATGTACATAGGCCAAGCAAATATCTGACCAAAAATACTACTAAATGAACTGTGGGGTTTGATGGCAAATAGATATTCAAGCCGACAAGGGGCTAGAATCAGAGTTGAGGTGTGCCTAGTTGACCAGAAACAAATAGACTGCCAGTTACTTCTCCAGCAATGATGGGCATATTTGGGATCAGCATAGAATTGCAATTCGGCATCTGAAACAATGGCAAACCATGTGCAACTTTCCCACATGGAAAAGGGAGGAGAAGCCTTCTGTAGAAAAGAAAGGGAAGTTTGGGAGGATAAGAGTAGAGTCTGTGGCTCTTCACTGAGTATGGGCGAGGAAAGAAGAGAAGTCTCTTCTTCCTCTTGGGCTCTGTGGTCTTCTCAGGGCACGAGAGCTCCCCTTCTGGGAGTTCTCTATTTAATTGCAGTTTCAGCATATTTTTTACTGCCTCATGAAAATAGTTTAAAACATTCTAACAGATTAGGAAAAAAAGAGTACAAATTTACAAGTGTTTACTTTAAGAAACAGGTTATAATGTCTGATTTTAGGGCAGAAGTATTTACTTTCTCTCTGCCCTATCTTTGTATTTCCTTCTATATGAGTACATAACACTGAGCAAGCAAGTGTTCAAAAATCTTCAGGCATATTGTGATTCTGAACTAGGCAGGATTTAGCCCTAAATGTGAATGAATGTAAACATACAGTGAACTATTCAACTACGGGAAAATTAATTAGTGGTGTGTTTAAGTGTATTGTAAACCATAATAAAGATTTGTTTAAACTGAAGTTCTCTTATCTTATTACAGCCAGTACTATCTGCTGGTTGGTAATGTATATATGCATTTCACTAGTTTGTATTAAGTATGTAGGCTTACTTTCCTTGCTTGGACTTTCCCTTAATAATGTTTTTATTCTTAGAATGAATGCATTTACAAGGTATAAATACTTAAGCTAAGAAGTGAGAAACCATTTGGATGGAATTGTAAACAAAATCCTAACAAATGAGTCATAGCTAGTAATAGCTCTTTCCCACTAGTGTCTAATGTTCTTGCCATAGACATGCAATTCTGAGCTATGTGTACAATTAGAGATCTCACAAATATTTCTAAAGTAATTGTCTTAGTCCATTTTGGTCCCTATAACAAAACTAGTACAAACTGCACAGATTATAAACAATAAACTCTTATTTCTCACAGTTCTGGAGGCTGAGAAGTTCAAGATCATGGCACTGGCAGATTCAATGCCTTATGAGAGTCAGTTTTCTCATAGACACCTATACCTGTATTTTCACTATAAGCTCACATAGCAGAAGGGGCAAGGGAGCTTTATTAGGTCACTTTTGTAAGGACATTAATCTCTTATAATTCATGAGGGGTCCACTTTCATGACCTCTAAAGTGTAAGCGAAAGAAAGTGAAAGTCGATCAGTTGTGTCTGACTCTTTGAGACCTCATGGCCTATACAATCCATGGAACTCTCCAGGCCATAATACTGGAGTGGGTAGCCTTTCTCTTCTCCAGGGGTCTTCCCAACCCAGGGATCAAACCCAGGTCATGACCTCTAAGCACCACTCAAAGGCCCCACCTCAGAATACCATCACTTGGGGCATTAGATTTCAACATGAATTTTGGGAAATACATTCAGTCCATAGCATTCTGCCTCTGGGTCCCTCCAAATTCATATCCTCACATGACATCAACTCCAAAGTCCAAGTTCAAAATCTCATCTAAGTTTCCTTTATTTTTTTTAATTTTATTTTATTTTTAAACTTTACAATATTGTAATAGTTTTGCCAAATATCGAAATGAATCCGCCACAGGTATACCCGCATTCCCCATCCTAAACCCTCCTCCCTCCTCCCTCCCCTACCCTCCCTCTGGGTCGTCCCAGTGCACCAGCCCCAAGCATCCAGCACCGTGCATCGAACCTGGACTGGCGACTCATTTCATACATGATATTATACATGTTTCAATGCTATGCTCCCAAATCTCCCCACCGTCTCCCTCTCCCACAGAGTCCATAAGGCTGATCTATACATCGGTGTCTCTTTTAGATATAGACAAGAGTCAAAATATGATTCATCCTGAGACAAATTGCTTTCCCTGCTGTGAACCTGTGAAAACAAAGATGTTATGGGCTTACAAAATACAATGGTGGTACAGGCAGAGGGTAGACATTCCAATTTCAAAATGGAAGAATAGGAAAGTAAAAAGGATTAACAGGTCCAATATAAGTCCAAAACTTAATGGGGCAAATAACAGTATATACCAAGGCCTGATGTCTCACTTTCTGGACACATTGGAGCCTGGTTTCTCCATGATGAGTTTGCAGGATGCAGCTCAACCAGGAGAGTAGCCCTATCCCCACTGCTCAGCTGGGCATAGCCCTGCTTGGGGCTTTCTCAGATGGCTCCACCTCCTTTGTCATTCTCTGCCTTGGCCCTGAAGATCTCTGGGCATTTTTTGAAACATGGAGGTAGCCATGCCCCCATGGCTTGTGCACTCTGCTGGCTGGCAGGGACAGTACCTGGATGATGCTACCCAGGTTTACCACCTGTGGTAAGCCAATTTCCAACATGTTCTTCATTTTCCTCTAAGACCCATCAGAATGGCCTCCACTTTCCATATTTCTACCAACATTCTCTTTGTGACCTCTTAGGTATTCTCTAAGAAAATTGAGGCTTTCTGTACAGCTCTCTTCCTTGAGCCCTCACCAGAATTGTCCTTGACAGTCCCCTCATGGAATGTAGGCTTTTTTTTAGCATACACTTTGAAACTCTTTCAGCCTCTAACCAAAACCCATTTCCAAAGCTACTTTTACATTTTTAGGTATTTGTCATGGCAGTACAACACTCTTGGTACCAGTTTTCCATCTTAGTCTACTTGAGTTGCTCTGGCAAAGATAAACTGGATGGCCTACAAACAATAAACTTGCACTTCTCACAATTCTAGAGATTAGAAGTTCAAGATCAAAGAACTAGCAGATTCAGTGTCTGATGGGACTAATGTGTTAATTCAGAGATTGTGGAATATTTTGGCTGTGTCCTCACATGAAGGGGCTGGGAATCTCTCTGGAGCCTCTTTTTATAAGGGCACTGATCCCACTCATTATAGCTACACCCTCAGGACCTAATCATGTCTTAATACCATCACCTTGCAGATTAAAATTTCAACAAATGATTTGGGGTGGGGAAGGACATAAACATTCTTATTTTGACAAAACCAAATATATTTAGCATCAATGGATCAGCAGGAGAATGAAGGCAGTTTATTCAGGAGGAAGCAAAAAAAAAAATAGTAAGCTATTCCAAATTTTTAGATTTCACACAATTAAAAGATCATCCAAATTCTTTCATTGAAATTAAAATGTTATAATATCAATCATTATTGAAGATAAGTGAATGCATGTTTGAGTTTGCTAATATTTTTGTAAAATATTATCAAATATGTTTAGAAGATAACCATTTGGTTTTAAACTGGCTTAATCTTAACATTTCCATTACAACGAGATTCATTCTTAACGTGCTTAGAAACTTAGAGTAATAAAGAAAAGAACCACTGATGATCTCTTGAAAACTTCCATTATAAATTATAACCATTTCCTATTATCACAATTTTTCCACTGTTTGCAAACAAGATGTGATCTCCAAGAGTAAAATCACTGTCTTCTTATCAATTACACTGAAAATATTCTTAGCTAAATGATAACAAATAGCAATTCAGTGCTGATTTCCTTTTTCTGGATTCTGAGATCAGTTGAAACATCAATTATACACTGCATGAAGATTTGAGAAACATCACATAGAGATACCATTCAACAGAGATGATTTGTTATTCACATAAAGAATTGTAGAAAGGCTTTTTTTTTAATTTTATTTTATTTTTAAACTTTACATAATTGTATTAGTTTTGCCAAATATCAAAATGAATCCACCACAGGTATACCTGTGTTCCCCATCCTGAACCCTCCTCCCTCCTCCCTCCCCATACCCTCCCTCTGGGTCGTCCCAGTGCACTAGCCCCAAGCATCCAGTATCGTGCATCGAACCTGGACTGGCATCTCGTTTCATACATGCTATTTTACATGTTTCAATGCCATTCTCCCAAATCTTCCCATCCTCTCCCTCTCCTATAGAGTCCATAAGACTGTTCTATACATCAGTGTCTCTTTTGCTGTCTCGTACACAGGGTTATTGTTACCATCTTTCTAAATTCCATATATATGCGTTAGTATACTGTATTGGTGTTTTTCCTTCTGGCTTACTTCACTCTGTATAATAGGCTCCAGTTTCATCCACCTCATTAGAACTGATTCAAATGTTTTATTTTTAATGGCTGAGTAATACTCCATTGTGTATATGTACCATAGCTTTCTTAACCATTCATCTGCTGATGGACATCTAGGTTGCTTCCATGTCCTGGCTATTATAAACAGTGCTGCGATGAACATTGGGGTACATGTGTCTCTTTCCCTTCTGGTTTCCTCAGTGTGTATGCCCAGCAGTGGGATTGCTGGATAATAAGGCAGTTCTATTTCCAGTTTTTTAAGGAATCTCCACACTGTTGTCCATAGTGGCTGTACTAGTTTGCATTCCCACCAACAGTATAAGAGGGTTCCCTTTTCTCCACACCCTCTCCAGCATAGAAAGGCTTTTTGAAATGTGGTAAGTACAATAGTTTCAAATGATTTTTAGTCACATGATTGGTTGATACCAGCTCTTATAAATACATGGCCAATAATCATTAGCCTATCCAAAAGTTCTTATCTGGAGACATTTCCTCTAAAAATAGATGACCATTATCTCCATTTAGGTCTCTTTGGACACTCTTAGCATTTGCAATGTGTACATAATTCTTCCACATACAGGAAAATTGCTAGAATACTAATTCAATGAGCTTCTCTGAAAAAGAAAACAAAGTTCTTTCTGGTGAAATATGTCTTAGAAATGCTAAAAACCATACCTACCTCTTGGAGATTTACAATGCACATGACCACTTGAAAAGCTCTGAAAGGAAAAGAGTAGTTTGATATTGCTTAACCCAGTATTTCTCAAGTAAATTTGTCCACAGAAAACAATTTCTTATGGAATACATATTTATACCCCAATTGAATATGATAAAAACTAATAAATGTTTGAGAAATTCTCAGAAAGAAATATTAAATATTGATTGATTATATCTTTCTAGTACTAAAACACATCATGGTAAAATGATGTATCAGGAAACCCAATAACATAATAAAGAATTTACTGTTGGTAACTGTCCAGTTGCTCAGTTGTGTCCGACTCTTTGCCACCCCATGGAGTGCAGCACACCAGGCCTCCCTATCCCTCACCATCTCCTGAAGTTTTCCCAAGTTCATGTCCATTGCCTCAAGGATGCCACCAGCCATCTCACCTTCTGAAACCCTTTTCTCCTTCTGCCCTCTATCTTTCCCAGTATCAGGGACTTAGAAATAAAAAAGAATTTTAGAAGAATGCTTGAAATCCATATGTAAACATGAAATATGATCTAATGATTTTTCTCAAGCTAATTCACAATAAGACTAGAAAAGTCAAATTACCAACGTTCAACAAATATCTTAATGGTGGAATAATAAGAAAGCAAACAATCACTAAATATTTATTCCTGTTTAAAGTTAAATTTATGCATATTAAAAACTTTTAATTATAGTGAGTATTGGTGAGATTGTGGGAAATACAAATTCTCATACAATTAAGAGAAAGTATAAAGTGGTGGGATAGTTTTTTTTTTTTTTTTTTTGGTGGGATAGTTTTAGAGTAAAATTTAGCAATGTATACCAGAATTTTAAATGTGTATATTGACTGACCAAAAAGATCAACTGCCAGGAATTTACACTACCGATATACATTATATGGAAATAAAAGTATACGTATCTTTGTTACAACAAAACAATGATTTTACTATTGCTAAAGCATACCTTATTTGCAAACTGTGGGGAAATTATAAGGATAGGAAATGATCATAACTAAAATGTTCAAGACAACATCAGTAGTTCTTCTCTTTAGTACTCCAAGTTTCTAAGTACATTGAGTCTCATTGTAATGGAAAACTTAAGAAAGATAAAGATGATTCATTGGAAAAGATCCTGATGTTGGGAAAGGTTGAAAGCAGAACAAGAAGGGGGTGACAGAAGATGAGATGGTTGGATGGCATCACCGATTCAATGGACGTGAGTTTGAACAAACTCTGGGAGATAGTGAAGGGCAGAGAAGCCTGACGTGCCGCAGTCCATGGAGTTGCAAAGAGTCGGACATGACTGAGTGACTGAAAAACAACAATGAGAAAGATGAAGCCAGTTAAAAACCAAATGCAAACCAAAGGCAATATAAATATCTATTCACAAAAGAATTGGCACGTGAATTACAGTAAATTCATACATTTGCATACAATGTCATCATTTGCTGATGAGATCTCAAATGTATATTCTTAATAACACTGAGGTTAAATGTTATGGACTTCAGACTTTGCTGTGTGTGTATGTTAAGTTGTTTTAGTCGTGTCTGACTCTTTGCAACCCTATGGACTGTAGCTTGCCAGGCTAACTCTGTCCCTGGGATTCTCCAGGCAAGAATACTGAAGTGGGTTCCCATATCCTCCTCCAGTGGATCTTCCCAACCCAGGGATCAAACCCACGTCTCATGTCTCCTGCACCAGCTGGTGGGTTCTTTACCACTAGCACCACCTGGGAAGCCCCTTGGATTTTGCTACCTGAGTTCAAATTCTGGCTATGTTACCAGCTGTGTGACTTTGGGAACTTACTTAACCTCTCTTTGTATCATTTTTCCATATGAAAAAGAGGAATACTAGTAGTACCTAAGTCATAAGATTGTTCTGAAGATTATGGAATGTTAGATGTTACTAATACCTCAAAAAAGTAAGATGCAGACTCCTAATTCCCAGGTGAGATGAAGTATGTTTTAATAGACCAGTAGTACTACCAAGGACGCCTAGCAAAGTAGGATTAAAAAGAAGAAACAATATAAATCATCAGCTTAAATAAGTTAGAGCTCTGTAGAGGCTACAAGGTGAAGAAGGGCAAACATTTTAGACAATAGAATCTTGTAGAGGTGAGTAGATTTTATGTAGTTGCTTTCTCCAATTTATCAATTCTGAATATAGGCCAGAGGCTAACAATCTGAGTTTATCCTGGACAAATGACTGTAAGCAGAGACAGGAGGGGAAGGAGAGAATGTAGAATAGTTTTTGATGCTTTTGCAAGGCTGGAGTCACAAAATTAGAGACATGAAGAGCCAAACATATGACCAGTTTTCTCCTTAAAACATTTGCTGAATTGCACAGCTGTACATATCAGGAGGTAAAGGTGTGAAGCTAAAATCTTCTAATAACAATGGAGTTTTCAGCGGTCTTGCTGTGATAAATAGCTAAAGGTAAGAGGTTAGGACCTGCCAAGACATGAGGCCCTGATAAAACAACAAGCTGTTAGGTGAAATCTCTGGAGGGTTATGCCCTAGGAACAGAAATGACTCAGAAGTAGAATCTTAACCTTACCAAAACCACAACCTAGACTTGTGCCATCTTGGTCTTTCAGTGGATAAAGGTAATCAGCTCTCATTATGCTGTCCAAAAGAGGAAAGTTTAAACCATTCCTGATTGAAGACGGTGTCATCTGGAGCCTCTACAACTTTAAACAGAAGTTCCAAAATTTGATGATAATTAGTAAACATCCTAAGGATTAGGACGAGATGCCTCAAAACAGGGGGGAGGGGGAATCAAATGTTAGAAACGAACATATAGGTGATAAAAATTTTGCAGTTAGTAGACTAGGAAATTTTTGAATATGATTACTATTGACACTTGAACAACAGGGGCTTGAACCAAGCCTTTTTTTTCCCCAATAAATACAGTCAACATAATTTGCAGTTAGTTGAATCCACAGATGAGAAGCACAGGACGTGGAATGTTGACTACAGGACTTATGCAACCATGTGTTTTGATATCCTTGGTAGACCTTAGAACCATTCCCTTGAAGGAGACTGTAATATATGTAATAAATATGTAATATATGTAGTAAAATAATAGTTTAAGAATTTTACCATTAAAAATAAAATATATAGAAAATGTCCAAAACAGAAAATGTAGAATATAAAAATAAAATAACCGCCTTAAAATCTCAAATAGGTGGCTTTAACAATAAATTAAACAGTATAAAGTGAGAATAAAAATGGTGTAAAATATAGAAAAGGGCATAAAAGACATATTGGACATATTAAAAAGTTCCAACATACCAGTAATTTGTGATCCATAAGCAAAAAATAGAAAATTATACAGAAACAATATCTGAAGAGATGATGCCAGGAATTTTTCAAAACTGATGAAACACACAGATTCAAGAATTTCAAAAAAACACAATAAAGATTCACTAATAAAAATCACACCTAGACATACCAAGATTACACTGACAAAAACCAAAGACAAAATGTAAAATCTTAAAAGCAGGTTGAGGGGCAAACAGTACATCGCAATCAAAGTGAAAGTAATATGACTTGGCAACTGGCTACTCAGTGGAAATGAAAACTAAAAGGATGACACATTGAACTTGAAATCAAATACTGGCCAGCCTGAATTCCATACACAATTGCCGGGAGCCGGCGAGAGGCATTCCACTTGTGACAAAGGTCATGAGGAAGGAGGCTCGGCATACGCAAAGGCGGGATCGAGCCTCAGGAGTCCCCCTGGATATTCTCCAGCATCTACCCCCAAAAACCAGAGTCTGCCTACTTTATTGCTTTGTGCTCTCACCTCTGACTTTACTGGGGGCTGTCCCCCACCACCATCTTGCTCTCTCTGTCAAAGAGTTAACTTACAGCTCCAATTAATAAAGTTCCTGGGCAATTAGGAGTGTTTAAATCCAAACCCCTCAGATAGCTCTCTAACTCGCCTGACAAGTTTACCCGGACTCTTATAGCTATGCATACGATTGTTTACAGTCTCCCAGCCTCGAGAGGCACGGGAAGCTTAAGATATTCAAATAGCTTAGAGCCTCTCAGAGAGTTAGAAACTGTCAGAATAAAACTAGTAAAAGATATCATTGATGAGCCAATGCTTGCTGCCAAGTTTCCACATCCCCTGTATTGTATCCTTGAATGTGTATTAATTAATATAGTTGGTAAGTAGAAAAAATAAGTAGTGGCCTTGGTGTTAGAAACTTTAGACCGTTAATGTAATAAATTCTTTCCTTTGTTGTAAACCTATTACGGCTCTGCCCTATAGGAATGCAATTTTATCCAACACCTTCAGAAGATGGCGCCAAACCTTAAAATAATTACTCTTGGAGAAAATAAGTCTTTGTCAAGAGTCATAAAATGTTAATAGGCCTTCTGGCCAGAAGATGATGTAAATCACCTAAACCATTTGTATACGATAAATTTGCAGGAAAGAAACCCTGGTTTTTGATAAGGATCAAAGACTGCTGACTTTGCATCCCCTATTATCCTCTATGTGTAACTTAGGGTATAAAAGCTCCTGTTGAAAATAAAGCTAAGGACCTTGCTCACCAAAGCTTGGTCTCCCCATGTCATTCTTCTCCTCAGTTTCCAGCTGAGTCTCCATCTGGAGCGCGGAGGTCCTCTGCGACCATTTATTTGCCTGGGCTTCTAAGACCCACTCGAGAAGGTGTCTAAGGTGGGGCACCTTCTGCTATTCAAGAGGGCACCTGCGGCCTCCGTGGTCAGAGCTAACCTGGTGTCACAGGTTATATTGATTTTCCGCGTAAACCAAGCTACTCAGCCTCTTTTCTCCACTGAATTTTCCTACTGAGCTATCCTCATTCTATTACTCTTTATATCTTTGATGAATATTTAAATAAATAGGTCTCCGATGCCGTCTCTCCTTCAAATACCCTAGATCAGCCGGGGCTGGACCCCGGCACACAGTGAAAACACTTTTCAAAAATGCAAGTGAAATAAAGACATTGTCAGATGAACAGCAAGTAAGAGATGCTGTCACCAGTACATTATTCTTAAACAAAATGCACAATGAAATAATTGAGGTAGGAATAAAATTATTCTACATGGAAACAAAAGAAATATGGAAGAGAATGAAGAACACATGAAAGGGTAAATATGTGCATAAATTTAAAAGTTAATAGAATGATAATACAAATGTCTTGCATTTAAAATTTGTATGGAATTAAAATACATGACAGCAATAATGGAAAGTGTGGTAGGGAATATAGTGGATTAATAGATTTGAAGATCCTAGTATTATTGGGGGAATAGTGGGAGATATAAACTTATAAAATTGAGTCATTCAAAAGAAGTTGCTGCTGCTGCTAAGTCACTTCAGTCGTGTCCGACTCTGTGTGACCCCACAGACGGCAGCCCACCAGGCTCCCCCGTCCCTGGGATTCTCCAGGCAAGAACACTGGAGTGGGTTGCCATTTCCTTCTCCATCAAAAGAAGTTAAGAAAGGAGAAAAACTAGAACAGGAAGATACAATGCAAAAGAAACAGTAAGATGTGAGCATGCGTGCTTAGGGTCTCAGTCATGTTCAACTCTTTGCCACACCATGGATTGTAGCCCTCCAGGCTCCTCTGTCCATTGGATTCTCCAGGCAAGAATACTGTAGTCAGTAGCTATTTCCTTCTCCAGGGGATCTTCCTCACCCAGGGATCGAATCTGGGTCTCCTGAATTGCAGGCAGATTCTTTAGAATCTGAGCCACCATGGAAGTCCATAGCAAGATGGTATATGCAAATAAAAATAAATGCTTTATATATAATGGGTTAAATAAAAATATATGCTTTATATATAATGTTACATTCTCCAAAAAAAAAAGCCTAAATGTGTCTAAATATAAAGCAATTCTATATTTTATAGTCTATGCTTTATTTTTAAAAAAGAAAAAGAGAAGACTGAAGATAATATGCCATGCAAATGATAACTGAAAAAATACCTGGTATGTCCATAATAATATTAGACAAAGAAGACAAGAAGTATTCCTAGAGACAAAAAAAGATATTTCAAAATGGTGCTGGGAAAATCAGATAGTCACATGTAAAAGAAGGTAGTTTCAAGTTGGTATAAGATAGGAATCTTATTATTCCTAGACAAAAATTAACTCAAAATGGATTAAAGACTTAAATGTAAGACTTGAAACCCATGAAACACTAGTAGAAAACAAAGGAAAAATGTTCCTTGAAATGGATATTGGTAACACTTTTTTTGGAAATCACACCTAAAGCAAAAGCAGCTAAATAACATATAGACAAGTAGGACTATATCAAATTAAAAAGGTTCTGCACAGCCAAAGGAATCATCAATAAAGGGAAAAGATAACCTACAGAATGGGAAACATATTTGCAAACCATCTATATGATAAAGTGTTAATGTCCAAGATATATGAAGAATACATACAACTCACTATATGCTTTGGATATCTACCGAGGCAGTAGGCTTTGATTCTGATGTATGTGCACATTCAGTTGTGTCCTACTCTTTGCAACCGACAGACTGCAGCACACCAGGCTCTTCTGTCCATAGTATATTCCCAGAAGAATAATGGAGTGGGTTGCTGTCAGTAATGCCTAATGTGGCGATGTCGGGAGCCACATTAGGCATTACTGACAAAATGGAGGCACGGCCCCAACCCCCTCTCCTCATCTCGCAGGCATGGCCCCAGGATGAAGGAGTTAGGCCTTGTAATTCTGACTTGTTCTTTCTTTTTTTCGGTTGAGTTGGCTGGAGAGAATGTTAAGGTGCTTGAGAGAAGCATGAGAAAGCACAAAGCCTTCTACAGTTGTGCCCAGAAAATAATCTATAAAATAACCATTGACATTTGTTCAAGGATCTTTACAAAGAATGTCCCAGGATGAGCACATAGGCCAAAGCTTGAGGCCATGGGAAGGATTATTATCTGAGACCTGTTTGTGAGGGGAATGTTTATGGGAAAAGAAGTTTGCTGAGTTTAGGGTTTAGGATTAATTAAGAATAGCTAGAAGAATTAATTAAGAATAGCTATTTTTAGGAGATAATGATCTTAAGATGCTAGGGGCAAACAGGATTTAGAAAGATAGAAATAAACTGAGGAATATAGCATGAGTTACAATGTAATCACAAGTTAAGTACAGTAAATCTGGGTGGGGGAAACTAAAAACATCAAATCTCTGACCTAATGCTTTTGTCAAAGTATAAAAGAGAACCTGAAGCTTGAAATAAACATGTAGTCCTGTATTATGAGTCAGAGGCTACATCATCATCACTGACACCATCCATTTCTTCAGGTTGAATCCCTGGCTGCTGGAGCTGGACTCCGGCAGGTTGCTATTTCCTCCTCCAGGGGATCTTCCAGACCCAGAGATCAAACCTGCATTTCACACATTTCCTGAATTGCAGGTGGATTTTTTACTGCTGAGTCACCAGAGTACTTTGGCCTTGAAGTACCAAATGAAGCAGGGAAGAGACTAGTAGAATTTTATCAAGAGGACACACTGGTCATAGCAAGTACCCTCTTCCAAAAACACAAGAGATGACTCTACACATGGACATCATCAGATGGTCAACTGAAATCAGATTGATTATATTCTTTGCAGCTGAAGATGGAGAAACTCTATACAGCCAGCAAAAAGAAGACCTGGAGTTGACTGTGGCTCAGACCATCAGCACTTTATAGCAAAATTCTGGCTTAAATTGAACAAAGTAGGAAAAATCACTAGGCCATTCAGGTATGACCTAAATAAAATCCTTTGTACAGTGGAGGTGGCGAATAGATTCAAGGGATTAGATCTGGTAGATAGAGCTCCTGAAGAACTATGAAAGAGGTCTGTAACACTGTGCAGGAGGCGGTGACCAAAACCATCCCAAAGAAAGAGAAATGCAAGAAGGCAAAGTAGTTGTCAAAGGAGGCCTTATAAATAGCTGAGAAAACAAAAAAAGCAAAAGGCAAAGGAGAAAGGGAAAGATATACTCAGAGAACAGCAAGGAGAGATAAGAAAGCTTTCTTAAGTGAACAATGAAAGAAATAGAGGAAAACAATATAAATGGGAAAGCATAGAAATTGCTTCAAGAAAATTGGAGATAGCAAGGGAATATTTCATGTAAGGATGAGCACAATAAAGGACAGAAATGGCAAGGACCTAACAGAAGCAGAAGAGATTAAGAAGAGGTGGCAAGAGTACACAGAAGAACTATACAAGAAAACTCTTAAGGACCTGAATAACCATGATGGTGTGGTCACTCATCTAGAGCCAGATATCCTGGAATGTGAAGTCAAGTGGACCTTAGGAAGCATTACCATAAGCAAAGCTAGTGGAGGTGACAGAATTCCACCTGAGCTATCTCAAATTTTAAAAGATGATGCTTTGAAAGTGCTGCACTCAATATGTCAGCAAATTTGGAAAACTCAGCAGTGCCCACAGGACTGGAAAAGGTCAGTTTTCATTCCAATCCCAAAGAAAGGCAATGCAAAAAAATGTTCGAGTTACCACACAACTGCACTCATTTCACATGCTAGCAAACTAATGCTCAAAATTCTTCAAGCTAGCCTTCAGCAGTACATGAACCAGAACTTCCAGATGTACAAGCTGAATTTAGAAAAGGCAGAGGAACCAGAGACCAAATTGCCAACATCCATTGGATCATAGAGAAAGCAATGGAATTCCAGAAAAACATCTATTTCTGTTTTATTGACTATGCTAAATCCTTTGACTATGTGGATCACAACAAACTGTGGAAAACTTTTAAAGAGACGGGAGTACCAGACCACCTTACTTGCTTCCTGAGAAACCGGTATGCAAGTCAAGAAGCAACAATGGACTGGTTCCGAATTGGGAAAGGAGAACATCCAGGCTGTATATTGCCACCCTGCATATTTAACTTATAATCAGATTACATCCTGTGAAATCCCAGGCTGGATGAATCACAAGCTGGAATCAAGATTGCTGGGATAAATATATCAACAACCTCAGATATGCACATGATACTACTCTAATGGCAGAAAGTGAAGAGGAACTAAAGAGCCTCTTGATGAAGGTGAAAGAGGAGAGTGAAAAAGCTGGCTTAAAACTCAGCATTCAAAAAAATAAGATCATGCCATCTGGTCATATCACTTCACGGCAAATAGAAGGGGAAAAAGTGGAAATAGTGACAGATTTTATTTTCTTGGGCTCCAAAATCACTGTAGATGATGACTGCAGCCATTAAATTAAAAGACACATGTTTCTTGGAAGGAAAGCTATGACCAACCTAGACAGCATATTAAAAAGCAGAGACATGACTTTGCCGACAAAGGTCCCTATAACAGTCAAAGCTATGGTATTTCCAGTAGTCAAGTATGGATATGAGAGTTGGACCATAAAGAAGGCTGAGTGCTGAAGAACTGATGCTTTTGAACTGTGGTGCTGGAGAAGACTCTTGAGAGTCCCTTGGACAGCAAGGAGATCAGACCAGTCAATCCTAAAGGAAATCAGTCCTGAATATTCATTGGAAGGACTAATGCTGAAGCTGAAGTTTTGGCCACCTGATGCGAAGAGCCAATTCACTGGGAAAGCCCCTAATGCTGGGAGATTGAAGGCAGGAGGAGAAGAGGGTGACAGAAGATGAGCTGGTTGGATGGCATCATCGACACAATGGACATGAGTTTGAGCAAACTGTGGGAAATAGTGATAGATAGGGAATCCTAGCGTGCTGCAGTCCATTGAGTTGCAGAGAGTCAGACATCTCTTAGCAACTGAACAACAACATACAACTCAATAGCAAACAAAGCATAAAAACATAAATAATCCACTTAAAAATAAACAAAGCACCTGAATAGACATTTTTCCAAAGATATTCCAAAGGCCAACAGGTACATGAAAAAGTGTTCTAAATCACTAATCATCAGGGAAATGCAAATCTAAACTACAATGACATATCACCTCATACCTGTTAGAATGACTATTATCAAAAAGACAAGAGATAACAACTGCCAGCCTGGCTGTGGAGAAAAGGGAACCCTTGTACACTGTTGATGGGAATGTAAATTGGTACAGCCATAATGGAAAACAGTATGGAGGTTTCTCAAAAAATTAAAAATTGAACTGCCATATGATCCAACAATTCCACTTTGAGGACTGTATCTAAAGGAAACAAAAACACTGACTCAAAAAGATATCTGTACCCCTATGTTCATTGCATCATTAGTAACCAAGATATAGACACTTAGGTTTAAGCATCCATTGATAGCTAAATGGATAAATAAGCTGTCACACACACACACACACACATGTGCATGTGTATGTGTATATGTATCACTCACCCATAAAGAATGAAGAAATCCTACCATTTGTCTCAATAAGAATGGATTTTGAAGGCAATATTATGCTAAGTGAAGTAAGACAGAGAAAGACAAATACTATGTGATCTCACTTATATGTGGAATCTGAAAGCAAGACAAAACACAATAAACATCAAAAACACCAAACTCATAGAAAAAGATCAGATTTATGGTCACCAGAGGTGGGGGAGAGGGATGTAGAGAATTGGATAAAAGTGGTAAAAACTTACAAATTCTCAGTAATAAGGTAAATAAGTACTAGGGACATAGAGTATAATATGATTATAGTTAACATAGCTGTATGATATATAGGAAAAATGTTAAGAGAGTAGATCCTTAAGGGTTCTCATCATGACAAGAATTTTTTTTCTATTATTTTTATGGTACCTATATAAGATGATGGATGTTAACTAAATCGATTGTGATAATCCTTTCATAATTTATTTAAATCAAACATCATGTTGACAACTTTGTCAATTATTTATCAGTAAAACTGGATAAAAAGGAAATTTCAAAAATAGTGAAATAGTCAATTCATCAGAAAAATATAAAAATTCAAATGTATATTCTTTAGATAACATAAATTAAAGTATTTATAAAAAGAAAAAATTGATAATGCTCAAAAGGAAAACAGATATGTCTACTACCATGCTGTAAAATAGGAACACAACTTTCACAATAATCAACAGTATGAACAGACAGTAAATCAGTAAGGATATAAACAATGTGAACAACAAAATTAAGTAATTGAAGTATGTATCAGAAAAATAAAAACCCTAATAAACATTAGCAAATCATATCCAATGATTTATTTCAGAAATGCAATGTAAAGTTTAATGTTTGAAAACCAATAAAATTCACTGCAAAAAATCATATGATAATTCTAGAGAGGTGCATAATATATACTGACAAAATTCAATACTCAGCCAAGAGTCTTTAAAAATCATAGCAAACTAGAAATATAAGGGAACTTTCTTAATTAGAAAAGCATTATCTTCAAAAATACAGTAAGAATCATACTTAATGATGAAGTATTATAAACTTTCCCCTGAATTTCAGAACTAGAGGTGTGTATTTACTATCACCATGCTAGTCTACATTGTATTGAAGGTACTACCTAATGCAATTAACCAGACAAAGAAATAAAAGGTATTGATTGAGATTGGAAAAGAAAAATGAAATTTGTCTTTATTCTCAGATGATATCACTGAGTACAAAGATAATCCACAAGTTCCTATATAAAAAGTATTAGAAATGAGAAGAGAGTTTGGCAATTTCTTTGGATACAAGGCCAGTATACAACTTTCAATTGTATTTCTAAATACTAGCATTAAAGAAATGGAAAATTAAAGTTTTTAAGTGTCCTTTATAATAGTATTAAAATGTAAATTACCTAAGAAGAAATTTAAGGGAAGTTGTGCCATTGTACTAAAAACTATAAAATATTACTAAGATTTTAAATAAAGAAAGAAACATATTATGCTCCTGGAATAAAAAGCTCACACTTATAAATGTGTGAAATCTCCCCAAATATTTCATAGATTTAATACAACTTGAATTAATACCCAGATTTCTTTTTAAATTGTTTCTCAAAATATAGATATGAAAAGCTTCAAGAATATCCAAAGTTATATTGCAGAAAAGAATAAACCTGGAGGATTTACACTGCCAAATTTCAAGATTTACTATGAATAAAAGTAATTCAGACAGTTTGGTACTAGTGCAAAGGCAGCAAATAAATTATGGAATGAAATCCACAAACTGATCCCTACAGATGACTTTCATCATAGACTCCACTGCAATTCATAAAAGAAATAAAATGTACTTGGTTAATTGGATATCTATATCGATGAAAATAAACTCAATACCATAATTGGAATTTGATCATATATCTAAATATGAGAGCTAAAAGAAGAAAACTTAAAGAGGAAAACAGAAGAATATCTTATTGAACTTGGAATAAGGAAAGAATTCCTTGTCAGCACACCAGATCACTAGTTATAGAATTTTTTAGTTGCTAAATTTCACTTCATTGAAAGTCAGAACTTCTGTGTATCATAAAATCCTGATAAGAAAATAAAGAAAAGGCAACCTATGAATTAAGAGATTTTTCAGAATACACATATTTGCACTTCCCTGGTGGCTCAGATGGTAAAGCGTCTGTCTACAATGCAGGAGACCTGGGTTCAAGCCCTGGGGTGGGAAGATCCCCTGGAGAAGGAAATGGCAATCCACTCCAGTACTATTGCCTGGAAAATCCCATGGACAGAGTAGCCTGGTAGGCTACAGTCTATGGGGTGGCAAAGAGTCGGACACGACTGAGCTACTTCACTTTCACTTTCATATCTAGAAAAAAGTGCTTCTATAAATGAGAAAAAGGGAAACCCTACTTTAAAAAATAGGTTAAGAATCAAAGAGATAGTTGACAAAAGAGGAAAAAATGAAAAACAAGCAGGTGACAAGGTAATAAACATTCTTACTGCTCAGAGTACTGCTAATGAAAACCACAATGAAGTTTCATTGCACACAGATCAGAACAGAAGGCCAAGACTACCAACACTTGGCAAGAATTTGGATCAACTAGAACTCTCTTCTGAATCCACTGATGGAACTATAAAATAGTACAACTTAAAAAAACAAAAAGGTTAATACCTATTGCAGCTAATCATAAGCCTACTTTACAATACAGCAATTCCACTCATGAGTATACATTCAGCATAAATAAGAGTTGATGCCCACCATAAAATATGTACAAAGATGTCATAGTACTTTATACAAAGTAGTGAATAACTAGAAAAAATATCCATCAACAGTAAATGGGTAAATCAGTTCAGTTCCGTCCCTCAGTCGTGTCCGACTCTCTGCAATCCCACAGACTGCAGCATGCCAGGCTTCCCTGTCCATCACAAGTATAATGTGCTATATTACTACAATGAAATATTACCACAGAAATTTAAAAAAAAACCTAGTGATGCATGCAACTGTATGGATGGAACTCAAAGATATAATGCTGAGTGAGAAAAATGAGACACAAAAATCCATTCCATATGACTCAATCATGAAGCTTAAAAATATGCAAAATTAACATGTGGTGATAAAAATCAAATATCAGGGAAAAGGAGCATTGTGGCATGAGAGTTGGAAACAATCTGTATTATAATAAATTGTGTGCATGTGTATGTGTGTATGTATGCACAACACATAAATATGCACACACATATTTGTGTATGTCTGTATGGATGTACTGTTTGATTTAGTTCAGTTCATTCTCTAAGTAGTGTCCAACTCTTTGTGACCTCATGGACTGCAGAACACCAGGCTTCCCTGTCCTTCACTATCTCCCAGAGTTTGTGCAAACTCATGTCCATTGAGTCAGTGATGCTACCCCAACCATCGTATCCTCTGTTGTCCCTTTCTCTTCCTCAATCTTTCTCAGCATCAGGGTCTTTTTCAATGAGTCAGCCCTTTGTATGTACTGTTAATATACTGTTATTGGAGTACTTTATATAACTTAAACCTTGAATACAAATTAAGAGATATGAGACTATTATAAGTAATTTTATATATTTCTAAATTTAGATGAAATGGACAAACTATACTTGGAAGCTGCAGTAACATAAAATTGACATAAGAAGAACTAGAAAATCTTAAAACATTTAGATTTCATAAATAAACTGAATCTGTAAAACTTCCTACAAAAATACTATGCTAGAGAGCTGTACTGATGAAGTCTATCAGTATTTAAGCAAACGTATCCCATATATCCCAGAAAATAGGAAAAAAAAGAACCACTCCCTCATTTTATAAAGCCAACGTGGCTTGATACGCAAACTGATAAGAACAGAAATATTACTGACTTCTATCTCTTAATAATATAAATATTATATATAAAATAGTAATAAATTCATACCCTGTAACGTATGGATAGATAATACAAAAGGATCAAGAGGAGATTATTTCAGGAAAGGAAAATTGATTTAATACTAAAAAATAAACAATTGCTTGTAACACGATGCTGGGAAAGATTGAAGGTGGGAGGAGAAGGGGACAACAGAGGATGAGAAGGTTGGATGGCATCACCGACTCAATGGACATGAGTTTGAGTAAACTCCAGAAGTTGGTGATGGACAGGGAGGCCTGGCGTGCTGCAGTCCATAGGGTCACAGAGTCAGACACAACTGAACTGAATTGAACTGACTGAACATGATACTAACAGAATAAAGGAAAGAATTATATGATTATTTATAAATAGATACATCTGACAAAATTCAAGACCTCAAGGACATAATAGAGAAGGAAATGGCAGTCCACTCCAGTATTCTTGCCTAAAGAATCCTGTGGATAGAGGAGCCTGGTGGGCTGCTGTCCATAGAGTCGCACAGACTTGGACATGACTGAAGCAACTTAGCATGCATGCATGCATTGGAGAAGGAAATGGCAGCCCACTCCAGTGTTCTTGCCTGGAGAATCCCAGGGATGGGGGAGCCTGGTGGCCTGCCGTCTATGGTGTCACACAGAGTCGGACACGACTGAAGTGACTTAGCAGCAGCAGCAGCAGCAAGGACATAACAATGAGTGAAGGAAGCCAGACACAAAAGAGCACACACTATTCCATTTTTATCAAATTCGAATATAGGCAAAACTGGTGGCATTATAAATCAATCAGGGCAGTCCCTTTTGATAATAGGAAGGTGGGAGTGACTGGGAGAAGGCATGGGGGTATTGATGTGCTCATATTGTTCTGCTTGATGAACTGGTTGTTGGTTGATTTACAAGGATACATTGAATTTGCAAGAACTCTTTGAGCTATGACTTGTGATTTGTGAAATTTTTTTGCATTATATTTCAATAAACATTTTTAAGTAGCTTATATTGCTTAACAAAAATACAAATTTGTGAGTTTTTTTTAAGCAGGATAAAACAGGTACCCTATATTCAAAACAATCCTTCTATTGTCATACAACCCAGCTATAGACTATGATGAATATTAGAAAATTAAAGTTCACTGCATAGAAATTTTGTCAATCATAAAGTACTACTTATGGGAACATACTCTTACTCCACTGCTAGGTATAAAGGAGATGTAGAGTTTTTCTAAAGCTTTCTTCAAAGTTCAGATGCTTTTCTATTTGTAAGGGGCCTATTATGTTTCTGGAGACACACATTTTAAAATGAGTATCATGGGATGATAGAAATAAGTGTAGAAAATTTTATACAGCTTTTAAAATGTAAAACTGGCTTTTATATGAAGTATAATTGTCTTAAGAAATTTAAATCCAAAGGAAATAAAGCAAATGTCTTTAAAAATCTCCGTAAGTGTAAATGTATAGCAGAGCATTTTATTATGTAAATCAATCCTGATACACATATAAATCTATGTGAGATGCTAAGATTTACATTATTGAGAAAAAATGGATACTCATCAAATCAAATAACATTTGTCAGTGAAGTCAAATATACAGAGTGATGGAGCCACATTATGTTGTATTTTAGAAGAATGAAATGTACTATTTAAATTTTGAGCTTTCTTATTCTTAGAGTTAAAATTAATTGAACATATACTATGTTCTGGGCTTCTCTGGTGGCTCAGATAGTAAAGAATCTGCCTGCAATATGGGAGACCTGGATTTGATCCCTATCTTGGGAAGATCCCCTGGAGGAGGTCATGGCAACCCAGTCCAGTATTCTTGCCTGGAGAATTCCCAAGGACAGAGGAGTCTTGTGGGCTACAGTTCATGGGGTCACAGAGTCAGACATGAGTGAGTGACTAACCACAGCACAGCACAGCATACT
The DNA here is from genome assembly GCF_002263795.3 of Bos taurus. NCBI lineage: Eukaryota > Metazoa > Chordata > Mammalia > Artiodactyla > Bovidae > Bos > Bos taurus. The sequence continues at coordinate 10,813,244 of NC_037357.1, forward strand.
ATGTTCCAGGTACTTTTCCAGGTTCTGAGGATGCCTAAGCAACATTAGCTGAGATAAATTCTCTAGTCTGTTCACTAGCAAGGAGGAATAAGAACATGACAGCCAAAGCTTGAGTCTAAAATGAATTTAAGCATTTAAATCATAGCTGGCTCTCTTCCATGCAGTTTGCTCAGGTTAAAAAGTAATGAGCAAACAAATCAGTTTCCATTTATGCTCCCCTTCCTTGTGCCATGGTCCAGAAATTTCCTCAGTGCAGAAACACAGGGTAAACATAAGCTTCATTTTATTTCCTTTTTCTCATTAACAATCTGAATTACCTGATTAATGTCTGAAAACAATTGTTTTCTAGTTGATTATGTTTAGAGGTTAAGCTCAATCCTTATTATTGTATGTAATGTTTATAAACATAATTCTCAATCTTTTTCTTTAACTATAGATGCTATACATTTACTCCAATAGACAACTAATTGATATGTGTAATGAAACTTCAGTGTAAATACTGGAAAAAAAAAAAAGTAATGAGCAAAATGACTCAAAGACCAGATAATTGAAAGCTCAACTGCTAAAAGCAATTATTCCCAAATTTTAAAAGGCGTCCAAATCTCTGACATCCATAGTTTAAATGAGAACTTCTGGGCCCAGCCAGGAATCTGCATTCTCTTTTCTTCGGTTTGATTTGGTAAAATCCTGGGTAACTTTAGTGCAGCTAGTTTCAGGAATATGTTTGAAGAAACACTGACCTCCACAAAGGAAGCTAGTGTCAAAGATTCACTAAACTTAAACTCCATTTTTTCTTGCATCCATTTTTACTTCTAACTTGTAGGAAAATATAAATGATTCAAAATTTATTGTGGCTTTTATTTCTATTTGCAGTTAAAAACACAAAGGAAACTAATAAGCTGCTCATCTGATAGGATCACAGACAGTATTTTAAAGATATTTGAAAAAAATAAACCATAGAGAAATAAAATGTAGTTTGTATATTTGCCTGAGGCATGTTTTTTTTTTTTTTTTTTAAGATACTTAAAAAATCATCCTCATTTACCCTCTTAAGAGAAACTAAAGACACATACAAAGAAGGAATGTCTGGGAAAGAAGCCATGACTAGCAATGACCTGTTGGAAAATGATAAACATTTTTAATCACTACCATGTTTTAGCCATTTTCTATATCTCCAAATCCATTAGACCATGACTACTTTTATGTTTTAAAAGCATAATTCCATAAATCATTTTAATAATTTTTTAACTTAGATATGATCATAATATTTGTTCTTTGAATGATCCTTCCTTTGCAAGTTATTTTCTTGCTACGGTCCTTTTCTTTTTAATTTTGAGGTTGTTGAGATGAAAACCAATTTAACTGCATAAAGTCCTGTATCATTTTTTGTTGCCCTGCTGAGTACATAAACCTTTTCTATATGGATTAACTCATACCTTTGCTGCTGCTGCTGCTGCTAAGTCGCTTCAATCGTGTCCGACTCTGTGCGACCCCACGGACAGCAGCCCAACAGGCTCCACCGTCCCTGGGATTCTCCAGGCAAAAACTCTGGAGTGGGTTGCCATTTCCTTCTCTAACGCATGAAAGTGAAAAGTGAAAGTGAAAGTGAAATCGTGTCCGACTCTTCACGACCCCATGGACTGCAGCCTACCAGGCTCCTCCAGCCATCACTAACTCCTCACAAATCTCCGGTACAGCTACTAAATAAAGCTTACACTCTAAAGTTGTAGTTCTGCATACTTAACAAGAGGCTCACCTCGGTTGAGTAGATGTCTTTCTGCTGCTAAGGAACTGACTGAACTGTTACTGGTTTCATCAGCGCAATAAGAACTGTTAAAAGTATTTCCTTCAATTCTGTTACTACCATGGGGAAATGGAGTATATATTTTAAAATAGTGATGACGACGATGCTGATGGAAGGAAAATTCATTATCGTTATATACGTCCAATAAACAGAACTGGGTAGAAATAATAAAGGAAACGTCTAAGTGGTAATAATGGTAAAGAAATCACTATTTGAAACAATATTCACAACACACCATGTGTGCTCTGGAATGAAGATACAAGTTCAATAACATAAGAATGCTGCAAAAATTTCTTGGTTCTTTGACTCCTCTCTCGCTTACCAGAAACACACATCTATAAACATTTTCTTAATCCCAAACACTTCATTCAAGAATCAAAAAATGGTAGCTAATTAATGAGTAATGGAAACACAGTTTTGGAAGATCTCAACCAGCTTAGAAAAGGGAAGACAAGTTCAAAACCAAAATAGTAACTAAATAGAAGCAATGTAGTATTTAAGTACCACCACCCCCCACCCACAACCGGGCTCCTCTGTCCATGGGATCATCCAGGCAAGATTACTGGAGTGGGATGCCATTTCCTTCTCCAGGGGATCTTCTTGACCCAGGGATCGAACCGTGTCTCCTGCATTGGCAGGCAGATTCTTTACCACTAGTGCCACCTGGGAAGCCCTACATACATAAGCATTCCTATTTTTTTCACTAACTTCTGGCTCCTATTCACAAATGGACTTTACAATTTTAATAACTCTATATCTCATTAAAATATGTCATCTTATTTTTAGAAAATTATGATTCCAGGAAGATGTTGAAAGTACAACTGACATAGAACAGTAAATAATACCTTTATTTAATATCTAATATAAAACAAATCTAGTAGACGGTTGTTACACAATGGGGGCTATTTAATGCTGAGCTGTGGGATCTGAAACAATGTTTTTCAATTCACTTGAGGGAGTAAACCACTCTTAGATGTCAGATGCTTGGTGAGGCATTTTAGCATAATGGACAGAAATACCTAGGGAATTCCTACACAAAGCTGTGTCTCAAAGCCTGAGTGATGTCACAGTGAGTAATGATAGAAATTTGAGAGATGAGATGATGCTATATGAGCTTACAGGCATTTGTAAATGGGTTAGTAATGGCTGCATGACATAAAAGAGTCTTGAAGATAATCTAAGCCAACATTTCCCAAACTTGTTGTTGGAGATACTATTCAGTGCCTTGAATCAAAATTTATTTCAAAGAAATTACAACTAATACTCAAGGAATAAACTGATCACCTGGTAGGATTTGATACAATGATTCATGTTTTTGTTTATTTTTTATTCACAGAGCCATGTGGCTTGTGGGATCTTAGTTCCTGGACCAGAGATTGAACCTGGGCACTGGGCATTGAAAGCAGAGAGTCCAAACTACTCTGCAGCCAAGGAATTACCCATAATGTTGTTAAATTTGTAGAAATAACAAAACCAAGTGACAAAAGTGAAAATACCACTTTTCCAATTGCCATAATAGTTTGGGTTTGAAGTAAGTTTTTCTTCTATGGATTCAGTCACTTCATGCTTGTCCTGTATTGAAACACCACCCCCTCCCCGCAAAAAACAAAAACAAAAACATTGCAATTACTTCATGCAGAATGGAAACATACATTTATAAAGGGTCAAACTCAATGGAATGTTTGCTCCCAGTGTTACTCCTAATCAAAATTTTCTCAAAAACGGGTCAATAAAAGTGAAAAAGACAAAGCTTTTATATGCCAGTGTGTCATTCCTATTTGTAGGGCTAAAGAATCCACCTGCCAATTCAGGAGACACAAGAGATGCCAGTTCAATCCCTGGATGGAGAAGATCCCCTGGAGTAGGAAATAACAACCTGCTACATTATTCTTGCCTGGAGAATTGGATGGACAGAGAAACCTGGAGTCCATGGGGTCACAAAGAGTTGCACATGACTGAGTGACTGAGAACACATACACACAAAGTACTATACACAATATGATGCTGAACAACAAATTTGTAAATTAATATGGTGAATACCTAATTTCACTGCAATAATATTACTGAAAGTGAGTGGAGATGTGTCTGACTTTCTTGGAATTTTTTGGAGCAAAAAACATGTTACTCAGTTCAGTTCAGTAGCTCAGTTGAGTCCGACTCTTTGCAACCCCATGAAGCACAGCACACCAGGCCTACCTGTCCATCACGAACTCCCATAGTTCACTCAAACTCATGTCCATCAAGTTGGGGATGCCATCCAGCCATCTCATCCTCTGTCGTCCCCTTATCCTCCTGCCCCCAATCCCTCCCAGCATCAGGGAGTCAACACTTTGCCAATGAGTCAAATCTTCACATGAGGTGGCAAAACTATTGGAGTTTCAGCTTCAGCATAAGTCCTTCCAATGAACACCCAGGACTGATCTCCTTTAGGATGGACTGGTTGGATCGCCTTGCAGTCCAAGGGACTCTCAAGAGTCTTCTCCAAGATACAGTTCAAAAGCATCAATTCTTCAGCACTCAGCTTTCTTTATACTACAACTCTCACATCCATACATGACTACTGGAAAAATCATAGCCTTGACTAAATGGATTTTTGTTGGCAAAGTAATGTCTCTGCTTTTTAATATGCTGTCCAGGTTGGTCATAACTTTCCTTCCAAGGAGTAAGCATCTTTTCATTTCATGGCTGCAATCACTATCTGCAGAGATTTTAGAGCCCCCAAAAATAAAGTCAGCTACTGTCTCCACTGTTTTCCCATCTATTTGCCATGAAGTGATGGGAACGGCTGCCATGATCTTAGTTTTCTGAATGTTGAGCTTTAAGACAACTTTTTCACTCTCCTCTTTCACTTTCATCAAGAGGCTCTTTAGTTCCTCTTCACTTTCTGCCATAAGGGTGGTGTCATCTGCATATCTGAGGTTATTGATATTTCTCCTGGGAGTCTTGATTCCAGCTTGTGCTTCTTCCAGCCCAGTGTTGCTCATGATGTACTCTGCATATAAGTTAAATAAGCAGGATGACAATATACAGCCTTGACATACTCCTTTGCCTATTTGGAACCTGTCTGTTGTCCCATGTCCAGTTCTAACTGTTGCTTCCTGACCTGCATATAGGTTTCTCAAGAGGCAGGTCAGGTGGTCTGGTATTCCCATCTCTTTCAGAATTTTCCAAAGTTTATTGTGATCCACACAGTCAAAGGCTTTGGCATAGTCAATAAAGCAGAAATAGATGTTTTTCTGGAACTCTCTTGCTTTTTCCATGATCCAGCAGATGTTGGCAATTTGATCTCTGGTTCCTCTGCCTTTTCTAAAACCAGCTTGAACATCTGGAAGTTCACAGTTCACATATTGCTGAAGCCTGGCTTGGAGAATTTTGAGCATTACTTTGCTAGCATGTGAGATGGGTGCAATTGTGCGGTAGTTTGAGCATTCTTTGGCATTGCCTTTCTTTGGGATTGGAATGAAAACTGACCTTTTCCATTCCTGTGGCCACTGCTGAGTTTTCCAAATTTGCTGGCATATTGAGGGCAGCACTTTCACAGCATCATCTTTCAGGATTTGAAATAGCTCAACTGGAATTCCATCACCTTCACTAGCTTTGTTCCTAGTCATGCTTTCTAAGGCCCACTTGACTTCACATTCCAGGATGTCTGGCTCTAGGTGAGTGATCACACCAACGTGATTATCTGGGTCATGAAGATCTTTTTTGTATACTTCTTCTGTGTATTCTTGCCACCTTTTCTTAATATCTTCTGCTTCTGTTAGGTCCATACCATTTCTGTCCTTTATCGACCCCATCGTTGCATGAAATGTTGCCTTCGTATCTCTAATTTTCTTGAAGAGATCTCTAGTCTTACCCATTCTGTTGTTTTCCTCTATTTCTTTGCATTGATCGCTGAGGAAGGCTTTCTTATCTCTTCTTGCTATTCTTTGGAACTCTGCATTCAGTTGTTTATATCTTTCCTTTTCTCTTTTGCTTTTCTTCTCTTTTTTCACAGCTATTTGTAAGGTCTCCCCAGACAGCCATTTTGCTTTTTTGCATTTCTTTTCCGTGGGGATGGTCTTGATCCCTGTCTCTGTAGAATGTCATGAACCTCTATCCATAGTTCATCAGGCAGTCTATCTATCAGATCTAGTCCCTTAAATCTATTTCTCACTTCCATTGTATAATCATAAGTAATTTGATTTAGGTCATACCTGAATGATCTAGTGGTTTTCCATACTTTCTTCAATATAAGTCTGAATTTGGCAATAAGGAGCTCATGATCTGAGCCACAGTCAGCTCCCGGTGTTGTTTTTGCTGACTGTATAAGAGCTTTCCACTTTGGCTGCAAAGAATATAATCACTCTGATTTCGGTGTTGACCATCTGGTGATGTCCATGTGTAGAGACTTCTCTTGTGCTGTTGGAAGAGGATGTTTGCTATGACCAGTGTGTTCTCTTGGCAGAACTCTATTAGCTTTTGCCCTGCTTCATTCTGTACTCCAAGGCCAAATTTATCTGTTACTCCCAGTGTTTCTTGACTTCCTACTTTTGCATTCCAGTCCCCTATAATGAAAAGGACATCCCTATAAAACAATCTTGAATACAAGAGAAACGTAAGAGGAATCACTCTACATATTTACAGTAATTAAGATAGTATGATATTAGCAGAGCTATAGACATAGCAAACAGAACAAAGAACATAGAAATACACACACCAAACATTTTAATCCATGTTGTTTCCAGACTTTGGCTCTAGTTATAATAGCCAAAGTCTGGAAACAACATGGATTAGATATTGCCCTTCATGAGACGGATGGTTAAACAAACTGTAGTCCATCTATATCATCGATAATGACTCAGCAGTACAGAAAGAATAGACTACTGATACATGCTCTAACTTGAATGAATCATTTTTGAAGTTGAATTTTATATTGAAAAAAATTTTAGATATTTTTATGTGGTTCAGAATAAGGGAACAATGAACAATGTTTTGGTGGAAAAGGTTTAGTTTTTTAACTTTTTATTTTGTATTGGAGTATAGCTGATTAGCAGTGTTCTGATAGTTTCAGCCAGACAGTGAAGAACTCAGCCATACATATACATGTAAAGGAAGAATCTTGAGGAAATTATGTTGAATGAAGAAAACAAATGTCAAAAGGTTAAAAACTGTATGGCTCCATTTACATAACATTTTTGAAATGACCAATTTATAGAAATAGACAAATTAGTTACCAAGCGTTAAATGAAGTGGGAGTTGGGAGTGAAGTGGCTGTGTCCATAACAGGGCTGCAGTAGGTATCTCTGTAGTGATGGAAATGTTCTAAATCATCGCTGTCCATGCCAATATTCTGGTACCGATATGCTACTAGAGTTTCTCATGGGAGCAAACTGGGTAAAGTATAGACTGAATCTCTGTGTTATTTCTTACCATTACATGTGAATCTAAAATTATCTCAAAATAAAAATTTAAAAATCATGAGAAAATAAATCATGGAACAAATAAAATTTGTTAAGATAGAAAAATTTTAAAAGAAACTATCAGCACTCCTTTGTCAATAGGTCTAACACTGACCTATAGTCAAAGCTATGGTTTTTCCAGTAGTCATGTACAGATGTGAGAGTTGGACCATAAAGAAGGCTGAGTGCCAAAGAACTGATGCTCTTGAACTGTGGTTCTGGAAAAGGCTCTTCAGAGGCCCTTGGTCAGCAAGGAGATCAAAGCAGTCAATCCTAAAGAAATCAACCCTGAATAGTCATTGGTAGGACTGATGGTGAAGCTGAAGCTCCAATATTTTGGCTATGTGATGCGAAGAGCCAAATCACTGGAAAAGACCCTGATGCTGGGGAAGACTGAGGGCAGGAAGAGAAGGGACAACAGAGGATGAGATGGTTGGACAGCATCACTGACTCAATGGACATGGGTGTGAACAAACTTCAGGAGATAGTGAAGGACAGGGCAGCCTGGTGTGCTGCAGTCCATGGGGTCACAAAGAGCCAAACACAACTGACCAACTGAACAACAACTAACACTGACACATTGGACTCTGCTTACAACTGTGCAGCCTGGCCTCTTGACTTGACAGAGGCCTTTAGAACATGTGGGGGCTAGGGCAGGGGAAAACATAGTCAAGTGCCACTCTTTCTCCTGGGCAGCTCTCACCTCACTGTGCACAACTGTCAGGCACCTAATAGAATTGAGCAGAAAGAAAACATTTAGCATTGCAGACCCCCCCTCCCCCCATAAATGTACCTAAGGAGGCTGCAACCTAACAACCTCAGTGAGGTCCTGGAATCAGGATTCTTTCTGAGAATGGTCAATCTTCCTTCTAACTGTGCAGGTTAGATGATTGAGGTTAATATACTGACCAGCTGCTTCTTTAGTAGGTCCAAATGAAGTGTTTAAAAGAGTGCTTTCACCCCCTCCCAGGACTTCCAGTAGTAGGCAAAGGACTTCCCACAATTAAAAAAAAAATCCAAGAAGGCATCCTTGATATTTGTCTGCTTACTTAAATATGATATACACAAAATACTATGCCCATATATTTTATACTTTCTTGAGGAGACGTAAAAGAGATTTAATGGATTAATGCAATGCAGATGTATACTAGTATTTTAGCATGAGGTACCTGGAGTTTACTTGTGTGTGGTGGATGATGATATGATGATAATAATATGAAAGGGAGATGATATGGGGGAAGGAGAGAGAAAGAGATAGGGATGGGGCAAGCAAAAAGGAAAGACATAAATACCCTCCAAACACAACATATATGATATGATTACATATTTACATTTATTTAAAATTGCATATCAGTGTGTATAAACATAATTTTTAAATAATAGACAAATTTACTGTTTTATATTTCCTTTGGTACCTCAATTTATAGTCTTGTACTCACTGCTTAGAGATGTCGTCTAGTGGACTGTTATTTACTGAATGTATTAGTAAGACAGGTACTATGCTAAGTGCTTTACCTAAATTATTTCATTTAATACCTACCACAACAACTGGAGCCCTGGATTATCTCTCCCATTGAACATATTAGGGATGTTCAGTTCAGTTCAGTTCAGTCGCTCAGTCGTGTCCGACTCTTTGCGACCCCATGAACTGCAGCATGCCAGGCCTCCCTGTCCATCACCAACTCCCAGAGTCCACACAAACCCATGGCCATCGAGTCAGTGATGCCATCCAACTGTCTCATCTTCTGTTGTCCCCTACTCCTCCTGACCTCAATCTTTCCCAGCATCAGGGTCTTTTCCAATGAGTCAGTTCTTTGCATGAGGTGGCCAAATTATTGGAGTTTCAGCTTCAGCATCAGTCCTTCCAATGAACACCCAGGACTGATCTCCTTTAGGATGGACTGGCTGGATCTCCTTGCAGTCCAAGGGACTCTCAAGAGTCTTCTCCAGCACCACACTTCAAAAGTATCAATTCTTCTGCACTCAGCTTTCTTTATAGTCCAACTCTCATATCCATACATGACCACTGGAAAAATCATAGCCTTACCTAGACGGACCTTTGTTGGCAAAGCAATGTTTTTGCTTTTTATTATGCTGTCTAGGTTGGTCATAACTTTCCTTCCAATGAGTAAGTGTCTTTTAATTTCATGGCTGCAATCACCATCCACAGTGATTTTCGAGCCTAGAAAAATAAAGTCAGCCACTGTTCCCACTGTTTCCCCATCTGTTCGCCATGAAGTGATGGGAGTGGATGCCATGATCTTCATTTTCTGAATGTTGAGCTTTAAGCCAAAGTTTCACTCTCCTCTTTCTCTTTCATCAAGAGGCTCTTTAGTTCCTCTTCACTTTCTGCCATAAGGGTGGTGTCATTTGCGTATCTGAGGTTATTGATATTTCTCCTGGCAATCTTGATTCCGGCCTGTGTTTCCTCCAGCCCAGCGTTTCTCATGATGTACTGCATATAAGTTAAATAAGTAGGGTGACAATATACAGCCTCAGTGTACTCCTTTTCCTATTTGGAACCAATCTGTTGTTCCATGTCCAGTTCTAACTGTTGCTTCCTGATCTGCATACAGATTTCTCAGGAGGCAAGTCAGGAGGTCTGGTATTCCCATCTCTTTCAGAATTTTCCACAGTTTATTGTGATCCACACAGTCAAAGGCTTTGGCATAGTCAAAAAAGCAGAAATAGATGCTTTTCTGGAACTCTCTTGCTTTTTCCATGATCCAGCAGATGTAGGCAATTTGATCTCTGGTTCCTCTGCCTTTTCTAAAACTAGCTTGAACATCTGGAAGTTCACGGTTCACATATCGCTGAAGCCTGGCTTGGAGAATTTTGAGCATTACTTTACTAGCCTGTGAGATGAGTGCAATTGTGCGGTAGTTTGAGCATTCTTTGGCATTGCCTTTCTTTGGGATTGGAATGAAAACTGACCTTTTCCAGTCCTGTGGCCACTGCTGAGTTTTCCAAATTTGCTGGCATATTGAGGGCAGCACTTTCACAGCATCATCTTTCAGGATTTGAAATAGCTCAACTGGAGTTCTATCACCTCCACTAGCTTTGTTTGTAGTGATGCTTTCTAAGGGCCACTTGACTTCACATTCCAGGATGTCTGGCTCTAGGTGAGTGATCACACCATCGTGATTATCTGGGTCATGCAGATCTTTTTTGTATACTTCTTCTGTGTATTATTGCCACCTTTTCTTAATATCTTCTGCTTCTGTTAGGTCCATACCATTTCTGTCCTTTATCGACCCCATCGTTGCATGAAATGTTCCCTGGGTATCTCTAATTTTCTTGAAGAGATCGCTAGTCTTACCCATTCTGTTGTTTTCCTCTACTTCTTTGCATTGATCGCTAAGGAAGGCTTTCTTATCTCTTCTTGCTATTCTTTGGAACTCTGCATTCAGGTGTTTATATCTTTCCTTTTCTCCTTTGCTTTTCCCTTCTCTTTTTTTCAAAGCTATTTGTAAGGTCTCCCCAGACAGCCATTTTGCTTTTTTGCATTTCTTTTCCATGGGAACTGTCTTGATCCCTGTCTCTGTAGAATGTCACAACCCTCTGTCCATAGTTCATCAGGCAGTCTATCTATTAGATCTAGTCCCTTAAATCTATTTCTCACTTCCACTGTATAATCATTAGTAATTTGATTTAGGTCATACCTGAATGATCTAGTGGTTTTCCGTACTTTCTTCAATTTAAGTCTGAATTTGGCAATAAGGAGCTCATGATCTGAGCCACAGTCAGCTCCCAGTGTTGTTTTTGCTGACTGTATAGAGCTTCTCCATGTTTGGCTGCAAAGAATATAATCACTCTGATTTCGGTGTTGACCATCTGGTGATGTCCATGTGTAGAGACTTCTCTTGTGCTGTTGGAAGAGGATGTTTGCTATGACCAGTGCATTCTCTTGGCAGAACTCTATTAGCTTTGCCCTGCTTCATTCTGTACTCCAAGGCCAAATTTACCTGTTACTCCAGGTATTTCTTGACTTCCTACTTTTGCATTCCAGTCCCCTATAATGAAAAGGACATCTTTTTTGGGTGTTACTTCTAAAAGGTCTTGTAGTTCTTCATACAACCGTTCCACTTCAGCTTTTTCAGCGTTACTGTTTGGGGCATAGGCTTGGATCATTGTGATATTGAATGGTTTGCCTTGGAAACGAACAGAGATCATTCTGTCGTTTTTGAGATAGCATCCAAGTACTGCATTTCGGACTCTTTTGTTGACCATGATGGCTACTCCATTTCTTCTAAGGGATTCCTGCCCACGGTAGTAGATATAATGGTCATCTGAGTTAAATTCACCCAAGGCAATGGCACTCCACTCCAGTACTCCTGCCTGGAAAATCCCATGGATGGAGGAGCCTGGTAGGCTACGGTCCATAGGGTCGCTACGAGTTGGACACGACTGAGTGACTTCACTTTGACTTTTCACTTTCATGCATTGGAGAAGGAAATGGCAGCCCACTCCAGTGTTCTTGCCTGGAGAATCCCAGGGACGGGGGAGCCTGGTGGGCTGCCATCTATGGGGTCGTGCAGGGTTGGGCACGACCGAAGCGACTTAGCAGCAGCAGCAGCAGCAGTCCATTTTAGTTCACTGATTCCTAGAATGTCAACATTCACTCTTGTCATCTCCTGTTTGACCACTTCTAATTTGCCTTGATTCATGGACCTGACATTCCAGGTTCCTATGCATTATTCCTCTTTACAGCAATGGACCTTGGTTCTATCACCATTCACATCCACAACTGGGTATTGTTTTTGCTTTGGCTCCATGCCTTCATTCTTTCTGCAATTATTTCTCCACTGATCTCCAGTAGCATATTGGGCACCTACCATCCCGGGGAGTTCCCCTTTCAGTATCCTGTCATTTTTCCTTTTCATACTGTTAATGGGGTTCCCAAGGCAAGAATACTGAAGTGGTTTGCCATTCCCTTCTCCAGTGGACCACATTCTGTCAGACCTCTCCACCACAGCCCTCCCGTCTTTGGTGGCCCCACACGACATGGCTTAGTTTCATTGAGTTAGACAAGGCTGTGGCCCATGTGATCAGATTGGCTAGTTTTCTGTGATTATGGTTTCAGTGTGTCTGCCCTCTGATGCCCTCTTGCAACACCTATTGTCTTACTTGGGTTTCTCTTACCTTGGACGAGGGGCATCTCCTCACGGCCACCCCTCCTGACCTTGAACGTGGAGTAGCTCCTTTTGGCCCTTGTGCACCCACGCAGCTGCCGCTCCTTGGACCTGGGGTAGCTCCTCTCAGCTGCTGCCCTGACCTCGCTCCTCTCAGCCACCACCCTGACATCGGGCGTGGGGTAGCTCCTCTGGGCCCCTCCTCTGCAGACGCAGCCTGGCACTCTCGGTCGCTGCCCCTGACCTTGGTCGAGGGGTAGCTCCTCTAGGCCATGCTTCTGAGCGGTCTGTCACAGCAGCCAGCGTGATTGTGCGTGGTCCATTACAGTGAGTTCAAAAGAATGTCTAGCACCCACTAATTAGAATATACTAAGGAGAATCCCATCTCTTAATCCAATATACCGAGTCTTGAAGGTAAAAAGAATCTTAGCAAGAATACCTAGAAGAGTGTATATGAAAAATATCAAACTTCATTTTATATATATATATATGTATATGTATACATATATATGTATACACACACACACACACAGATGTTACAGTTCTCATTTATAACGAAGTGAGATGCTCCTACCCATCAAGAAAGCCAAATAAATCTCATTTACAAATCAATTTGTTCAAAATATATCAGGCATTTATTATGCCATGCACTTTATTGAGGAGTAAAGATTCAACATTTAAAACATGGTTTTGCAAAATGCTTGCGATATTAGAAATATACGAGTAAATCAGTAGTGAGAGTGAAGTGTGATAAAATATAAAATTTGGGGATTGGCTTTAAAGAGATCTTTAGAACAGGAAAAGCTGCTAGCCATTTTGAAACGCTGCAAGATTTGTAAATATAGATGGCCAATCGAAGAGATTAAAAATTTCTTGGCATTCCACCTTTATATATTCCAATATACTTTTCTGATAATAAAAGCAGCAAAATTTTAAGGGTCTAGAAGGAGACTAGATCTTTCCAAATACACAATATTTTAAGATGGCCATTTTAGAATAGTTACTTGCTGAAAATATTCAGTTATATACTGAGAGGTTCAATAGCTTCTTGTTGGTTATGTAATCTGACCTGTAGAACAGACTGGATAGCAAGAGGTAGTTTGTTTCATCCATTATTTAAAACAGATTTTCTAGCAGTACACTCTGAGTTTAAAATTCGTTTCAGGTGTTGAAACTTTCTATGATGTTTTGCTCCATCAACTGCCACTGAAAGTGACATTTCCTCTATTTATAACTTACTTTATTTCCCAAGACACGCCTAAGAAACTTTAGGCTAAGGTCAATTGTAAGAAACTTATATCCTTGGGCAGAATATAATTACCAGTTACTTCTAAAACTAAATTTTACTATAGGTATTTCCCTTGAAATGATAACACCAATGATAACAATTAAGGTATAACTTTTCCCTTACATCTAGTTAGGAATATTAGATGTGTTCAAATAAATAAATTAGCGATTAAATGTATTGAGAATTTTTTCAAGTGGTAATTCAAACTCTAAATTTCAAATTATCCAACCTAGTAGACCTTTTAAAGAAAAAATATATAAAGAAAACAGATTTTCTATATGTTTGATATATTTCAAAACTCCCTTGCCCCTAACTCATGATTCCTCCCCAAAATAATCATAGGTTTATATTCTGTTCCACATGTAGCATACTATTAACACTTAAGGGTTGGGCTGGGATGTTTGTATAATCAGTTATAAATTGAAATGAGTTTAAAAACAGCCCCTGACACCTCACACCCCATGAAGATGTCACTGTCTAAGAAAAAGAAAAACAGAAAATAAATGTTGTTGAAGCTATGGAGAAATTGGAACACTTGTGCACTGTTAGTAGGAATGTAAAATGGTATAGCTACTATGGAAAACAGAAATCAAAAACAGAATTACCATAAGATTCAGCATTTGCATTTTTGGTATCTATCCAAAATAGCTGAAAGCAGAGTCTAGAAGACTCTTAGGTTCATAGCAGCATTATTCACAACAGCCAAGAGTCCATCCAGTGTCCATCAACAAATGGATGGATAAGTACAATGTAGTATATACAGACAATGGAATACCATTTAGTGTTTAAAAGGAAGAAAGTGTTGACATGATACAACACGGATGACCCTTAAGGAAATTTTATTAAGTGAAATAAATTAGCTTACAAAAAAGGTAAATATTGATTGATTCTACTTATATGAGCTAGCTAGAATAGTCAAACTCAGAGAGAAAGTGGAATGGCAGTTGCCAGGAGTTGGTGGGGAGGTAGGAATGGAAAAATTTTGTTTAGTATGTATAGAGTTTCAGTTTTGCAAGATGTCAAAGTCCTGGAGATTAGTTGCACAATGCAAATATACTTAACAGTACTGAAGTGTACACTTAAAAATGTGTAAGATGATAAATTGTATGTTGTGTGTGTTTTACCAGAGTGGAAAAAAAATAATTAAGAAAATCCCTGATCATTAAGAAGGCAACCAAGGAAACATTTTATATTATTATTTCTGGAGGGACAGTCAGACTTCACATGATGCTGCTGAAGCCATCTTTTAAAAAACTGACTTAAATATCCAAAGTTTTTAAAAGTTTAAAGTAGTAAGGAAAAACAAAGCATTATTTATCATCCCCTGGGAGTTGCAATAAGCCAAACACCTTTTCTTAGGGTAATAGTCATAAAGAAAGGCCAGAGAAAAAGAAAGAAGGAAGCTGTTAGGCATAACATATAAAGATGTAGAATTTTCTCTGGCTGGTGATAAATGTATACAGAGCAAATCAAATTACAGGATGTCCTATTTTAAGAAACCCTATTTTCTATGCAAATGAAATAAGACTTAATTTATCATATTCTGAAAGTATGCTTTCATATTCTTTGAAATAGGGGGTTCCATTACATCACTTAGCATTTATTTGAGGACTTGAAGTACTTGTCTCAGAGGTGGAGGCAGTGGCAACATGTTAGAAACCACTGTCAATTGGAAATCAATCCATAATCAAGATGACACTTCTAAAATTATAATGTTAATCAGTGAGGAAATATGTGATTCCATTTTTAAGAATGTGCTTCATGTACATAAGTCCAGGAATGTCATCTATTGTGTAAAACAGGGTCTACTTTTAGTCATACATGGCATAATTCAAAAACAAAAGTCACACTCAATCCTGTACCTCTGGGTTAGTAAGGAAGCAGGAAAAACAATGAACCATATCTAAGGTGCTGGGGGATATTATTTGATGAATTTACTAGGAGCTTAGAGGAAACTAAAGTTGCTGCCCTCTGACTGGAATATTCAAGTTTATCATTTGTGCGTGACATAAAAGGGCAATTTAGATGTTAAAATTTAATCAACATGAAACATGAATGCCTTAGGTTGAAACAGAGAATGGCACAATAATGGCATTAGAAAAGGTGAAAATAGCACCATAACTCTCATTGACATCATCAATGTGTTTGCTTCAGTGAACTGTACCTCCAAAATGGAAAAACAAAAAAGTCATTTGTACGGAAAGTATCATCAATATTTATTTTTCTTCTTGCCCAGCTGTAGAATGACCTACATTCTAGAAAGGATGTAAAAACATCTAACCAAAATATAGATTTTTCTTTACTTAAAACAGCAACCTTTGGTAGACTTCCCCGATCATCTTTGGTCAATATGATTGCACTGGGGAAATTTAAAAATTGATCATTACCAAGAGAAATGATGAAATGTTATTTTGGAGGGGGGGGGACGAAGTAGTGTTTAATATCCACAAAACAAACATTCATTGGCCATCCATGTACAAGTCATTAATTGCCTAGTATGTGCCAGATATCTGTGTGTGTGTGTGTGTGTGTGTGTGCATGTGCATGTGTGCACAATCAGTCGTGTTTGACTCTGTGACCCCATGGACTGTAGCCTGCTAGGCTCCTCTGTCCATGGGATTTTCCAGGCAAGAATCCTAGAGTGGGTTTCCATTTCCTACTCCAGGGTATCTTCCTGAGCAAGGGATAGAACCCACATCTCTTGCACTGGCAGGTGGATTCCTTACCACTAAGCCAGCTGGGAAGCCCACCAGACATGTAGTAATGCATATAGGTCTGCACATCTATATATATGGGTGAGTTTTGGAATGAGAATCAGAAGACCTAACTTCTGAGATCCTACACCCCTCAGTCTCTTTCAAGTACCATTTCTATCTATATCTGTATCTCTAGCCTTAACTTCTTTTACGAGCTTCAGAACTGTATTTCTAACTACCAACCAGCCATTCCTATCTAGAAACTCCACACACATTTCAAATTGTACCAGGTCCAACTGTAACATTCTAGTATGTATGTACATTCCAGGCACTCACAATATACTTTCAAACCAATATTCCCTCTCCACCGTTATTTTATTTTCCAGACCCAGCTCTAGTATTCTATCTTCTGGGAGCTCCTCATGTCCTTTCTAGCAGAATTCATTCTTATTTTTCCCATTTTCTCATAGTACTTAGTAAATATCCTTAATACTCTATTTACCTTTTCTTTTCATTAGCGAATTTTTACAACTAGTGAATCAGGTATCTTTCACCTCAGCTGTATCATCAACCTTTATGGCAGATGTCCTGTTTTGTTGTTGCTCTCATTTTTGTGTCTGAATGGATTAATTTGAAAACACTCAGATAAAATGGTGTTTTTGGAAGTAAATTGTTTCGGTAGGTCTGAGTTGAGACTTGAGGGTCATGGCAACTTCCTGTAAACACACTGTCCTTTAATGATGCCACCTTCCAATGCTCAATGTTTCTGGGTTTGCAGCCGGCCAAGAAGGGGAAATACTTTCAGGCAACCCTTTTCAGCAGCTCTTAAAATAGCATCCCTTAAACACCTATGGACTCTGCAGCCTTTCTTTCACTTAAATGGAGAAGGAAATGGCAACCCACTCCAGTATTCTTGCCTAGAGAATCCTGTGGACAGAGGAGCCTGGTGGGCTGCTGTCCATAGGGTCGCATAGAGTCGGACACAACTGAAGCGACTTAGCATTCATGCATGCATTGGGGAAGGAAATGGCAACCCACTCTAGTGTTCTTGCCTGAAGAATCCCAGGGATGGAAGAGCCTGGTGGGCTGCTGTCTATGGGGTCGCACAGAGTTGGACAGGACTGAAGCGACTTAGCAGCAGCAGCAGCAGCAGCTTTCACTTAAGTACATGTTGTTCTCACTGAACTGCATTCCTGAGCAGCTCATATAGTGACATGTTTAATATAGTTGGGTTACCCAAGCAGAGATGAGGAAGCTGTCAGTAAAACATCCGGGAGGCAGGGGGGCTTTATGAATTGCTTTCTAATATGACTATAAACTGGCAATTAATGGAAAAATTTTGACAACTTGTTCAACATGCAGTACAGTCAGATAAAAAATCAAACTCCAGAGAATTCGATTTTGTTTATCATTTAAGCTACAGTGTATTTAACAGATGAATTTTTTCCAGAGTAGTCATCTCAGTTTATTTCAGTGGATATCCTTGATTAGTAAATTCTCTCTCCTTTTTAAAGAAAATTTAGAAATTATCTCATCTAGAGAGTAAAGGGGAGGAACACATATTTTTTGAGTCGGCAACAAGCTTGGGGAGGAATATGTAGTTAGGGATAAATGGGATTAAACTTTTTTATGTATTGTTATAAGTTAACTAATTTTTCCAGGCAACAGTGATAGGTAGTTTGTACTTACAGCCATGTACTCCCTTGTTTTAAGCAAACTGTATGTATGTGTTTCTTGAAATGCTGGCATGGTTACTTTTTTAATTATTTCACCCTTGTAGGTTACACAGTTAATTGTACTCCAGTAAATCGCATTTACCCGGAACTAGAAAATATTTAAAATAATTAAACTTCTACTAATATAAATACAGAATTAGGCTATCTAGTTTTTTAAGGGCCAGCCATGTGATCTGACATGAAGGAGATAACACCCTAAATCATGAGAACACTGAGTGAGTCAGTGATGAAGTTAAGGGCTAAGCAACAGGAAAAAATTGGGAGACGTTCCTTCTATTTGTTTAAAATATCACCTCACATAGAAAGTGTCATTTCCTCCGAAAATGTTCGCCCAATGTCCCCAAACAATGATGAAGAACCATAAAAATACCCTATAACCTACAAGAAGACAGGCAGTGAGTACTTAGGTGAAGTTTTTGGGTAATATCTAAAGAAGTTTTTAGTAAATATACACACACAAAGGAAAAACAGAAACTGCCTACAAAAAAAGATCTTTCAAAACTTAGCTTTGTAAAAAGCAAAGTATTTTAAAGAAATCTTCAAATATAAGTATCTGCAGGTGAAAATACATAATTCCAATGGCATCTAAAACGTATACATTTTCCTTTATCTTCTGGTATCACATATGGAAAGCTTATGAATGGATAAGCACCATGGTCTCACCAGAAATGAATTAGGGTAAATGTTATGGTAAAAAAAAAAAAAAAAAAGCAGGGGACGGGGACGCTTCCCTGGTAGCTCGGCTGGTACAGAATCCGCCTGCCATGCAGGAGACCCTGGTTCGATTCCTGAGTTGGGAAGATCCCCTGCAGAAGGGAACACCTACCCACTCCAGTATTCTGGCCTGGAGAATTCCATGGACTGTATACTCCATGGGGCCACAGAGTCAGACACGATGGAGTGACTTTCACTTACGGTAAAAAGACAGGAAAATACAACAGGATTCCATATTATTTAACAGCCAAAATTTTATGTATTTATGCATTGAACTTTAGATTTCTAGAGGCAAGTACATTCATTCGGTAAATATTTACTGATTGCCTATGATTTTACTAGGCATTAGTGGAGAAATTTGAGAATACAAAAATGACAGTTATATTCTCTGCTCTTAAGACATGTACAACTGAGTTGGAGACACATAAATGCATACAAATACATTTTATTGCTATATAACAACTATGCTAATTCGCTTCTTCGCAACCCCATGGACTGTAGCCTTCCAGGCTCCTCTGTCCATGGGATTCTTCAGGCAACAATATTGGAGTGGGTTGCCATTTCCTTCTCCAGGGGATCTTCCCAACCCAGGGATCAAACCCACGTCTCTTACATCTCCTGCAATGACAAGCTAGTTCTTCACCACTAGTGTCAGCTGGGAAGCGCATATAACAACTATATGTGTGTTAGTTGCTTAGTAGTGTCCGACTTTTGCAACCCCATAGACTGTAGCCCACCAGGACCCTCTGTCCATAGGATTCTCCAAGAAAGAACACTGGAATAGGTTGCCATTTCCTTCTCCAAAAGGAACTAGAGAAAGAAAGAAGGTGAAGTTGCTCAGTTGTGTCCAACTCTTCGCGACCCCATGGACTGTAGCCTACCAGGCTCCTCCTTCCATGGAATTTTCCAGGCAAGAACACTGGAGTGGGTGGCCATTTCCTTCTCCAATATAACAACTATACAACCCTGTTAACATAATCTCTGTAAACAAAAACTGCTTTTCCCCACTGTATTTCTTAACTTACTTTTAGGATCACTCATTACATTACTCAATTGGCTCAGATTTTCAATTGAACAGCATGTAATGGACACCAAGGCAACATCTGAGTGCCGAAGTATTTAAGGAAAACCAGACATGCCACAACACTAATGCAAGATCAGCAGCACAACCTGGCCAGTTGTGAGGAAAGGCCAGTCTCTCTTCTCACTTCCAGTATTCTCACATAGGGAGAAGTACAATCTGTTTTCCTAACAAACCATGTTTTGTATTGGTCTATGCTCCAAAGTACTTTTCTTCAACCTAATGGCATTTACTTTTACTTTCTGGCCCATCTTCTTAGAATAAATCTAAATAATAAATATTTTTAGAATATTTTTAGAATTTAATTTAGAAATAAATCTAAATAAATCATCCTGTATCCTTGATAATCGCGTATTACTGTATTGAGAGTCGTAACATCACAACAACTTTTTAACAATCTGTTTATTCTACTTCAGATAAGAATCTTTGAACTTGACAAAATAAAATCTTAACAAATTTAACTTTACAAGCTAACAGTCTTTTTCAGAAGTAGGGACTGGGTTCATTTTCCTTCTTTGCGGTTTTTTTCTATGACTTTGTTAAGCGGAAGTAGAAATTTTAAAGCATGTTCAAGTATAGTATTTGGTATTGACAACAGCAAAAGCAAAAATATCCAGTTCTATACCCGGGATCAGGACCAGTATACATTCTACCTAGCCTGTGATACATTCTACATTTTCATACATGGAACCCATTTTGAATGATGGCACTGAAACTGTGCAAGTACCTTAAACAACAAACATTCACATATACTCACAAGTGTTAATACTACTAAGGCAAAAAGCGAGAAAATATATACTCCGTTATCTATTTAACAACAGGTCAGGAAAACTTAAAAGAGACAATGGGTGTTTAGATTACTTCTGAAAAGTCAATCAGCAGAACCCTTGCATTCCTAAAGTGTTCTGACCAATTGAGATTTTGGTACCAAAAAACCCAAGATTGTATGACAATCTTGTTTTCACCATGAATGACGTTTTTAAACAGCATGTTTAGCACCAACAATTTACAAACTACAAACATGAAGATGACAATTTGCAAATGGAATGCTTCCAAAACCTGGTAATCTAGAAACTGGCATGTACCTTCCCACTGGAACAACACTATAATACTACAGCCAGCTTTCCAGAACACATGTACAAACTCTTTTTAAAAATAAAAAAAAAAAACTCTCAATATACCATCTATCTGTGATGAAAAACGACCAAAACAGTATTATCATAATACAGGTAACAGAAAAAGAAAATATACAGAATTGTAAAACCGTGACTGCCAGGCATTAAAGTGAGAGAATACATAAATGACTCAAACAGTAAACAGAACTAAGAATTCGTCAAAATTTTTTTGTATAATTCAAAACGACACTATTGGCCAGGTGTATAAAAGTGTTAAAGCCAAATTTTGACTGACCGAAGGGTAACTCACTCTCTAGGTCGCCATCTCTCTTCGCCTAATACCCTAAGCAGAGGTAAGCTGGAGTTTTTTAATCTGAAAGATAAAAGCCACACAGACTCAAAAGCACAAACACAGGGCAAAGGAGAAAAGTGGGAGGGGACTGGAAGGGAAATCTGGGCACTCTGAGGACAGGGCGGCCATCCTTAGCTCCAGAGGCCTGCATAGTTCCCACGGAGGCTTGAAGGAAGAGGGCCGCCAGCGACGAAGAGCTTCATCTCCGGCCAGTTGTAGCAATGGGTGTAGAGAGCACTGGGCAACTCGTCCAAGGCACTGAGGTCGTTCATCTGCAGGTCATCTTGGTTGAGCCAGCCTCTGCCACAAATCAGCCTGAACCTCCGCCCTGTGGGCCGCGGAGAGGAGTGCTGGCTGTCCGAGACCTTCTCCTCCAGGAACTTCTGCGCGCGGATGTCATAGAAGAGCAGAGAGCCGTGGCCAGTGCCCACGGTGACGATGTGCTCATAGAAGCTGAGAGAGCGCACACCCGTGCCGCCCTCGCGGGAGCACAGGTACCGGATGCTCTGGTGACCCTGGCGCAGGTCCAGGAAAGAGACATGGGACTGGGAGCCTACCGCGTACAGGGACAACTCATCGCAGTAGGTCAGGCACACGTTCTCTCTGCAGTAAGGCAGCCTGATGTACAACAGCTTGGACAGGGTATTCTGGGCTTTCCACAGGTGGAAGTAGCCATCCATGGTCACGGCTCCCAGCTCCTGCCTCTTGGCGCTGAAGGCCACAGCACCGACCTTGCAGTTACGTGGGTTGGTGGCGGCCCTGCGGACATCCTCCACTTCCGCGGGACGGATGTGGGCATACACGGAGAGCTCTGCAGGATTGCGCCAGGCGATGCTGCTCCGGAATACGTCGGGGTCTATCTTCCAGATGCCCAAGGTGCCGTCGCGGGAGCCGCTCACCACCACCGTGTCGCTCATCCAGGCGATGGCGAAGATCCAGTCTTTGTGGCCATGGTCGCCCAGGCACAAGGGATCCAGCGTTGGCAACCAGTAGACGGCCAGGCTGTTGGGGTTCTCGCCCCCGGTGGCCAGCAGCGTCTTGGAGGGATTCAGCTGGACCGCATGGATGCCGCAGCCCGGCTGGGCGCGGGCCGGCGGGTGCCCACGATCCCGTATGAGGGGGATGCGCGTTACCTGGCTGGACCGCACGTCCACCACGAAGAGCGTGTTGCACTTGGTACCGCACACCACCTGCCTGGCGTTCAGCCACTGCGACGCGAACACCTTGTCCACGGTGCCCAAGGACAGTTCGCGCTCCCGCAGCAGCTCTGGCAGCTTCCGCACCGCGAAGCCATGCAGCTCGCTATCGAAGCCTGAGAGCCCGGCGCGGCCCGGCGCGCCCACCTCGCGCCCCCTCAGGTAGTCCACCAGTGAGCGCCGCACCACCATCCGCTTGGGCTTCTTGGGAGGCTGCGGGCCGTCTGCGTGCACCGCCGCCGAGCCCGGCGACGACGAGCCCGGCGACGACGAGCCCGGCGACGACGAGCTCGGCGACGACGAGCCCTCTGCGGCCTTCTGGGGCGCCGGCTCTTCCCGCTTCTTGTTACCTGTTTGCTCCGGGGCCATGCCGGGCGGCGGGCGGGGGGCGGCGTGGGAAGACAGGGCTGGCGAGCCGGGCGAGGAGTCGCGGACAGGCGAGCGGAGCATGGGCGGCGCGCGGCAGCGAGGGCGGCGGCGACGCGGTTCCAGGTGGGAAATGCTGCCGGCGGCGAGGGCTGCGGGAGCGAAGTCGACTTGGGACGAGGACGACGCGGGGGCCGAGCGCAAGGGGGCGCAGGCGGCGGGAGGGCCGGACGTGGGAGGCCAGGTAGCACGCGGCGGGCTGGGAGGAGTCAAAAGGGGGCAGGAAGGAGGGGTGGATGGAGCCTCGGGGCGGGGGTTGAAATTCACCCGGAACCAGTGCTCCTGGATTCCCGACGTGGCGGAGGGGGGGAGGGGTGCAGAAGCGGGGGGGACGAGCCAGCTGGGGGGCTGGTGCGTGGGAGGGCACTTCGCCTGTGGGGTTGTGTGCGATGAGCCTGGGATGTGCTGGGGGCCTGGCTCCAGGACCCCAAGCTGGCCAAGTGGGCCTGTCCTGAATCCCCACTAAATAATATGGGGTATTTGGCCAACCATCGGACAGCAGCCAATCAGCTTCTGGTTGAACCTAGACAGACTCAACCAAATATATGTGCCTGTGTGTTTAGGTTGGAGGTGCCAGCGTGCATTGTAACTCAGAGCCCGGAAAACGTGGAGAGGAATAGTCAAGGGGAGGGGCAGCTCCCTTCCTGCACTTTGGTGCTGTTCTCAACTCTCAGTTCCAGAGGCAGGTGCTTCGGCATAGTCCCCTGGGGCTTTGGGAGAGGTCCTGCGGGATGGGCAAGATTTTCACAAGCAAACATGGAGATAAAGAGCTTTCGGGATGGAGGCGACCACAAGGACAAATGAGAGTATAAGTGTTCAGAGCGAAGGCTTATTCTTAGGAGGTGGGTGTTCCATACTTTTCTTGGCCTCCTCAGAGCAGCCAGCCCCCTGGCAGCCTCCTACGGAGGCAGGCTCATTTAGTTACACAGTTAAAAACATGGCGCCTGGAGGCTGGTGCTATGCTAAGTGCTAAGTCACTTCAGCCGTGTCCAACTCTCTGTGACCCCATAGACGGCAGCCCACCAGGCTCCCCCGTCCCTGGGATTCTCCAGGCAAGAACATTGGAGTGGGTGGCCATTTCCTTCTCCAATATAACAACTATACAACCCTGTTAACATAATCTCTGTAAACAAAAACTGCTTTTCCCCACTGTATTTCTTAACTTACTTTTAGGATCACTCATTACATTACTCAATTGGCTCAGATTTTCAATTGAACAGCATGTAATGGACACCAAGGCAACATCTGAGTGCCGAAGTATTTAAGGAAAACCAGACATGCCACAACACTAATGCAAGATCAGCAGCACAACCTGGCCAGTTGTGAGGAAAGGCCAGTCTCTCTTCTCACTTCCAGTATTCTCACATAGGGAGAAGTACAATCTGTTTTCCTAACAAACCATGTTTTGTATTGGTCTATGCTCCAAAGTACTTTTCTTCAACCTAATGGCATTTACTTTTACTTTCTGGCCCATCTTCTTAGAATAAATCTAAATAATAAATATTTTTAGAATATTTTTAGAATTTAATTTAGAAATAAATCTAAATAAATCATCCTGTATCCTTGATAATCGCGTATTACTGTATTGAGAGTCGTAACATCACAACAACTTTTTAACAATCTGTTTATTCTACTTCAGATAAGAATCTTTGAACTTGACAAAATAAAATCTTAACAAATTTAACTTTACAAGCTAACAGTCTTTTTCAGAAGTAGGGACTGGGTTCATTTTCCTTCTTTGCGGTTTTTTTCTATGACTTTGTTAAGCGGAAGTAGAAATTTTAAAGCATGTTCAAGTATAGTATTTGGTATTGACAACAGCAAAAGCAAAAATATCCAGTTCTATACCCGGGATCAGGACCAGTATACATTCTACCTAGCCTGTGATACATTCTACATTTTCATACATGGAACCCATTTTGAATGATGGCACTGAAACTGTGCAAGTACCTTAAACAACAAACATTCACATATACTCACAAGTGTTAATACTACTAAGGCAAAAAGCGAGAAAATATATACTCCGTTATCTATTTAACAACAGGTCAGGAAAACTTAAAAGAGACAATGGGTGTTTAGATTACTTCTGAAAAGTCAATCAGCAGAACCCTTGCATTCCTAAAGTGTTCTGACCAATTGAGATTTTGGTACCAAAAAACCCAAGATTGTATGACAATCTTGTTTTCACCATGAATGACGTTTTTAAACAGCATGTTTAGCACCAACAATTTACAAACTACAAACATGAAGATGACAATTTGCAAATGGAATGCTTCCAAAACCTGGTAATCTAGAAACTGGCATGTACCTTCCCACTGGAACAACACTATAATACTACAGCCAGCTTTCCAGAACACATGTACAAACTCTTTTTAAAAATAAAAAAAAAAAAACTCTCAATATACCATCTATCTGTGATGAAAAACGACCAAAACAGTATTATCATAATACAGGTAACAGAAAAAGAAAATATACAGAATTGTAAAACCGTGACTGCCAGGCATTAAAGTGAGAGAATACATAAATGACTCAAACAGTAAACAGAACTAAGAATTCGTCAAAATTTTTTTGTATAATTCAAAACGACACTATTGGCCAGGTGTATAAAAGTGTTAAAGCCAAATTTTGACTGACCGAAGGGTAACTCACTCTCTAGGTCGCCATCTCTCTTCGCCTAATACCCTAAGCAGAGGTAAGCTGGAGTTTTTTAATCTGAAAGATAAAAGCCACACAGACTCAAAAGCACAAACACAGGGCAAAGGAGAAAAGTGGGAGGGGACTGGAAGGGAAATCTGGGCACTCTGAGGACAGGGCGGCCATCCTTAGCTCCAGAGGCCTGCATAGTTCCCACGGAGGCTTGAAGGAAGAGGGCCGCCAGCGACGAAGAGCTTCATCTCCGGCCAGTTGTAGCAATGGGTGTAGAGAGCACTGGGCAACTCGTCCAAGGCACTGAGGTCGTTCATCTGCAGGTCATCTTGGTTGAGCCAGCCTCTGCCACAAATCAGCCTGAACCTCCGCCCTGTGGGCCGCGGAGAGGAGTGCTGGCTGTCCGAGACCTTCTCCTCCAGGAACTTCTGCGCGCGGATGTCATAGAAGAGCAGAGAGCCGTGGCCAGTGCCCACGGTGACGATGTGCTCATAGAAGCTGAGAGAGCGCACACCCGTGCCGCCCTCGCGGGAGCACAGGTACCGGATGCTCTGGTGACCCTGGCGCAGGTCCAGGAAAGAGACATGGGACTGGGAGCCTACCGCGTACAGGGACAACTCATCGCAGTAGGTCAGGCACACGTTCTCTCTGCAGTAAGGCAGCCTGATGTACAACAGCTTGGACAGGGTATTCTGGGCTTTCCACAG
This sequence comes from Bos taurus, assembly GCF_002263795.3. Classification (NCBI taxonomy): domain Eukaryota; kingdom Metazoa; phylum Chordata; class Mammalia; order Artiodactyla; family Bovidae; genus Bos; species Bos taurus. The sequence goes on from NC_037357.1 coordinate 10,839,578, forward strand.
GTGGAAGTAGCCATCCATGGTCACGGCTCCCAGCTCCTGCCTCTTGGCGCTGAAGGCCACAGCACCGACCTTGCAGTTACGTGGGTTGGTGGCGGCCCTGCGGACATCCTCCACTTCCGCGGGACGGATGTGGGCATACACGGAGAGCTCTGCAGGATTGCGCCAGGCGATGCTGCTCCGGAATACGTCGGGGTCTATCTTCCAGATGCCCAAGGTGCCGTCGCGGGAGCCGCTCACCACCACCGTGTCGCTCATCCAGGCGATGGCGAAGATCCAGTCTTTGTGGCCATGGTCGCCCAGGCACAAGGGATCCAGCGTTGGCAACCAGTAGACGGCCAGGCTGTTGGGGTTCTCGCCCCCGGTGGCCAGCAGCGTCTTGGAGGGATTCAGCTGGACCGCATGGATGCCGCAGCCCGGCTGGGCGCGGGCCGGCGGGTGCCCACGATCCCGTATGAGGGGGATGCGCGTTACCTGGCTGGACCGCACGTCCACCACGAAGAGCGTGTTGCACTTGGTACCGCACACCACCTGCCTGGCGTTCAGCCACTGCGACGCGAACACCTTGTCCACGGTGCCCAAGGACAGTTCGCGCTCCCGCAGCAGCTCTGGCAGCTTCCGCACCGCGAAGCCATGCAGCTCGCTATCGAAGCCTGAGAGCCCGGCGCGGCCCGGCGCGCCCACCTCGCGCCCCCTCAGGTAGTCCACCAGTGAGCGCCGCACCACCATCCGCTTGGGCTTCTTGGGAGGCTGCGGGCCGTCTGCGTGCACCGCCGCCGAGCCCGGCGACGACGAGCCCGGCGACGACGAGCCCGGCGACGACGAGCTCGGCGACGACGAGCCCTCTGCGGCCTTCTGGGGCGCCGGCTCTTCCCGCTTCTTGTTACCTGTTTGCTCCGGGGCCATGCCGGGCGGCGGGCGGGGGCGGCGTGGGAAGACAGGGCTGGCGAGCCGGGCGAGGAGTCGCGGACAGGCGAGCGGAGCATGGGCGGCGCGCGGCAGCGAGGGCGGCGGCGACGCGGTTCCAGGTGGGAAATGCTGCCGGCGGCGAGGGCTGCGGGAGCGAAGTCGACTTGGGACGAGGACGACGCGGGGGCCGAGCGCAAGGGGGCGCAGGCGGCGGGAGGGCCGGACGTGGGAGGCCAGGTAGCACGCGGCGGGCTGGGAGGAGTCAAAAGGGGGCAGGAAGGAGGGGTGGATGGAGCCTCGGGGCGGGGGTTGAAATTCACCCGGAACCAGTGCTCCTGGATTCCCGACGTGGCGGAGGGGGGGAGGGGTGCAGAAGCGGGGGGGACGAGCCAGCTGGGGGGCTGGTGCGTGGGAGGGCACTTCGCCTGTGGGGTTGTGTGCGATGAGCCTGGGATGTGCTGGGGGCCTGGCTCCAGGACCCCAAGCTGGCCAAGTGGGCCTGTCCTGAATCCCCACTAAATAATATGGGGTATTTGGCCAACCATCGGACAGCAGCCAATCAGCTTCTGGTTGAACCTAGACAGACTCAACCAAATATATGTGCCTGTGTGTTTAGGTTGGAGGTGCCAGCGTGCATTGTAACTCAGAGCCCGGAAAACGTGGAGAGGAATAGTCAAGGGGAGGGGCAGCTCCCTTCCTGCACTTTGGTGCTGTTCTCAACTCTCAGTTCCAGAGGCAGGTGCTTCGGCATAGTCCCCTGGGGCTTTGGGAGAGGTCCTGCGGGATGGGCAAGATTTTCACAAGCAAACATGGAGATAAAGAGCTTTCGGGATGGAGGCGACCACAAGGACAAATGAGAGTATAAGTGTTCAGAGCGAAGGCTTATTCTTAGGAGGTGGGTGTTCCATACTTTTCTTGGCCTCCTCAGAGCAGCCAGCCCCCTGGCAGCCTCCTACGGAGGCAGGCTCATTTAGTTACACAGTTAAAAACATGGCGCCTGGAGGCTGGTGCTATGCTAAGTGCTAAGTCACTTCAGCCGTGTCCAACTCTGCCGTGTCCAACTCAGCCCACCAGGCTCCCCCGTCCCTGGGATTCTCCAGGCAAGAACACTGGAGTGGGTGGCCATTTCCTTCTACCGTGCATGAAAGTAAAAAGTGAAAATGAAGTCGCTCAGTCGTGTCCGACTCTTCCAACCCCATGAACAGCGGAGCCTGGGATTTTCCAGGCAAGAATACTGGAGTGGGGTGTCATCGCCTTCTCCGAAGCAGGCTGGTGGTTGGTAGCCATTCTGCAGAAACACCCCTCCTCCTAACAGAAATATTTATAGGCCTGATGCTTGGGGGGAGGGAGGATACACGGGGAGATGGATTTGCCTTTCTGACTTATCAGGGGAGCCCATTGGAGCTACTCTGTTGCTGCTTCATTCTTCTTTCCCCTGCCCTGTTTATTTTTCACCCTGCTGCCCTCACTTTCTTTTTGCAATGTTAGCTCAAATGCGAAAGTTCCAAGTACAAACCATGGGACCTTTCCACCACTGTAGTCCAGCTGCTTCATTCCAGTGTTCCCCAACACTCCTCTACACCCCAGTTCTGATTATTTCTCGCATATTATTCATCTCATAGCAACACATGTCCCTTGCATGGGCTGGAGGTGGTGAAAATGAGAGCAGGGACTGCTTCATAGAGATAGCTGCATTTTTGTATTTACAGGTGTGGGTGCGGGGAAAGAACATTTCTGAAAGAAGTAACCATGTGTGAAATGGCACAGAGAGTGTAGAGAACAGGTTCACAAATTTTTAGTGTATGTGATAATGGTAGAGGCAGCTTAATTAATACACACGTTGTTGTTCTTCAGTCCCTAAGTTGTGTACTACTCTGCGATCCCGTAGACGGCAGCACTCCAGGCTCCTCTGCCCTCCACTGTCTCCCAGAGTTTGCTCAAGTTCATATCCATTGAGTCTGTGTTGCTGTCTAACCATCTCATCCTCTGCAGCCCCCTTCTCTTCCTGCCCTCAATCTTTCCCAGCATCAGGCCCTTTTCCAATGAGTCAGCTCTTCATAGCAGGTGGCAAGAGTACTAGAACTTCAGCTCAGTTTCAGTCCTTCCAGTGAATATTCAGGGTTGATTTCCTTTAGGATTGACTGGTTTGATCTCCTTGCTGTCCAAGAGACTCTCAAGAGTATTTTCTAGCACCACAGTTCAAAAACATCAATTCTTCAGTGCTCTCTTTATGGGCCAACTCTCACATCCATATGTGACTACTGGAAAAAACATAGCTTTGACTAGAAGGACCTTTGTTGGCAAAGTAATGTCTCTGCTTTTTAATATGCTATCTAGGTTCCTCATAGCTTTCCTTCCAAGGAGCAAGCATCTTTTAATTTCATGGCTGCAGTCACCGTCTGCAGTGAATTTGGAGCCCAAGAAAATAAAATCTGTTACTGTTTCTACTTTTTCTCCTTCTGTTTGCCATAAAGTGATGGGACCAGATGCCATGATCTTAGTTTTTTGAATGCTGGGTTTCAAACCAGCCTTTTCACTCTCATCAAGAGGCTCTTTAGTCCTCTTCACTGTCTGCCATTAGAGTGGTATCATGTGCATGTCTGAGGTTGTTGGTATTTCTTCCCTCCCTCCCCCCTCCATCTCCCCACTTCCCTCCCTCCCTTGATTCCAGCTTGTGATTTATCCAGCCCAGCATTTTGCATGATCTACTCTGCATACAAGTTAAACAAACAGGGTGACAATATACAGCCTTGTCATAACTCCTTTTCCAATTTGGTGCCAGTCCATTGTTCCATGTCCAGTTCTAACTGTTGCTTCTTGACCTACATACAGGTTTCTCAGGAGACAGGTAAAGTGGTCTGGTACTCCCATCTCTTTAAGAATTTTCTACAATTTGTTGTGATCCACGCAGTAAAGGCTTTAGTGTAGTCACTAAAGCAGTAGTAGGAGCTCCTTTGCTTTCTCCATGATCCAACACATGTTGGCAATTTGATCTCTGGTTCCTCTGCGTCTTCAAAACCCAGCTTGTACATCTGGAAGTTCTCGGTTCGTGTACTGCTGAAGCCTAGCTTGAAGAGTTTTGAGCATTACCTTGCTAGCATGCGAAGTGAGCACAACTGTGTGGAAGTTTGAACATTCTTTGACGTTGTGCTTCTTTGGGATTGAAATGAAAACTGACCTTTTCCAGTCCTGTGGCCACTGCTGAGTTTTCCAAAGTTGCTGACATATTAAGTGCCACACTTAAACAGCATTGTCTGTTAGGATTTTAAACAGCTCAGCTGGAATTCCATCCCCTCCACTAGCTGCCTTTATAGTAATGCTAAATACATTAATCACAAGACAAAGATTGGCAGAATGAATTAAAAAGAAAACATGATTCAAAAATATGTTTTCTATAAGTAACTCCCTTCAAACATGACATCAATAGATTGAAAATAAAAGGATAGAAAAATAATACAAGCATTAGTCATGAAAAATACAAGCTATATTAACATCAGAAAAAGTGAAGTTCAGTGTTGAGAAAATTACTAAAGACAAAGAGAGTCATTATATAATGCTAGAAGGATCAATCCACAAAGAAGGCATTACAATCCTAAATTTGTAAGTGCCAAACAAGAGTGACTCCATGATCAAGTTGGATTTACTCCAGGTATGCAAGTCTGGTTTGACATCAGAAATCCTGTGCAAACTAACGTATCAAAAGTACAATGAAAAAAAAAACCACATAATCTTATCAACTGACAGAAAAACAGTTGACCAAATCCAACCACCATTCATGATAAAAACTCTCAGCAAACTCAGAATAGAAAAGAACTTCTTCAACTTAGTAAAGAATATTTATAAAAACCTACAACAAGCATCCTATTGAAAGGTGAGAAGCTAGATGCTTTACCTCTAAGAAAAGAAACAAGGCAAGGGTTTCTGGTTTCACCGCTTTAATCCAGTACAGTATTAGAATTTCTACCCAGTTTAATAAGGAAAGATAAATAAAAGGCCTAAAAATTGGAAATAAGTAAATAAATGTGTTCCTATTTGCAGATGAAATGATTGTGTATGTAGAAAGTCCTAAGGAATCTACGAGAAGAAATTCCTAGAACTGATAATTGAATTCAACAAGGTTGTAGGATTCTCAGAATCTGGTTATATTTATGTATACCAACAACTAACATATACAAACCAAAATTAAGAACACAGTACCATTTAAAATCATAAAGATAAAATGAAATATTTCCATATAAACTTATCAAAATATGTATAGGATGTATGGTTAAAAAGAAAAAATACTAATGCATGAAGTCAGTTAAGATCTAGGTACATGATATGTTTATATTTTTGAAGACACAACATAGTACAGATGTCAATACTCCAGAAACGTATCTGTAGTTTTAATGCAATTTCTATCAAAATCTCAGCAAGGTATTTTGGAGACATAACTAAACTTGTTCTAAAATCTATATGGAAAGGCACAGTCCCTATAAAACAATCTTGAATACAAGAGAAACGTAAGAGGAATCACTCTACATATTTACAGTAATTAAGATAGTATGATATTAGCAGAGCTATAGACATAGCAAACAGAACAAAGAACATAGAAATACACACACCAAACATTTTAATCCATGTTGTTTCCAGACTTTGGCTCTAGTTATAATAGCCAAAGTCTGGAAACAACATGGATTAGATATTGCCCTTCATGAGACGGATGGTTAAACAAACTGTAGTCCATCTATATCATCGATAATGACTCAGCAGTACAGAAAGAATAGACTACTGATACATGCTCTAACTTGAATGAATCATTTTTTGAAGTTGAATTTTATATTGAAAAAAATTTTAGATATTTTTATGTGGTTCAGAATAAGGGAACAATGAACAATGTTTTGGTGGAAAAGGTTTAGTTTTTTAACTTTTTATTTTGTATTGGAGTATAGCTGATTAGCAGTGTTCTGATAGTTTCAGCCAGACAGTGAAGAACTCAGCCATACATATACATGTAAAGGAAGAATCTTGAGGAAATTATGTTGAATGAAGAAAACAAATGTCAAAAGGTTAAAAACTGTATGGCTCCATTTACATAACATTTTTGAAATGACCAATTTATAGAAATAGACAAATTAGTTACCAAGCGTTAAATGAAGTGGGAGTTGGGAGTGAAGTGGCTGTGTCCATAACAGGGCTGCAGTAGGTATCTCTGTAGTGATGGAAATGTTCTAAATCATCGCTGTCCATGCCAATATTCTGGTACCGATATGCTACTAGAGTTTCTCATGGGAGCAAACTGGGTAAAGTATAGACTGAATCTCTGTGTTATTTCTTACCATTACATGTGAATCTAAAATTATCTCAAAATAAAAATTTAAAAATCATGAGAAAATAAATCATGGAACAAATAAAATTTGTTAAGATAGAAAAATTTTAAAAGAAACTATCAGCACTCCTTTGTCAATAGGTCTAACACTGACCTATAGTCAAAGCTATGGTTTTTCCAGTAGTCATGTACAGATGTGAGAGTTGGACCATAAAGAAGGCTGAGTGCCAAAGAACTGATGCTCTTGAACTGTGGTTCTGGAAAAGGCTCTTCAGAGGCCCTTGGTCAGCAAGGAGATCAAAGCAGTCAATCCTAAAGAAATCAACCCTGAATAGTCATTGGTAGGACTGATGGTGAAGCTGAAGCTCCAATATTTTGGCTATGTGATGCGAAGAGCCAAATCACTGGAAAAGACCCTGATGCTGGGGAAGACTGAGGGCAGGAAGAGAAGGGACAACAGAGGATGAGATGGTTGGACAGCATCACTGACTCAATGGACATGGGTGTGAACAAACTTCAGGAGATAGTGAAGGACAGGGCAGCCTGGTGTGCTGCAGTCCATGGGGTCACAAAGAGCCAAACACAACTGACCAACTGAACAACAACTAACACTGACACATTGGACTCTGCTTACAACTGTGCAGCCTGGCCTCTTGACTTGACAGAGGCCTTTAGAACATGTGGGGGCTAGGGCAGGGGAAAACATAGTCAAGTGCCACTCTTTCTCCTGGGCAGCTCTCAACTCACTGTGCACAACTGTCAGGCACCTAATAGAATTGAGCAGAAAGAAAACATTTAGCATTGCAGACCCCCCCTCCCCCCATAAATGTACCTAAGGAGGCTGCAACCTAACAACCTCAGTGAGGTCCTGGAATCAGGATTCTTTCTGAGAATGGTCAATCTTCCTTCTAACTGTGCAGGTTAGATGATTGAGGTTAATATACTGACCAGCTGCCTTCTTTAGTAGGTCCAAATGAAGTGTTTAAAAGAGTGCTTTCACCCCCTCCCAGGACTTCCAGTAGTAGGCAAAGGACTTCCCACAATTAAAAAAAAAATCCAAGAAGGCATCCTTGATATTTGTCTGCTTACTTAAATATGATATACACAAAATACTATGCCCATATATTTTATACTTTCTTGAGGAGACGTAAAAGAGATTTAATGGATTAATGCAATGCAGATGTATACTAGTATTTTAGCATGAGGTACCTGGAGTTTACTTGTGTGTGGGTGGATGATGATATGATGATAATAATATGAAAGGGAGATGATATGGGGGAAGGAGAGAGAAAGAGATAGGGATGGGGCAAGCAAAAAGGAAAGACATAAATACCCTCCAAACACAACATATATGATATGATTACATATTTACATTTATTTAAAATTGCATATCAGTGTGTATAAACATAATTTTTAAATAATAGACAAATTTACTGTTTTATATTTCCTTTGGTACCTCAATTTATAGTCTTGTACTCACTGCTTAGAGATGTCGTCTAGTGGACTGTTATTTACTGAATGTATTAGTAAGACAGGTACTATGCTAAGTGCTTTACCTAAATTATTTCATTTAATACCTACCACAACAACTGGAGCCCCTGGATTATCTCTCCCATTGAACATATTAGGGATGTTCAGTTCAGTTCAGTTCAGTCGCTCAGTCGTGTCCGACTCTTTGCGACCCCATGAACTGCAGCATGCCAGGCCTCCCTGTCCATCACCAACTTCCCAGAGTCCACACAAACCCATGGCCATCGAGTCAGTTGATGCCATCCAACTGTCTCATCTTCTGTTGTCCCCTACTCCTCCTGACCTCAATCTTTCCCAGCATCAGGGTCCTTTTCCAATGAGTCAGTTCTTTGCATGAGGTGGCCAAATTATTGGAGTTTCAGCTTCAGCATCAGTCCTTCCAATGAACACCCAGGACTGATCTCCTTTAGGATGGACTGGCTGGATCTCCTTGCAGTCCAAGGGACTCTCAAGAGTCTTCTCCAGCACCACACTTCAAAAGTATCAATTCTTCTGCACTCAGCTTTCTTTATAGTCCAACTCTCATATCCATACATGACCACTGGAAAAATCATAGCCTTACCTAGACGGACCTTTTGTTGGCAAAGCAATGTTTTTGCTTTTTATTATGCTGTCTAGGTTGGTCATAACTTTCCTTCCAATGAGTAAGTGTCCTTTTAATTTCATGGCTGCAATCACCATCCCACAGTGATTTTCGAGCCTAGAAAAATAAAGTCAGCCACTGTTCCACACTGTTTCCCCATCTGTTTCGCCATGAAGTGATGGGAGTGGATGCCATGATCTTCATTTTCTGAATGTTGAGCTTTAAGCCAAAGTTTCACTCTCCTCTTTTCTCTTTCATCAAGAGGCTCTTTAGTTCCTCTTCACTTTCTGCCATAAGGGTGGTGTCATTTGCGTATCTGAGGTTATTGATATTTCTCCTGGCAATCTTGATTCCGGCCTGTGTTTTCCTCCAGCCCAGCGTTTCTCATGATGTACTGCATATAAGTTAAATAAGTAGGCGGTGACAATATACAGCCTACAATCAGTGTACTCCTTTTCCTATTGGAACCAATCTGTTGTTCCATGTCCAGTTCTAACTGTTGCTTCCTGATCTGCATACAGATTTCTCAGGAGGCAAGTCAGGAGGTCTGGTATTCCCATCTCTTTCAGAATTTTCCACAGTTTATTGTGATCCACACAGTCAAAGGCTTTGGCATAGTCAAAAACAGAAATAGATGCTTTTCTGGAACTCTCTTGCTTTTTCCATGATCCAGCAGATGTAGGCAATTTGATCTCTGGTTCCTCTGCCTTTCTTTGGCGAGTGAAGTGGCTGTGTCCATAACCAGGGCTGCAGTAGGTATCTCTAGTGATGGAAATGTTCTTAATCATGCGCTGTCCATGCCAATATTCTTGGTACCGATATGCTACTAGAGTTTCTCATGGGAGCAAACTGGGTAAGAGATAGGACGAATCTCTGGTTATTTCTTACCATTCATGTGAATCTAAAATTATCTCAAAATAAAAATTTTAAAAATCATGGAGAAAATAAATCATGGAACAATAAATTTGTTAAGATAGAAAAATTTTAAAGAAACTATCAGCACTCCTTTGTCAATAGGTCTAACACTGACCTATAGTCAAAGCTATGGTTTTTCCAGTAGTCATGTACAGATTGTGAGAGTGACCATAAAGAAGGCTGAGTGCCAAAGAACTGATGCTCTTGAACTGTGGTTCTGGAAAAGCTCTTCAGAGGCCCTTTGGTCCGCGAAGGAGATCAAAAGCAGTCAATCCTAAAGAAATCAACCCTGAATAGTCATTGGTAGACTGATGGTGAAGCTGAAGCTCCAATATTTTGGCTATGTGATGCGAAGAGCCAAATCACTGGGGAAAAAGACCTGATGCTTGGGGAAGACTGAGGCAGGAAGAGAGGGACAACAGAGTGAGATGGTTGGACAGCATCACTGACTCAATGGACATGGGTGTGAACAAACTTCAGGAGATAGTGAAGGACAGGGCAGCCTGGTGTGCTGCAGTCCATGGGTCACAAAGAGCCAAACACAACTGACCAACTGAACAACAACTAACACTGACACATTGGACTCTGCTTACAACTGTGCAGCCTGGCCTCTTGACTTGACAGAGGCCTTTAGAAACATTGTGGGGCTAGGGCAAGGGGAAAACATAGTTCAAGTGCCACTCTTCTCCTGGGCAGCTCTCACCTCACTGTGCAACAACTGTTCAGGCACCTAATAGAATTGAGCAGAAAGAAAACATTTAGCATTGCAGACCCCCCCTCCCCCATAAATGTACCTAAGGAGGCTGCAACCCTAACAAACCTCAGTGAGGTCCTGGAATCAGGATTCTTTCTGAGAATGGTCAATTCTTCTTCTAACTGTGCAGGTAGATGATTGAGGTAATTATACTGACCAGCTGCTTCTTTAGTAGGTCCAAATGAAGTGTTTTAAAAAGAGTGCTTTCACCCCCTCCCAGGACTTCCAGTAGTGGCAAAGGAGTTCCCACAATTAAAAAAAAATCCAAGAAGGCATCCTTGATATTGTTCTGCTTATAAATATGATATACACCAAAATACTATGCCCATATTTTATACTTTTTGAGGAGCGTAAAAGAGATTTTAATGGATTAATGCCAATGCCAGATGTATACTAGTATTTAGCATAAGGTACCTGGAGTTTACTTGTGTGGTGGATGGATGATATGAATGATAATAATATGAGAAGGGAGATTGATATGGGGGAGGAAGAGAGAAGAGATAGGGATGGGGCAAGCAAAAAGGAACATAAATACCCTCAAACACAACATATATGATATGATTACATATTTATACATTTATTTAAATTGCATATCAGTGTGTATAAACATAATTTTTAATAATAGACAAATTTACTGTTTTATATTTCCTTTGGTACCTACAATTTATAGTCTTGTAGCTCCAGCTCTTAGAGATGTCGTCTAGTGGACTGTTATTTACTGAATGTATTATAAGACAGGTTACTATGCTAAGTGCTTTACCTTAAATTATTTCATTTAATACCTACCCACAACAACTGGAGCCCTGGATATCTCTCCCATTGAACATATTAGGGATGTTCAGTTCAGTTCAGTTCAGTCGCTCAGTCGTGTCCGACTCTTTGTCGACCCCATGAACTGCAGCATGCCAGGCCTCCTGTCCATCACCAACTCCCATGAGTCCACACAAACCCATGGTCCACTAGTCAGTGATGCCATCCAACTGTCTCATCTTCTGTTGTCCCCTACTCCTCCTGACCTCAATCTTTCCAGCATTCAGGGTCTTTTCCAATGAGTCAGTTCTTTGCATGAGGTGGCCAAATTATTGGAGTTTCAGCTTCAGCATCAGTCCTTCCAATGAACACCCAGGACTGATCTCCTTTAGATGGACTGGTTGGATCTCCTTGCAGTTCCAAGGGAATCTTCTCCAGCCACCAACTTCGAAATACTCGAACTTGCTCCAGCTAATCCAAACCCTACATACAACCACTGAAAATCATAGTTACCTAGACGACCTTTGTTGGCAAAGCATTTTTTGCTTTTTATTGTCTGTTGTTCATAACTTCCTTACAATGTGAGAAGTGTGTCTTTTATTCTGCTCATTCACCCACAGTGTTCTAGCCTAGAAAAAAAAGATCAGCCAGTGTTCCCACTGTTTCCCAACTGTTCGAATGAAGTGATGGAGTGGATGCCATGATCTTCATTTCAATGTTAGCTTTAAGCCAAAGTTTCACTCTCCTCTTCTCTTCATCAAGAGCTCTTTAGTTCTCTTCATTCTGCCATAAGGGTGGTGTCATTTGCGAGCTGAGGTTATTGATATTTCTCCTGGCAATCTTGATTCCGGCCTGGTTTCCTCCAGCCCAGCGTTTCTCATGATGTACTGCATATAAGTTAAATAAGTAGGGTGACAATATACAGCCTCAGTGTACTCCTATTGAGACCAATCTTTTGCATGTCCAGTTCTAACTGTTGCTTCCTGATCTGCATACAGATCTCAGGAGCACAGAGGTTGGTATTCCCATCTTTTCAGAATTACAGTTTATTGTGATCCACAGTCAAAGGCTTTGGCATATGTCAAAATAACAGAAATGCTTTCTGGAACTCTCTTGCTTTTCAGACCACCAATGTAGGCTATTGGATCTCTGGTTTCCTCTGCTTAAAACTAGCTTGAACATCTGGAAGTCACGGTTCATATCGCTAAGCCTGGCTAGAATTGGCATTACTATAGCCTGTGAGATGAGTGCAATGCGGGTAAAAGTTGACATCTGGCATTGCCTTTCTTTGGATGGAATGAAAAACTGACCTTTTCCAGTCCGTGGCCACTGCTGAGTTACCAGAATTTGCTGGCATATTGAGGCAGCACATCCACAGCTCATCCTTCAGATTGAAATTACCAATCGAGAGTTCTATCACCTGTCCACAGCTTGTAGTAGTGATGCTTTCTAAGGGCCCACTTGACCACTTCCAGGATGTCTGGCTCTAGTGAGTGATCACACCATCTGAATCCACAATCTTTATACTTCTTCGTGTATTATTGCACCTTTTC